>NC_081797.1:9388254-9699326 GCF_963082965.1 Carassius carassius | reverse complement strand
GCTAAAGCGACAAACAACTCTTAGCATTTCTATAAACATTGGATTACAGTCCGCAGTCCTTTTCCCCCAAATTGATATTAACTAAACACGAGAGATGAGTAAGATGCTGTGTTTTATTCTTACATGCATCTGCCAAAATAAACTTTCTCACGTATTGGATAAGTCCTGCTATGGATCTGGTGGCCAGCTTATTCAGGATTTAATTGGAAAGCACTGGTTGATATTGTGACAATCAGGCAATGTGATTTTTAGTCCTTCCGTGAAATCAGTTTATCGTCTTTACATTTCTGAACAATTTAGTATGCTGCATACAGTATGTGCAATAGGCAAAGATTCTGTATGTATACTAACATGTGCCATATACAAGCTCACTGCATGAGTGTTATACAGTGTATTATGCCCACTATTTCACCTATTGTCTGTCTGCCTGCTTGCAAAGTATTCATCTAGATAGATAAACAGAGATAATCTAAACTCCCACTGTCACTAGATTTCTGGAGATAGAAAAGGAGGACGTCTTTATTCAACCCTGAAACTGGATGTATGTTACCGTGATCCCTCTACGCTTGCAGAAGGACACATACCTAGCACCTCACAGCACAACGCTGCTCTATTTTGCTTTTGTCAGACTGCGCTAAACTGTTATCCAAGTATGAATTTTCTCACATAGATTCAACTCTGGAACTCATGTGAAATAGTATGTTGGTCAAATGTAAAGAAACGACATGCTATGTTGATATGAAAAAAATATAAATATTGAAGTACTAAAGCTAAAAATCAGACTAAAAGCAAAATTGAAATAAAATAAAACTAACAAAACAAAACAAAGTACTCAAATTAAAATAAAAAAATCATACTAAAATAACACTGCGGTTTAGTCTACTGCATTTTGTACTATATAACAGTTTGGAAAATCTGCTTAAAAAGGAGTTACAAATAAAATACTATAACAGCAAGTCCCCAATGAACTTTTCTCCTTAACATCAAGTTCAGTGACAAAGAAACTAAAGAGCTTGCTTTCAGAGTTTGATACAAAATGAGAAATCCCATAAAAGGGGTGGTGATAGCAAGGGTTTTGCCCAGTTGCCAAGTTTTCTTCAGAGCAGTCCCCCAGAAAAGACACAAGAAGTCAATTTCCAGTCAATTTCCATTGTCTTTTTGTATGCCAGTTGTTTTTAAAACATCTAGTCACCCAAAAAAATTGAAAAAAGTGGTCGAGGCACAGTTGCCTGCAGACTTCAATGGGTTAATAACATATTTTTGCATAACAAGAACCATTCATTTCACTTTGTTGCAACATACTGAAAGAGAAAAAGAAAGAGAGAGTAATAAAGTTTTAAGACCGCATTTTAGGGCATCATTTACTCTTTTTTATTTTTTTTATTCTCCATTGCCCACTTGAGGTTGTTCCCGTTACCGCTTTCCCTGTGGTTACATCTAGTGTAAGCAGTTTTTGTCCAGTAATTGTTATTAGCACCGTGTCAAGAAAACGTTCACTCAGCTCCCTGCCCGGCCACACTGAGTTTAATGTGACTTGAGAACAGGGGGGATGGGGTACAGTGGTTGTACTACAAAAGAGCGGTGGGCCATGGAGGTCATAGAGATCCAGTATGTGTCCAGATCCCAGTGGACAGCTATGATGGGGGCTTGATTGCCCTGTCACATGACTCCAGACTGAGAACTAATGAGAAACATGTCTGGAATCGCCAACGCCCCTTGACTGGTATGGCTGGATGAAAAGCCAGTTTACACTAATGTTAGTCACGGGACCATGACCATGATGTCTTTGAGAAGGTGGAATTGATGTAGGGGGAGGGAGCAAGTCAGCTGAGGAGAATGAATGGCGAGTAAGGACGAGTCTAAATTAAATATTGGTTTAGAAATGTTGACAAACCATTTAGACCATCCAGTCAACAACCGATTGATAAAAACAAGAGCCGGTCTATATTTTTCTATTATATAAAAAAAACATGGAACATTCGTTCAGTTTGTTCGCAAACAATTTCTGTCAGTGAACAACATTCAACAATACAGTGTCTCCATGGCACCTACCAATAAAGTCCTGATAACATCCAAGTAAGTGGACATCTAAAAGTCAGCCAGGGAAAGTTTTTGGTTGCCTGGTGAAAAGCTCAGTGTGGGGGCACAAAATATGTGCAAGATAAGAGATATAAGGACAAGAATGGCACAAAACATTCAGACTCAGAAAAGCTTGACAGTAAAGCAGGTTGCAACTGGTCAGGAGGCGGTGAGCCTAAAACACACACACACACACACACACGCTCACACACTATCCCACTGGCAGTCACAGTCGATAGATGGACCGAGAGATAGATGAAGAGGTAGGAAAATTTAGTGACAGATGGAGAGAAAATGTGTGTGGGCAGGGGACAGTCAGCCACAGGGACATGCAGTGAATCTATTGTTTCCTAAAGGTGAGAGAGAGAGAGAATAAGAGAGAAAGGCAGAGAGAATGGAAGACAGAATAAGAGGTCGGGAGAGAGGCTGTGAAACGACATTCACCAGCCCTGAAAGACACAATACATTCAGCTATCAGGCTCATTGTGAAAACCCTCCATTTCGCAATAGTATTAAAAGAGAGACAGCGGCAAAAGAGACACAATGCTTTTATTTAACTCCTCAAAGAAGAGAAGACGCACAGAAAATGGAAAATGTGACAGAATTACAGTCACAGAAAATAGCCTCCGCTGGAAATCGATTCACACTTGACAATCAGCCAGATAAGGCAAAAATGGTTGTCATGCTGTATCATTCAGTTGGGGAGAAAAGGATATTTTGTACCATGATGCATCATGGGAGAGAAAAGTGGTTCTGCGAGTCTTTCTAAACTATAACATCTTGACAAGCCGTCTCTCCAAAGATGAAATGACACACAGCGTCCCCTATTGGGAATGAGATGTAATTTCAGATGCGTCAAACAATCAAGACCTATGCAAGAATACTAGCATACTGTTTAGTATATGCTGAATCATGATTAGTATTTTTTAATAGAGCATGTTACAGTCAGTGAGTGACATGGGGGGGGGGGCATTATGATTTTGCACCTTGATCTAATTTTGGACCAAAATATCTTAAATGGTGTGCTAAATAACTAAATAATGAGTAAAGAGTTAAAACAGTTGAAAGTCAGTGTGCATTGTATTGTGGGATACACTTTACATTCTGGGAAATTATTAGGTGATCTGGGATTACATGAAGATCAAAAAAAAAAAAAAAAATCAAACTTTGTTTTTGCCAACTGAATCAAATCTGAAATAAAATTAGAAATTGTCGCATAGACAACTAACTGAATAACAAACAAACAAAAACTAATAAAAATAACTAATAAAAATGACAAAAGAACATAATAAAAGTGCTAAAACTTTAACTCAAATGAAAACACTGATGCAGCACTTATGAACTAATGTAGCATACTTTAAGCATAATTTATAATGTACAAGTAATAAGAGTAGTATGCTAATATGCTATTCTAAACCTATTCCAAAAACAACAACAACAACAAAAAAAAAGGTTTACAGAAAGTGGTTAAGGCTTTTAAAACATTTATTCTAATTATCATTAATGATTATATCATGTCTGCAGAGATACAAAAACCTGCCCTTATTTAGTAGCAATATAAATAAATAAATAAAATATATATAGCAACTACATCAGTGGAAAAGAGGGTCATTTAACCACTATTATACGTATTTTAGCATATGCATGTTAACATGGGCCTAGGACTTTTTCTAGTTTCTTAGTTCCCGACTCTACTAAATTATACATTTAATTAACACGGGTAATTACTAATAGAACACCTCTGAAGCAAAATCTCAAAGGTTAAGGGTACCCCTTTCACAATTACTCCCACTCACCTAAAATAACCCTTCAATAATCCTTTCAACTTAATACAATGCTGTCCTGTCAGCATAGAACAGCTATCTGCATGCTACACAAAACAAAGGTACTCTGAGTGGGCTGCTGTGTCTCCCATTAGTGTAGAGTAATTGTGTTTGAATGTGTACCTGCATTGCTTCTAGGGTGTTCAGGACAGTGTGAGCGGACAGATAAGAGAAAACAGCAGACGGAGCGTCTGTCAGACTGCTGATGCTGCACTCGTGTCTGAACCATAGACTGTATAAAAACAGGTCTGAACGCTACTGCACGCAGCAGTCCACTTCACCAGCGCTCATTTGCATAAGGCAGACGCGGCCAATCAGTAACGGGTATGCAAATGAATGGAGTCATTGCCTTGAAACACGAGCATAGGGATAGAGTATTTTGCTTTGTCAGAAAAATAAATTTCCGCACATGGGCAAATATTTATGTAAATTACAGAAAGCGGAGGTGCAAATAATCGAATGTTCCGCCGCGGATAAAACTGCATTTCTAAGATTGAGTGATTTAGTTGATCCCAGAGAAAGGCACGAACTAGTCCAAATCGGCTATGATAACTGTCCTCTAAGAGCAAACAAAAATACACATCTAATCAAATGCAAAGTAAACATCGCTCCCCGCAGGACCCAAAACGATTCCTAATTCATGAAACGGTTGTCAATCAGAATAAGAAAATTCAACTTAGGGAACAGTCTATGCACAATTTCATCATTTGAAAAACTTTTTATCATCTCTTCACCTTCCTCAATGCCTCTACCTCATTCCCTCATTCATGCTCTCATTTTGCCCTTCAACAATTTAATCAGAGCCGTAGCTCTGCCAGGTATATTGAGCTATAATTATAGCCTTGCTTTCTTATTAGTAGATGAGACTTTGATAATGGGCCCTCGGAGAGAGTCCAAATGGAATTGCTTCTGGCCAAACAAGGCATCTATATGAGCTTAGCGCTCGTATCGCTCGTGTAAAAACGTGATGATTGCGATGGAGATGCCGAATGGAGTTCAGACAGATATTGCAAAAGACCAACAAGTTCATTAATTCAAGATTTGTTCCATTTCTGTCCAACTAATGAGAAAATTTCGCACCCTGACTCAACCAAGCACTTACTCAGCATCAATGGCGTTCAGATCCCAAATATTGCTTCATTAAGTTTGACTAACAAACATTCTGCTTAAAACCCAAGTTATTTTCTTAACCATTGCATCAGAATGTTCATTGACTCAGCTGACATCTTGATTTTTCTAGTCGAGCCAAGTGCTAGAAATTGACTCACCCAAACCACCTACATGAAAGAAACGGTGTCTATCGAGAGCAGTGATTACCTCACTTGTAACACTTAAATAGCACATAATATTTACGGTTCTTAACATACCTTTTAGTTTGTTGAATACTTATTTTTGAGGAGGAGTATTTTGAACGTCAACGAAATGTGTGCTTAACTGAAACAAGAAGTGTTTAATTTGTGCAGCACTACTGGCAACAAATAGAACTGCACTCTGTCTGTCTTGAAGACTCTTGGGAACGGAGGCGGAGACAGACACGGAAAAAAGGGTTGAACAAAGTCTTTATCTTTATTATCTTTGCACACAAAAAGTATTCATGTAGCTTTATAAAATAAAGGTTAAACTATTGATATCACATGGACTATTTTAATGTCCTTACTACCTTTCTGGGCCTTGAACGTGTCAGTTGCTTTACAGTCAGGTTCAGAAAGCTCTCGGATTTCATCAAAAATATCTTAATTTGTGTTCCCAAGATGAACAAAGGGGTCTAAGGGGTTTGGAATTGTATGAGGGTAAGTAATTAATGACAAACATAAATGTTTGGGTGAACTATAACTCTAAGTATCCTGACTAATTGTCGACCGATATATCGCCAAGGCCGATATATCGCCGATATTTGGCATTTTTCAAATATCGGCACTGGCCGATAAGTTTTTCTGCTTGGCTGATGTGTTCGAGATGGGACTTTTATTTTAATAAATATTAAACACTAAAACAGTTATTAAATAAATAAATAAAACAAGTTTGCTCATCTGTGGTCTGTAGCTAATGGTAACAATGCTGCATTCAGTATATTTATAGGATGGTTGTCAAGCACACAGTTCAGAGTTGCAAAGGATACAAAGGACTTTGAGGGTGCTGCAGCAGTCTTACTGAGAAGGCGTTTGGGTGGTGAGGGTCATTGTTCTTAGTCTACAAAGAACCGGCGTGGGGCAGCTGAAACATAGATTCACCCTCTCCAACTATTAATTACTCAGGCAGTCATCCAGTAAGCTCCTTATCACACGCCGCTGCCACTTTCACCAGAGCTGTGCAGCATTAGTATCACTGCTGGATTGTTACCACAACTTCCATGAGTCCTTCAGTTTGTTATACACACACACATTATATATTATGTAAATATATAATGATCAAATATATGGATTGATCATGCTAGTGGCACAAAAATCATTTACAGCGGTTTTAAAGCTCTTAATTTTTTTTTATATTCCAGGATGGATTTTGAATGTGGAAATGTTCTTTTAAGGTTACCTGACTCAGTTCAAGTCATACTCTATATGCAAAATCAAAAATTAATTTAAATCTTGAATATTTACATTTGCATATCCCATAGTGGCTCATAGGAGTTAAAATTTTAGAAGAATAAGTATTTGGCTTAAGCAAATTCTAGATTCTAAAGTGAATAGATTACATGCATCCAAAATAGTGCCATGCTTATTAAATATTCAAAAGAGCTGTAATAAACCACAGGGACCATAACACAAAATGAGCATTTGCTGTTATGCTTTAACCAGTGTAAAGAGCTGCGATGCAGGAAATACACGGACAGTGCAAAATTAAGCCTCTTGAGATAAATATGCAAATATCCTCCTGGCGTATTTAAAATGTAAACATCTTCGGTTAATAATATCACTGCTTGGCCTACCTACATTCTCTCTGTAATCCAAGAGCCCTGTGATGCCTCGGGGACCCACATTTTTATATTTTTTTTACTTTTCCAAACTTGTTAAAAATGCATGCTTGCATTCACATTGTTACTTTATGGCTTTCTTAAACAAGAATCACTTTAGCTTTAACCATATTTAGTTCACTTAAGCTGTGTTTTCTCTCTCTCTCTCTGTGGAAATGTAAATCCTCCGAGTGGCTGATACCCTCCACTCTGATCATTTGCTGAGTGCTGTGCAATTCCCATTTGTTTGCCTTTCAGTGATTGCACATTAATTACTGAAAGAGGCGATTAAACATCTCTTATTACACCAGGCTTCCTAGGCAGTCCACACGAGCTGAGCCAGCAGAGCTTGAAAGGGCTCCAAACGCTTATTTACATCCTTCACAACAGTGCAAGTAGCCCAAGCCTGAGGTAAAGCTGCTGCTCTGGCTCTAAGGCCAAACATCTTTGACAAGCCAAAAAATCAGTGAGAAAAAGATAAAGTGACAATCACAGTAAACTGCTTAAGGGTCAATGACAAGTCTGTCCATAATACCCATAATGCAAAACAATATTTTATTGTTAAATATATGCTAAATATATAATCTTAATGGTTAAGCTTAATTAAATATATCATTTTGAAATGGAAAATTACTAGTCATATACCAAAATATATTTTGGGGCAAAAAAATAAATTTCCAATCATACTGTAGTCTACATTTAGGTTTTATTCATTATTTATTTTTAATAAAATGTTTTTACATGTTACAGACAACAAACTTCTTTTTTTTTCCTCCAATGTGAAGGGAATGTATTTTCTGTATGGTGTATGGTGGACAAATATATATAAATAATTGTAAAAATAAAATACATGATTCAAATGTTTAAAATATAGAAAATTGCTTGTATATGTATATGTATATATATATATATATATATAGGCATTATATAAATATATTTTGAAACATTTTATCAAAATATATTACAAATATTTATAAGTAAAGACAAATATTTTATATGTAAATGAATAAATGAATGTTGGTTTAATAAAGTTTCGGAAAAATATTTATACCATTTTCAAGAAGTATTTAAAAATAATGAATCAAATGTCATGTGGTATAACCATCAAAAGTGTACACATCATAATCATTATTTTCAAAAGTTTCTAAATAAATAATAGTTTAATTTACGTGTGTGTGTGTGTTTGTGTATATATATATATATATATATATATATATATATATATATATATACACACACATTCATAAATATATCTTAATCACTTTGATATGGCAGACAACATACGCTATAATCAATTTTAATATTTATTACACACACGCAGCATTAACAAAGTTTTATTAAATTATCCACCCTGGTTTAGCAATAGCTTCTAATTAGTAGCTTTTATTGAGTTGTGTTGTGTTCTTTGGTCACCTTTAAACTGAATGACTGCCAGCCTATAGTCATAATGTAAGCCGTTTGGAGTAAATTATGACCAAAAATGCATTTACTCTATGTAGCTTTACCTGCAATATAAAGAGAACAGGGATTAGCGGTTTAAATTCTGCCAGACGTGATAGAGACGAGCCTCGTCCCTGCAGTGATTGATGTGACTCATGTGGCTCTGGATGGCTTTGCTGTCACAGATAAAGGCCCACAGATGAGATCGAAGTGGACAGGCCTCTTTTGTCATTAGAGAAACTCACCTCAGCCGGTCTGACAGCCTGCCCTCCCGGACAGTCCACCAGTCCGGCCGATGAATGAGACACTTTGGCAGGTGGAGATGTGAGTGAACGGATCCCCTCAAGGGAAGAGGATAGAAACAAGGGACGGCACCTTAATATCCAAAGCTGGAAATACTGCTCGAAATGTGCTTAAAAGAGAGTTAGGGAACATAATGGATTTTACAAAGTGAATAAAAGCCGGTCCATCAATGCCAGGAATGATTTTGTAGCTGTGAGGAAGTTTTGGTTGCAGAGGAGAACTAAAATTAAGTGAGAGTGCGTCCTCTAGTGGACAGGATATGAAACGCTAAGCAAAGCTAGGCTAGCAAGGTCATACAGGCAAAAAAATAACACTCCACACACGATATTAAGCCATTTTACAATTTTTTTTTTTAAATGATCAAATGTTTCTTAGTTTTTATTAGAGTTGATTCAGTGTGTAACCCACAAAAAATGAGTCCTTCAAAGCGTTAAACCATTATAATAATGATGGTTATCTTACATGTTATGCTAAATAAAACAATCAGGAAGAAAAGAAAATAACAAGTAGCACGGTTAAAGCGAATAATTTTTTTCTCTTTACAGTAACGAAGGAAAATATACAGTACATCTGGCAAATATGGGGTTGTTTAGTGTTGTATAAGTAGGAAAAGAAGTCAACATCTTATTTGTTATGATGATGTACACAATGAATATTACACAATTTTCTCACATAGGTTCACAACGAGGCATTTTTTTGTTCTTTGTTCTTTTTTTTTTTACATTTGAAGCACAATATCTTACAGTTTTTAGCATAATGTCCTCCATTGTTGGCCAAAAAGAGTGACTCAATTAATATAAAAATATGAAAAGAAAATGTTTTAAAAAGGAACAATTACATGATAGATATTTGCACATCCCCTGCCTGCACCACCAAAGTGAAACGGAAAGGACAACGTTTATTTAAACACAAATCAAACAGTAGTGACATTTGTAATAATTTACACAACACATTATGTCATTTTCAAAATCTGATTATGTACCTTGATTCACTCTGAAATGGGCCTTAACCAAAACAACGAGAGGTTTGTAAAGTACATGGAAAGGTAGCGTCTATTTAATGGGATACTTCTGCTGTGATTAACCTTTTTATAATAGATTTCCATCCTATAACTGCCCAAAGAAAAAATGGGACTTACATGACATACAAAGCCCTTATGAATCATATGTCCAGACTACATGCATTAGACTCATTCTCTTAAAAGACCACATGCCAATCTTACTTCTGTAACACTGTACTTGCTTAGTTATAGCAAATTCATGTCTTATTAAGATAGTATGTTACAGTTTTAATTAGATTTTATATTATCAATATATTCTAAATCAAATTTCAAGTCAATTTTGGTGTATGCTGCATATTTGATATATATATATATATATATATATATATTGGTACCTTTTATAAGGCAATAAAATACGTAGTTATAGTTACTCTTTCAGTAGTTACAAAAAGGCTAGTAAAAATATGAATCCCTTCATCTATTCATCATTTATCAATCTCTCTGTCCACTAAACCTTTATGGCTATCTTCCCACGTCAAACCTTAACATTTCATGCCTTTCATGAACAGTTGTGCATCGTGAAACACTTAATTACAGCATAAACTGGCATTTTTTTTGAAAAAAAAAAAAAGCTTATACTATTATTATAATTTTTTTTTTGCATTGTGACTACAGTAAATACAGTACAGGATGTCGCATCCCTCCAAATGTTTGATTTCTTTAATATCATTCATCGTCATTGTCGCATTTTTTTTTTTTTTTTTTACGTAAGCTGTATGGAGTGCACGAAAAGAATTGCCTGCAATAATATCCGTTTCTTTACAAAAATGCATGAATGAGAGCAAAAGACACAGATAGGCATCGATGAAAGCCCAAGATGGATTTTTTTGTTGTTGTTGTTATTAGTAACTTGGGTGTTTAAAACACACATAAAACCACCTGCATTAGATACAACACTTCTTAGTTTGAAAAAGCTTTAAGAAAACACAGTTTTGGCCAGTGAGGCGACCCGTTGGTAGTTGTGGTGATTTACCCTCACTGTAGACGTTGATTAATAACGGGTGCTGCATCTCGCTTAGGCTGGCAGGTGAGTTTGTGGTTTGTGGGTCCGGTTGGCCGTTCAGCTGAGCGTCGTGGTCGGTTGGGGCCGCTGGATCTGAAATTTCAGAGTAGGCGACGATTCTTTTTGATGGTTCAAACCCTGAAAGTTACAAGCACATAGCAGCTTCTTAAAGGAACAGTGCATCCTCATGTCATCCCAAACCTATTCCAAAATACAGGTTTGAAACAATATGAGGCTGAGTAAAAACAAAACAATAATAACAACAACAACAGAATTTCATAATACTTTTTTATTGCCTTGTATGGACAAGTATTTGATTATATAATTTTTAAAAAGGTCAAAATAATTATAATGTAAAATCTTTAAAAATGTATTCCATAATTAAGAATTAATAATAAATGATTAAATAAGAAAAAAAAATTATTAAGCTGATTTTTCAGCATCATTACTCCAGTCTTCAGTGTCATTCTAATATGCTGAGTTGGTGCTCAATAAACATTTATTATAATTATCAATATTGAAAACGTTTTTAGCTGCTTAATACATCTGTGGAAACTGTAATGCACTCCCATTTAAAATTAAGGTAAGATTAAAAAAGAAAAAACACTTTTATTCAGCAAGGATGCATTAAATTAACAATGATTATATGTTGTTCAAATGAATGAGGGTTTTTAAAAATTTCTATTTTTAAAAAAATCGTGTATCAGGGATTACACAAAACTATTAAGCAGCAAAAATAGTTTCCAGCAGTTTTTATAATAATAAGAACAATTATTAATTGAGCACCAACAATAGTCCTTTAACTGAGCACCAAATCAGCATATTTTAATAATTTCTAAAAGATCCAGACACTGGAGACTAGAGTAATGGCTGCTGAAAATTATTTATTTTAAATTGTATTAATATTTTTTAATATTATAGTTTGAACGTAATTAGTGATTAAAAAAATGCTGTCTAGACTACTTTTGAAAAATTATATATATATATATATATATATATATATATATATATATATATATATATATAATTATTATTATTTTAAATTTTCCAATAAATGTAAAATATATATATATTTTTTTATAATCCGCTCATGTGGCTGTGTAAATGGCTAATAATCTAAAACTCCAAAGTACCCTGGTAAATGTCTGTGTCTGCTCAACATCAGAAAGGACTCCAATTCAGCAGATGGTCTCCAGGTGACACGGGTTCTGCAAGACATTTTCAAAAGGAAGAAAATGACATTTACTTTTAAGATAACACCACAGAGACAATCCAGATGAATAAAGTTTGGTCGTTGATTCTTTGAGGTCAGTAACAAGATGTGAATGTAATGAGGTCACAATACCAGAGATGTGTTAGGAGTCATCAGGTACGGTTAGTCACGCCGGAGGAACTGTATACAGAAACAGAGCTTGCCTTTACCGTGTCATTCCACTGATGTGGAAGGTCCTCTGGCTCTGGAGGGTAGGACATCCAAGACGGGCTTCGGTAGGAGGACGGTGGAGACAGGACGAAGTAGTCCGAGTAGCCAGGCCGGTTGGCAGATATGGCATATACTGCTGTCATTGGGTTTCCTGTAAACATCGGAAGATACAAATGTTTTCTGGCATCTTTGGAAACCAAAAATCTTCAAATTGATTCAAAATGTTGTTTTATAACAACGTTTACTAAAACACACTGACCTGAGTAGCTCGTCATAGACTCGTCGACAGTGACAGCAGGGAAAGGAGCTCGGTTGATTGGCAGGTAGGGGGTGCCATTGTGCTGACTCATCTCTGAGGCCTCAGAGACACGAGGCTTCAGACTGGTGTCTGGTGTGGAGCTACAAGAAGAGATGAAGCAGTCTAGTTATAATGTGATCAAACCACCAGGGGGCAACGCTGGCCGGCATTGCCTCAGAACCGCATTAAAAAACAAATCACCTCAATGCAGTCAGTAGCACTGGCAACCATGCCAAGCACCTTTAATGCATGCCAGCCACAGCATCTCAGAGGAAAGAAGCTTATTTCAATATACATGCTCGTCTCAATAACACTGGCAATGTGATGCTGTAATGCTATGTGCTATGACACTTTCAGCAGGGGGAAAAAATGTGCAAAAAAAACCCTTGTCTTTGGGACAGTAGCCTAAGATGTTCATAAACATCAGCTGGAAATGTATTTCTACCAAATCTAGCTCTAAAGTGCGAAGTGACAGTCAATGATCATCAGAGAAACTAATAAAGCAAAAATTATTTAAAAAAAGTCAATCAATATATCATAATTATTCTCATGTGGATAAGTATTTGCTATTTGATTTATTTATATATATTTAGATTTTTAGATAAACAAGCAAACAAAATATTTTACTAATTACTCATTTAAAAATATTGCTGAATAAAAATAGAAAATACTAAAAATAGTTCTGTAAATTTCTCGTTACAAAAGGACTAATAAATGCATTTTTAATTTGTTCAAATTGAGTATCGTTGATTCTTAATTTATCTACATCCTAAATGTTCATTTCTTGATTGATTAGTTCTTTTCTAAATTTGATTTATCATTTTTTTCTGCAAATGATCACTGACACATTTGGCCTGCCATAAAAGAATATACATATATTATGTACCTTTTATGTAGATATGATACAAAACCACACTAAAACACAACAAAACAAAATGAACAAAAATCCAAATATGAGTATAAATGTCAATTTTAAGGTTTCTCTCACCATTTTAGAGAAGTATATAATCAATATAAAATACTTTATATAATATATATATATATATCATTAAAAATAAAAAAGTGTGAAAATTATATCAATTTAAGATATTATATAATATAGTACAAAAAAAAAAATTTTCACCAATGTGTGCAAGTGCTATAAAATTTTAAATATAAAACAAAAATTAAATATGTATTTTAGTAGTTATATATTTTTTTATAAATTTTATTCTTGATTTTGTAGCATGGACTTAACATAATATAACAATAATATAATATAGTAACAAAAATAAAACACACATATATAAGTTTAGTTATATATATTGAAATAAATTTTATGCTTGATTTTGTAGCATGTACTTAATGCTATCAACATAATATGACATAACACAGCAAAAATTATACAGTATTTAAATTTAGTAAATTTTTTTAACAAATTTTATGCTTGATTTTGTAGCATGAATTGAAACAATGCTATCAATATAATATAATATTATATAATAAAATATAACGCAAGACCCAAATATGAGTATACATGTGTATTTTGAGGTTTCTCTCACCATCTTAGTGAAGTTCCAGGTGGGGCTCCACCTCTTGGAGGGATGAGGGGTGGTGGGGAACCCAAACCCATATCAGGCAGCTGCGTAAACCTGAACCCCTGCAGATCCAAGCACAATCACCAGTGAACTTTCTAAATACTTATATGGTGACATATATCAACATATCACCCTATATGCCCAAAATATAAACAATCAAATGAACTGCAAACATGAGTGGCATTGAAGACTGGCGCTCACTGGTTTGGGGAGGCTACACTGGTGCATATCCGGCCCAAAGGAGGAGCCGCGCTGTAGAGCTCCACTGGGGTGGTTCATAGTGCCAGGTGCGCTGGTAACTCCATCCAGGTAGGGGCTACCGTGGCTGGGGTTGTACGGACTGTGAGGGTGGTGGTGATGGTGGTGGTGGTGGTTGCTCGGGGTTGGCTCAGCAGAGGCCAAACCAAAAGCGTTGTCCAAGAGGAGGTGCATCTGCTGCCTCACTTCATCGATCGAGGGCTGCGAGCTCAGGGTGGACGAGTCGGAGTGGCCTTTGACCTGGTGACCACCACCAAAACCCAAGGAACTCAGAAGGCGGTCCACATCTGTCTCTTCAAATGGCTCGGGCTCACCCTGAGGTGGGTTCAGTGACGAGACATCATCAAATAACTAGTTAATAATCTACTCATTTTTTGCTTAAACTGTTCAGGTTGAGATGTTTTAAGGTGCTGAAACTTTCCATTCATTTCCAGTTTTAATTAAGATATATATATATTTAATTAATATATATATATATATATATATAAAATAAATCAATATACTAATTGAAAAAATATATAAAATACATTTATAAATAAATAATATTAACATGTCAATAAAGTATTTGTTATTTGTTAAAAATGTTTAACATTTAAAAAAATATTTTATTCAGAAAAAATTAGATAAATATGCAAATAAAAGCTAAAAGTTTTATTAATTAATTACAACTACAGAAATTATAGTGATAAAACTAAAAACAATGAAAATTATATTCGATGTTCAAGTGTTTTGAGACGCCAATCTCTGCGTGAGCCCTGAACACCAGAACACAGCGAGTACTGAATTGGGCTCTTTCACATCTTTTTGTTTGTTCAAACTGCGATTTGTATTTGTTCGTTCAGGTGCAGGAGGGACTTCGAGGAGAACTTCGCAGAAGAGAGCTCGGTTCAGTGTTACTGTCCGTGATACGCGTATACAGCGCGCGAGTAACCAGCTATTCTGTTCAGCCTTTCCGCGTCTTGTTTTTGGATGCTTTAATGTTTAAATCGACAAGCGGTAAAGCTTAAAAACACGTGAAAAAGATAAGCTTTCGTGACGATGCGCAGCAGTGGCCCGTCAACTGTCCTGAGCATCTTTTTAGGCTGGCCTCAGCCAGTCGGTTATATAAAATATCAAGGTGAAAGTCATCATAGCTTGCTTAGTATAGAGCCAGCTCCCAACCCAACTTTGAGAATAGATTAACGGTGATATTTTTTTTATCGCCCGATAAGAGTCTCACGTTAACGCAGCACGTTAACGCCGATAACGGCCCACCACTAGTATATATATATATATGCATCCGAAATAAGTTTGTTTACATAATATACAGTATGTATGTGTGTAATGTGTATATCTATCTATCTATCTATCTATCTATATATATCTATATCTATATCTATATATATATATATATATATATATATATATATATATATATATATTATGTTTAATGTTACATTCAAAAATATTCTGCTCTGTTTCATGATGACGTGGGTAAAATTCAGGGTTAGAGCACCGGCTACCATCATCTCAAGCTCTTTACCGTCATAAACTGGGTTTAAAGTTAAAGCTAAAGGTAATCGCCTTCATTTAAGCCTCAAAGCAAACTTGAGCTGAGAGTCATTACTAAAGCAAAAAGAATCTCTGCCGGCTCCCTGATCTGTGAATGGCATGTGGCGTGTGGAGACTACAGCACAAGACTTTATATCAGGGATTTAGGGGTCCCATGATGCAAGAGGCTGGCAGTGCTTACATCGTAGCCGCTGTTGCGGATGCCCCTCCTAGATCTCTCCCTCATGACCAGCATGTCCATCTCTGTCTCTACAGGGCTCGGGGTGTTCAGAGACTGCCTGCTCCAGTATGCAGGTTCCCTGTGAGAGTCACTGTTGAGAAAATGGTTGAAAAGTTCAGTATCGTCTTACGAATCAACATGGTTATTATAGTCATTGTTAATTTTACATTGTGGTTTATTTTTAGTCTTATACACAATGAATTATTGATTTCCAAACACTGGAGAAGGGTTCATTAAAGAGCTCTTTATTCATGCCATAGGGAGAGTTTACTAAGAATGAATGGTGTTGTTTATTTGCATGAACTGTTATTTTAACACAATTCAATAAAACAAATTATGTAAGTTGGTCTGATTCGTTTAAAGAAATACATTTTTTAGTCTGCAATGATGTGCTGAATTAAATTGATCAAAACTTACAGTAAAAACATTTATAATGTTATAAAAGTGTACTATTTATTTAAAATATATTTTTTGAACTTTGTTTATCAAAAAATCCTGAAAAAAAAAAATGGACTGGCGTAATGATGCTGAAATTTACATTTGAAAATATATTAAAATAGAAATAAGTTATTGTAAACTGTAAATTAATTGAAAGTTCACAGTTTTGCTCTTTTTACTATATTTTCGATCAAACAAATGCAGCCTTGCTAGGCATAAGAAACTTCCTTCACAAACATAAATATATATTAATTAAGTTATTTTATAATCATATAAAAATATTAATAATTAATAAAAAACAAAGTTTGCTAAATTTATTTAGCACCATTATTTTTTATTTCTCTTTAAAAAAAAATAGCTTACATTTACTTATGTTTTTTTAATGAATTGTGTAAATGATCAAAACTATCAACAATATCATATTACAGCAAAAGTGCCTTTCCTGTTTAGTAAATTCTCCCCATGATTTTAGGACATATACGCTGTATCTGAATTTATTCCACTTTTCATTTTCCTTTTTTATCCTGTATCCAGGAAGACACAACTGGCTTCATTTCCTCAAAATATTTTGGGATGACTAAGAGCATGGGTTGGTTTAATCTCCGCCTACCTCCTGCGGTACTTTACGTAAGTGGAGGGTTTCCTGTCCTCCTTCAGCCCCCTCAGTTCTTCCAGGTCCAGGGAAGCGTTCTCTCGCCTCAGCCGGTCTCGGTGGCTGTACATGTGGCTGCTGCCGCTGCCGCTGCTGCTGGTGACCGGCCCGTCACTGTAACCTTTCCTTTTAGCTTTTAACCTCAGCTTATTCCGGTAATGCTCGATGTCCGACTTCTGCTTCAGAGCCATGTTGACCTGCAGGTGAAAATTTATTTATTTACTCCCAACTTTGTGCTACTCAGCTGACCGTAAGTGAGTCTAAATAGAATCCTTTTTTGCTGATCTAGAAGGAAAATGTGTGGAACAGATTCTGTGTGGGTTTGCCCTGTAAACTGACAAGGACTCAAAACAGGGAAAAATAAATCACCAATAAAAGCCTCTTAATGAGGTGGCCCATCTCCACAGTGACAGCGAGCTCACCTCTCCATTCTGGATGACAGAGTCTTGGCTGTGATTGGAGGAGTCAGGATAGGAATAGTTGAGTGGGGCAGCCATAGGCTTGATGTTGATGAGGCGTAGAGAGCCAGTTAGAGAGTCATAATGGTCTGCAAACAAACACAGGAGACTCGTGCAGTCACAAAATTACAGCAGGAGGGTAAAAAGGGGATCAGCAAAGAAAGCAGCTGTAAATACTCAAAACAGAGTCTGATACTAGCCACCATTGCACATTACACCGAGCAATCACCAATAAAGATCATGTTCCATGAAGATATTTTGTACATCTACTACCGTAAATATCTAAAAACTTCATTTTTGATTGGTAATTAATGATGCATTGCTAAGAACTTCATTTGGACAGCTTTAAAGGTGATTTTCTAAAATTTACTCAGATTCCAGATTCTCAAGTAGTTGTACCTCGGCCAAATTTTGTCCTATCCTAACAAACCATTCATAAATGGAAAGCTTATTGTTAATATTATTCAGCTTTCAATAATAATAATTTGAAAAATATTATTATAATATAATCATGACTGGTTTTGTGGTCCAGGGTCACATTTTATTATTCTAGTGTTTCAATACAGTTTTTGCTTTTTTTAAAAAAAATACATTTTTAAAGTTATATTTATTTATATTGTTGTAATATTTATTGTAATATTTCTTATAAATGTTTTTTTATTTGATTTTCTTAAACTAGTGGCAAAATGTTTTTAGTAAAAAATTTACAAAATTTACTATTAATATGATATAATATATACAAAAGTGCAAACTTTTTATAAAATAAATTACATATACATTACTGTTCAAATGTTTGGAGTCAGTAAGGTTTTTAACACTTTTACTCAGCAAGGATGATTAAATTAATAAAAAAATGACAGAAAATAATTGAGAATGTTTACAAATATTTAGATTTCAATTAAATGCTGTTTTTTAATTGTATTCAACAATTAATATATCACAATTCCCACAATAATATAATATAAAATACTTACAAATGTTTCTAATTGTAAAAATGTTTATCATTTAATTTCCCATGAGTTATAAATATTATTATATTTTTTATTCAATTTTAATTTTTCTTAAAATATCCAACCATATTTTATGCCATTTTACTTTTAAAATAAATTATTTTTAATTGTATATATATATATATATATATATATATATATACACACACACACACACATAAATTTTTTTCCCTGTAAAACAAAACAAAAATACTGATTCCAGACATTTTAAAATGTATTTAGGAAAAAAAATCGATTAACCAGACTCAGCGTTCCTGATTGTAAATAATGGGCTTCATAAATGGGTTATGATCCTGAGGAATGTGAATTGTGTTGTTCCTTTTACCTCTGTCTTTCTCACCATTTCTCGTGTGCTGCTCTTCTTTGGGTGCTTTCTGTGCCGTTGATCTCCGAGCAGTGGAGCTTCTGCCCGTGTTCAGCTTCCCAGATTCATTGCTCGAAACAGAGCCGTCCTCGCTTGGCAACCTGCTGCGGGTAGCCATGGCAACAGAGGCAATGGTTAGTTTGCTGCATGCAGTATGATGCAGGGTTAACAGTTGCCTTGCAGGGCCCTCTGGCCTCTGTTAACCTGCATTAAATTGCAGTGGTGTCATTTAGCAGACATCACCATAGGGTGAGCATCCACTCATCATGTTTTGTGCCATTTAAACAAATGTTCAACAACAGGATGAATCCTGCTCTGAAACAACAGCCACAATTAGCCATAGACCACATATCAGAATGCACATCATGTGCCAGCGAGAGTTCTAACACATCACTACTGGAAAGATTGTTGGCAAGCATATCACATTAACACTGACTTGGTAGGACAAAGGAAATCTACAGACCATTTGTTTATGGCATATAACTAATGGTGTGTACACCAAAAGCAAATCTAATTATTTGCGTAAATAGATTAAATCTACTCACAAATATTCGCAAAGATGCGAATTTGCACCAGGTGATGCGTTTTCCATGATATTGACCTCAATCGTGTCTTCCACGCAAGATGAAACATTTTAACTCGAGCGGAAACTTTGCATGCCTTGTTGTCTTGCAAGTCAATCAGAGAAAAGCTTATTGACATGTCTGGTTGTATTCTAATTTTTTTTTTTTTATATATATTTTTGTTTTTATTCAGTGATGTCGAAAAAAAATGTGAAGCAAATATTTGCTTTGCTTTTGGTGTGCACACACCATTACTCGCTCTAGATTACTCACAGGATGTTTTTTACACCATTCGCGCAAATAAAAAAATACAGTAAAATCAATAACAATTTTCTCTGATACAACCTGGACATGTCAATAAGATTTTTTCTGATTGGCTTGTGCAACAATGTGTCATGAGAAGTTTCTGCTTGAGTTGAAATTTTTCACCTTGCATGGAAGAAGGGCAACGGTGCGAAACATCTATACATTGACTTTGTAATCTACTCGTGGGAATAACTAAATTTGCTTTTGGTGTGCACAAGAAACTAAACAGGTCCCTAGATCGATAGATCAAGTTTTTTTTTAGATAATATCCTGGGGCATACATATACACCAGATTACCATAATCCAAACGTGCTAGCAAGGTAGCAGATACCAAATATTTCCTTGCTTTAAAAGAAAATATAGATCTATGTCGGTAGTAAAACTGCAATTTGAGCTTAAGTTTTGAAATGTATTTATCAATATGTAGCTTAAAAGTTAACTGACTGTCAAATAGGATGCCCAGGTACTTATAACTTACAACATATTCTATTTTTGTTCCCTGGAAGGATATAATGTCAGGAAGATTACTTGGTACAACTTTAGAATTTGAAAAAAATAATTAAACTAGTTTTATCTGTGTTTAAAACCAGCTTAAGCTGACATGAACGGAACTGAACAATATCAAACACTGACTGTAAATAGTGAAGTGCTTGTGAAGCTGATGGAGGACAACTTTAGAATTTGAAAAAAATAATTAAACTAGTTTTATCTGTGTTTAAAACCAGCTTAAGCTGACATGAACGGAACTGAACAATATCAAACACTGACTGTAAATAGTGAAGTGCTTGTGAAGCTGATGGAGGACTCCAGTAAATAGCAGTGTCATCTGCATACAGATGGAACTTCGGATTTGGAATGTTATTGCATAAATTATTTACGTACGAGGAAAATAAAATAGGTCCCAGAACAGACCCCTGAGGGACACCTTTGGAAAGTGACAAAATAGATGAAGTACAGTCTTTTAAAAGCACACACTGTGTTCACCCTGAAAGATAGTTGGCAAACCATTTAATGGCAATTCCAGAGATACCAACAATGGAGAGTCTATTTAGAAATATGCCATGATCAACTGTGCAAAAACCTTTGATAAGTCAAGAAAAAGAGCTGAAGATTTTTTTTGCAATCTAAGGCATCAATTATGTCACTAATCACTTTCCAAGCAGCAGTGACAGTACAATGCTGCTTTCTAAATCCACACTGAAAAGGAGAAAGAATATTTTTATTTCCAGAAAATATTTAAATTTCTCCAAAAGCTTAGATAAAGCTATATATATATATATATAGAGAGAGAGAGAAAGAGAGAGAGAGAGAGAGAGAGAGAGAGAGTGGTTCACAATAACATAATAAATTTATATTCATATATGTACAGTATTCATGTATGAAATTCACAGTAAATCTGTTTTACTCAGAAAAACAGAAATAAAGTAAGCTCGAAATGGGGTTCTATATTGATTTTATACTTTAATTGTAGATTATAACATCCATAAAGCTCAGGGAACCATAAAAGCAATTACCTATAATTACAGAAACAAGGACTATTTCATTTTCACATCAAAATAAAAGCTTCAGTCGTAACCCATTCTCTCTCTAAGAAGAAGGTAATCAGGCACAGTCAACAAAATATGAATATTACATTAAATCTGCTAATCTCTCAGGCATGTGTGCCAACAATCTGCCATGCACATAACACCCAGCCCCGCTGGACTCGCAACTGCCACCGCCGCACCAACACACGCACACATCTTCTAGGTCGAACATTGCCCAAGCTGCCTATGGGCACACTGAATCATACATGATTCTGTAGCTGTGAGTGTACTTAGCTTCTCTGCATGCATCTCAGTCTGTCTCTGCCAGGTTTAAATGCTCGTGTATTTACCGCATTTGCTTTTCCAAATAATTATTTCCCCAGCTCTGCTCTCTGCAGGATCATTTCCTTTTAATCGAGCCACTCAGGAGAGATAACAAACGGCAGAATACATTTGTATTCCAACTAATAAGCGCGGATGTTAATAGAGAAAGAGCGAGAGAAGGAGAAACAATGAGAGGGAGAGGCACGCGAAGCCACACTGCAACCATTTCAAGGATCAGTGCTTTATGCTATGTGGCATTGTCCCATGTACGACGCAAAGGCATATTTATGATCCCACAGCCCGCAGAGAGCGGTTAAGAAACCAGTAAATGTGGGGTGGTGAGTTTTAATGACCTTGAAAGGCTGCTTTTGTGACGAGAGCATCATGCTGAACACTGATAAATTTCCTACCATCTTTCATTTGCATTTTTATGCGGGATCAGAAAAGGACCTTGGCAGGTTTCACTCTTTGTGAAAAAAAGAGAAATTTCTCTGAAGCAATGGGGACAAAGAATAAAACACTAACAAATTAATCTAAAGAATCTGGTGCTTTAAATCAAATGAACACTTTATCTGTCCTTTACATTTTTTGCTTGTTGATACAACCCCGATGAGACATTTGATAGTCGGAATATATAATGTATACATATGAGTTATGACTGTGGTCCCAAATAAACATTACATAAAAACGGTTACATAACATTTTTGACATGCAAAATTTAAATATGACCCGAAACCCAAGCACGTCATTATGCAAATTTTCAGTGATACTTTGATACTTTGTCTATATATATATATATATATATATATATATATATATATAATGAGGTAAAAGTACAGTATGCATTTGCCAACTGTTAATTTTTCTGGTCAATTTGATCCATCATAACATCAAGGCAATTATTATCCATTTCAAGGATGCATCAATTAAAGATCTACAATATTTTGTCCAAATATATAAAAATAAATACACTAAAAATTAAATAGTTTTAAATCTACATAAATTCTATAAAAATTCAACTTTGCCATCAGAATAAATTCTATTTTTTAATATGGTGAAATCAAAGTATTTTTCTATCTGATTTGCTGAAGACTCCCTAAAGATTTACATTATTACCTGTAAATGATTAGCATTTTTAAAGTTTGACTTTGAGCATTAGATAACGGAAAAGGTCATTACAGATGTACATGCAAATATGCAAAAAAATAAAAAAATAAAAAAAATCAGAGGGCGAAATCATGACCAAAATGATACAGTGTCTGTCTTTCTCGATTTTGATTCTAAAAATATGTCACACAGAGTACTCTGTTCTCATCTTCCCTGCTGCATCTTAGAGTCAAGAGCTCAATCCGCTCAGTGGTAATTATACGTCATACTGGAGGTGTACTTGATTTTTCAGTGGAAGAAGATAAGAAATGCAACTGAAATAGAACTGTGTGGTCATATCGGGTTGGATGGCTTTTAAAAATGTATGATATTCAGGCTTTAGTGTTCTATAGAGAGTTGAGCGATATACTATCATACTAGCTTATTCCATTTGGTACGCCTATAATATGCACATACTTCCTTTGTTCTGTAATAAAAGCACTCACCTGAGATGCATCTCTGTCGACTGGGGTCTTTTTGAGACCGTACCATCTTGTAACGCCGCCACCCTGTCTTGTGTAAGAGGGGCATCCCGTACCGGGAGGGACAGGACAAGTGTTTCCTTGGTGACAGTGAGAGCCTCCTCACCTGGCCGGCCCATGTGCTGCTTGGCGTAGTCGAAACCCTGCACGGGCTGGACAGGAAATGATGTGCCGGGATTGAATGGGGACGAAGAAAGTAAGAGTTACACAATGCAGCATCAGGCATTTTATTTCAATCAGCAAAGGAATGCCGGCCATCCTTATTTATTCATAGGCTGAAGGTACTTTGAGTCTAACTATATTTCATGGAGCCCGCATATGATGCATCAAGTTGCCATGGGATATTTAAAATGGAAGAGCTATGAAGCTCTTGTTTTAATGAATTATGGATCAATCTCCAGCAGAACTGGGCGCACGGAGGCAGGGTGCCTGTTGGATCTTAAAAAAGTGTCACAGGGCATCGCTGTTATCATGTAAATGGGGAAAATGTGTGATTAATTCGATTAATAATTCATGATAGGTTGCGCTTTGCACATGCTGTTGTCACATTTACAAGATCTAATATTTAATTATTTTCATGTTATGGCTGATAAATAATACATAACCAATATAAAAATTCTTTACAATTTAAAAAAAAAAAAAAATTAAAATTAAAAATTAATCAATCATTCTAAATGCTAAGTTAATTTAATTTACATTTAAACAAATAATATATATATATACACACACACACACACACACACAGACAATTTAATTTATAAATGGAATTATTAAATTATTTAATATATTTACATGTATTTATTATATATATATATATATGTATATATATATATACATTTATATATACAATTATATATTTAAAAATTATATATACAATAATGTTTAAAAGTTTAAAAATGAAACAGTACATTTGACATTTTTTGTTACTTAAATTTTGACACACACACACAATTTTTTTATGATATATTCAAAACATTTTATTTAAAAAAAGTTGATGAACAAATTAAATAATGCATTAATGAATTTGTATTTTGAATTTGTATATATTTACTTAAATTTTTATTTAACACACACACACACACACACACACACAAACACACACACACACATATATAAATTAAATAGTTTTAATAAATAAAATTAATACATTTTAATATCGGTAGGTACTGATTTATCGTGCATTACTAGCAAAAATGTTAGACCAAAAAGAAACAGTAAAAGCATTTTCATTTTAGTATCATCTTCCTTAGCATTCTCTATCAGACGCTGACCTTGAATAAGGTCAAATCCCACTCAAATATAATTCACATGCTCAGATGAACTATAATTCACTTTCTCTCCCTCCGATTGTCTTTGAGAGAAGCCAGAGTCTTTCACTGGCTGACGTGGGTCATGACAGTCCACAAACCCCTTATATAAATCTTAGTTTAATCCAAGTTCAATTTGATTTAAGCATAGAATGTCTTGCACTGGATGTGAACTGTGCAAACAAGCTGGGGGAACACATAAGGACTGTTCAAACACATTGACAGGTTGAAGCATGCAAGCGCACAGAATTGATCACTGAGCCTGACGAATCATCAATGTCAGCATCTGAAATCCTTATATGACTTTATTCTTATTCCAATCATCCAGTGAACGTTCACACACCTCCTGCAACACCCTTATGCTAACATGGGAAGCTCTTGTGTGAAACTGGAACGCTTTACACACTGATCCGCAAATTACCATGCATAGGCAAAATTATGTTCCTGAAAGGACGTCTTAATTGGACGGAGTAGGGAATGTGTTCAGATCAGAGAACATGGCTAAGAGGGTGTATGATCAAAGAGACGATTATCATAATTACAATTGATTTGCAATGTTGTTTTACTTCATTACTAAAAACAATACAGTTTTACTGCAGGGATAGCTCTCTCAAAAAAGGCGTACCCTCATGTTCCACAACGATTGAACTTACTTTCTTCAGTGGAACACAAAAACAGAAGTTTAGCAGAATGTCAAAGCTGCTCTTTTGCATACAATAAAACTGGATGGTGGTCATGTGTTGTCAAGCTCCTAAAAGGACAAAAAGCCCTATAAAAACATAATAAAAGCAGTTTATATAAACTGTGCATCACATATCAAGTCTGATGAAGCCATTTGATAACTTTGCATGAGGCACAAACTGAATTTAAGCTGTTATTCATTGAATATTTTGCTTGATAGCTTTGGTCACCATTCACTTTCACTATACAGAGAGTAGCTTAGACATTCTGCTAAATATCTGAGTTCTAGACAACAAAGAAAGTCTCTTTTGCTCACCAAGGCTGATTTCATTAATAAAGTAAAAAAGTAAAATTGTGAAAATGATCACAATTTAAAGTAACCGTTTTCTATTTTTATATATTTTGAAATTAAATGTGTTCCTGTGATTACTCCAGTTATCAATTATTAAATTACTCCAGTCTTCAATGTCACACGATCCTTTAGAAATCATTCTAATATGCTGATTTGCTGATCAATAAATGTTTCTTATTATCAGTGTTGAAAACAATTGTGCAGTTTAATACTTTTTTGTGGAAATTCTGATACATTCACTCAGGATTCTTTGAGAAATAGAAAGTACAGTTAATATTTGTACCTGTAAATGACTGTACTGTCAGTTTTGATCAATTTACCGCATCCAATTTCTTAATGGACTGAAACTCTTATGATTTACTATGAAAACTGCTCTCTACACATGAGCACATATAGCAGATCCTATAGCTCCTATAGATCCTATAGTCTTTCAATGTATCCCGTTTTAGATTAAAAGTCCTTGCGATCTATTTAAACTTCACCTAATTATGCATATATGTAACCTTGGCATATCGCTCAGCTTGGGGTGGCCTAATTTCTTAACCTGCATTTGGTCTGGATTTATTTGAAAGCCTCATAATCATGACAAAGAAATCATAATTGCAGTAATAATATGACAATACTTAAAATCCTCCCCAATCTGTTATTAGTCAACGCCCTGCAATCTCAAATGGAGGGACAAGAACGGAGATATTTGTGCTGTGCAGATCAAAGATATTCTCAGAGCACTAGATCTTACTGAACAGCTCATCGATTACATGGAGGATATATAACCTTCTGTTTCCCCTTCCCCCTGAGGACAGATTTCCCACAAGCACAGTCAACAAGAAGGATTTGTGGACCACAAACATGCAGCCAAGCACCATGCACAAGCCAGAAATACCTGGTGGTGATAACTCCCATCTCTTCGATATGAGGTCTGGACAGGAAAAGTAGTGAAGACACAATTGGAGGGATATTTTGGTGGAGTTAAAGTGAAATGTGTCATTCCAAGGTTTAAACAGCACATCTCATGTGTCGTGACAACATTGCATGTTTGAGGATCAAGCCACCATTCCAAAAGCCTATGTCCAGCAACATATTCAGATGTAAAATAAAGTAATAAAAGGATTTTGTAGATAGTATAAATGACACAACAATGGGTCTCATTTCCTCATAATCCTGATTCATTAATATTGCAAAGAAGAAAAAAACAAATCCACATATGAAACAGAAATTTTGTATGGTAACATTTTCTTTTGTTCTCGTGAATTTTATTGGTTATAACAACTTACGGTTCTTATTAGAGTTTTATATATTAAATATATATTGTTTTATATATTAAATTAATATATAAAATTATATTAAAATAATTCAAACATTTTTTATTTATATGGTTCTAAGCTTTTTTATTTCTATTTTTTTCAGAGGAAATAATATCTGTCAATAACTATCATTTTATCTTTGTCAGTCAGAATATTAATATTTATATATTTCTATTCCATTTATTAGTGAATGAGACCAATTGTCACTGGACTTTCTGATAAAGTTATGTTAAATGGATTTATTGATATGATGCTGACACAACGGTCCCCGTTTGGACAAGGCAGTGATGTGTTTATTTGAAAAGTCGTGGTTTGGAAGAGCCTACCTTGGTGCGGGGATGAAAATTGCGAAACGCGCCAGTCTTGAATACGGTTCGGTTTCTCCTGCATATGATAGCGACCGCAATAAACACCACAACCATCACCAGCGATACAGGAATCAGGACTGCCAGTATCCAGAGGTTACTAGGAAGACTCTTCACCACCGCTGTTTACACAAAAACACAATCACAAACATAGATTGGAAATCAATAGACTAATTCAAAATGTCAGCACATGATTTCCGCCACTTGTGTCTTCAACACACTCTCTTACAGTAATCCAACTCCCCTCTGTCTCCTACTTTCTGTGGTTAGCTCCTAATGAGCTGTATCTGTCTTTCGGCTGTAGCTCTTATCTGGGAGATTAAACCCCCACTGCTGGGTCTGATTGTGTATTATTCATACAAAACTCGGGCTTTGCTCGTCTCCGGCAGACAAACTGACACTCCAGTTGAGAGCTCAGTAAACTTGTGTTAACTCTCTACACCCAAATCCCCTGCGGTTTCTCTAGCGTGGTGTGAGATAGCTATAGACCTCATTTGGAAAAATAAGCCAGCATTATCATGCTCACTTTCTTTGGTTCATTATTAAGTCAAAGTAGAATTTTCGGTTCATTTCCACAGAGTTTCACTGATAAAATATTTCAGTCGTCTGTTCTTGCATTAATAAAGATTTTCAGATCTTCTACCATAAATGCAATTGGCGCAGAATTTGATGCTAGGCTAATGGCAAGGCAAGGTTGCTAGTTAGATACTTGACAAGCCTGAGATTTTTGGTCTCCAAAAATGGCGTCCAAATTTTGACATGAGCACTTAGAGAATGCGTGCAGCCGAACGTAGTGCTGTATATTTTATTCAATAACATGCCCAAATATAGGTGGTCAACGCATGCACTCCAAAAAGTTCCATCCTTGTTCAGTGTCCGCACTGTTTTTTCCAGAAATTATGACCAATAAAATTGTCTCTGTATTTGTTTAAATTAGAGTTGTGGGTATCTCTTAATTCACTTGCCTTTTCAGTAATTTGTTGTTGTATACTTAAATTTTTATGTGTAAACTAGGATATATATATATATATATATATATATATATATATATATATATATATATATATATATATATATATATAAAGCCTGAGACAGTTTGGTCTGTGGAGGAAACATTTTTGCTTATTGATATTATACACGTCGTTGCCTTCTGTTTATTTTTTCCCGTCAAGTATTGTCTTTTTTTCCTGTTATTGAACGAAGTAAATATCAGATTAAAAAAGGAGTCCCAAAAACAGAAATATCTGATCATCGTCCATATCGCTGTTTATATTACACTGATGCATTTGTATTGCATTCCAAAGAGCTCCGTTATAAGCACCACAGTGGAAAGTGAAACAGTATCCGTGCAGACTGGCCCGGATTGGCACGGAATGGAACGGGTTTGGCCCGATTGTGGAAAAGTGGCTTATGAATCGCCCATGAGTGAACATCATGAACATCATGTTTCAGTTTATCTGGAAGAGAAGACAAAAATGCCAAAGACCTCAGCTGTGTGGGAGCACTTTAAACTGAGTGAAGACAAGATAAAGGTAGCTGCCTGATATGCAATTTGAAACTGGCCTACCACAACAGCACATCGAGTTTGAATAATCACCTGAGTTCTATAAGTAGTACGCCTATAGTATATTGTTGGTATAAAAAAACGAGCTGCTTTTATCCTCATTTTAATCAGTAATTTTACACATGATAAAAATGTGCACTTAATTTGCTTGGAAAATACTTGTGAATACGGCAGCCATAAAAAAAAACCAGACAGTAGCCCAGCCTAATAATAATTTGTCAATATTAAAAGTATTGCTCTTAACAGACCTGTGTTTCGTATCACTAGTGCAGTGTCCGTTCTCGGAGCAAGCCTTGCCAGCATGAGTCACGCAAATTCCGGCCCGCACTGTTCTGTAGTTTATAAAAAGTTGATTAATTCGGAACGTGTCGCGTAACCATATTTCACCAAAACGCAACACTGCACTCCCTTGGGTCCGCAGCAACACACAAAAATTATTCTAATATGAGTCATACATTGAGAGATATGACTGGTGTCAGTAGCATAAAAAGTGTGTGACTGACTTGCACATTGAATTTAATAGTTCTGATTAGGGGTCAAAACATGAGCATTCGAAAGGAATGAGCATTAGCAAGCACTCCAAACATAAATTATAAAGCGCTTTTGACACCATAAACATTAACAGTAGTTCTAAATAAGATATATAGTAAACACTCACAGAACTATAAGTTTTCCTGCATATAAAAAGAAACTAAATGATGGTTCGGAAAGAAACAGGGCTAGAAGAGTGAATTATATACATACGCTCTGCTTGAACTTGGACAAAGTAGCCCAGAGTGAGAGCCATGGTCTGAGAGTCCACCGTGTTGAGGGTCTTAGCTGCAGCAGTGCCAGTTATGGGAGAGCCATCTACTTGTATGTAGTAGGTCATTTCAGCTGGGTTCTTAGGACCAGACAGCCGCCGAATGCTGACCATCTGTATGAGGAAAACACCTCAAGTTCATGTTTGATATTTTCACTATAAACTTCAAAAACTCTAAACCTTCAATTTTCAGTTTTAAATGGTCCATACTCTACATATTTGTCACATTTTCTCACTTGAATTCCATGTAGAATTTTCTTGCACCAAAACAGATGTTTATAGGCAAATTACCTATTTTATGATTGGCTAACTTCTTTGCATTCAAAAGTGAGTAACATATTCCCCCATCCATTGTTTTAAATAATAAATATGCTCTTTTTTTTTTACAGTATGTTGCAGCCATGAACACAATTTACCACTTGCTAATTTGTTGCACGTTCTATTGAGGGCAGGCTTTCTCATTCTAAAGCATTTGACTGGACAAAAAATCTGTGTAGTCCAGGATGAGTCATCAAAATATGTAGTCCATTTTCTCAGGACAAGAAAAACGAGCAAAAAAACAAACTGATGGCACACCTGGACGGTGTAATCGCCCACAGTCGTGGCTCTCCTGAAGCGGAGGCCGCGTCGACTGGCAACCAGAAAGAGCTCCGCCAGCCGCTGCTCCATTAGACTAGCAAAGCTCTGATAACTTCCCTCAAGAGAAGAGCTATCAACGTCCTGAATTACTGCAGAGAGAGAGAGAGAACGACAGAGAGGGATGAAGCAAGGTGACAAGGAGAACATACCTTTCTTACATGTTTTAAGTCTAAAAAACTGCAATTACTATAGAATTGACCTTGGTAAAATTATTCATTCTCCTGACAGTGATAAAAAAGGATGAACGAGGGAAAGACGGGGGAGGTAGAGCTAGCTAAGGCAACGGAGAGAACATTGAGTCCAAGAACTTAAAGCTAGAAAAAGCTATTTCACACTCTATATTATGATCCGATGTGATCTCAAATCAGTTGATAGAGGAAGCTAAATAATACATCAAGAGCTCTCCACAAGAAAGAAGACTCTGTGTTTAAAAGAAGCAGGGAAAAACATTATCTAGATTTAATCACGTAACACATGCTGGCAAATAGCTGTCTGGGTGCTGGTTAGCAGCTGAACTGAGGTAATTACCTGTGATTACCCAGTAATCTCGGGTTGCTACTGAAGTGTTAAGGTTGTGGTACTCTAGAGCTGTGAAAAGAGAAAAAAAGACAGACAGATGCTTATTAGAAGACCATTCTGGGAAAAACTGAAGTCTGTCATCAGTTACTCATATATTAGTGAGGATAAATGTTTACTGTTATCTTTAGTTATTGTTAACAGACTTGTGCATAAAATAAGCTGATCAATATATATATTTTTTAAATGCAATAAAATTATGCTTTTTAACATGTATATTTTACAAAATATGTTTTCTTATCCATGGCACACAGGCATTTTATTTCTACATTTCATTTGTTAAAATTATATTTTATTTAAATCATTATAATAAAAAACCTTAAATAAAAAAGTGAATATTGAATGTCAACATGATATCCATTAAATACATAAATATTTGTTTTAATGCAATAAAAATATATTGCATTAATTATATAATATATTGTTTTTATATTATATTTGTTATTATATATTACAAATTAATAATTGATTATTATGTATTACAAGAAAACTGAATAAAAATATTGAATATAAATTACTATAATACATACATTTTTTATGTTATATTCATAATTGTATTTACTATAATTAATATTCATATATTAATGTGAATCTCCATGATATCTCTTGCATATCTACATGACTTCATTTGAAGCACATATGGACTTTTAAGGCAAGATTTTTATTATCACAGTACGGATATCAAATAATTATTATTATATTATTATTATTATTATATAATTATATTATTAATCATTAAAAAACAGGAGAAAATAGCTGTTTAAAGGGATAATTCACCCAAAAATGAAAATTCTGTCATTAAAGGGATAGTTCACTCTCAAATTAAATTTTGATATGTTTTAGCTTACCTCAAGGACATCCAAGATGTAGGTTTCTCTGTTTCCTCAGTATTTCCCATTTTGATATTTTTAGGTCCAACCGTTCTTGTCTGTGACTCACATAATGGATGTCTATGGTCACCACCTCAAAGAGCATGCACAGAGGAGTCAAAATTAAACAATTCCCCATCGTAAGTACACATTGATGACCTAAGACACGAAACGAGCGGATTGTGTAAGAAAACGAACAGTATTTATATAGTTTTTACCTCTTGTACACAACCACGTCCAACTATTCTGAGTGCGCGATTGCTTCCCGATGTGACGTGCACACGCGCTCTGGCTTTAGTCTGCGCAAGCGCGGAAAGCGCCAGAAGCGATCTCTCGCGCGTGTACATCACTCATTGTTTACACTTACTGCCTTTGGTTGACACAGATTTCGGAAGTATTACCTTTCACTGTGAAGATCTAAACATATTTAGACGTACAGGAAATTGCAATGGAAGACGATTTCAATATATCCATAGACAACGTAGAATTTTTTTCACAACCATATTTATTTGAAACAGAATACACAGACCAAGTACTCAGGAGCGATCCGCTGCAGCAGCACGTCTTCAAGCCTCAGAGACAGAGATCTCTTCAAAATTGGTGGTGTTTTAGTAGCAAGTGTTGTGAGATGCCAACAGAAGTGGCATCTCACAACACTTGACGTCGCCTCCAGTTTATATGTGGCAAACTAAACACAACGTGCAAAACGCTGCGTCTCAACAGCAGAGAAAACTCAGGATCTTCAGTCAGGCAGGTGTGTGATGCAATACTGTCAATGTCCTCGTCTTGTAGTTGTTCCATTCGTGACAACATATGCTCTGTGCATGCTCTTTGAGGTGGTGACCATAGACATCCATTATGTGAGTCACAGACAAGAACGGTTGGACCTAAAAATATCAAAATGGGAAATACTGAGGAAACAAAGAAACCTACATCTTGGATGTTCTTGAGGTAAGCTAAAACATATCAAAATTTAATTTGAGAGTGAACTATCCCTTTAATTACACATGGACTATTTTTTGGGCCTTTACCGTAGTAGTACCCTTGCCATCTATGGAGGGTCAGAAAGTTCTCGGATTTCATCAAGAATATCTTAATTTGTGTTCCGAAGATGAACAGAGGCCTTACTGGTTTGGAACGACATGAGGGTGAGTAATTAATGACAGAATTTTTTGGGTGAACTACCCCTTTAAAATAATTTTAAATGTAGTATAGCAAGTTACACACCAGAACAAGTTAACTTCCCAAACTACCCATCCAAAAAAGGAAAATGTTATGCATCCTTGGAAAATGTCTTTTGGATCATCCAAAACCGAAGATCTCTGCCTCAAGGAAAACAAACTCATGGAGTCAAACAGAAATAAACATGAACTACCATTTCAATGTGCACTAACATGTAAACACCAGCTGTGCAGAAAATTAATGTAACATCAAGCTGTTAACACAAGCTGAAACTTACGCTCAGCGATGATCAGAGGGGGGAAGAAGAGAAAGTAGCCCACCAGCTCGGCAGTGAGCTGGTTAAGGAGACCGCTGGACACAGTACCGTTCAACGGAGTGCTACTGTTCCACACCACATACACCAGAGTGACTGCCAACGAATTCCCAGTTTGATACGTGTTCAGAATCTGTTCGAAAACACAAACTATAAATCCAAATCCAGTAGACGAGTCATCAGAAGAACGGTGTTATCAGACCTCTGAAGATTTATCAAACTTTGTTTTCAACTTCAATTGAAAAACTACCTCAACAGAAAGAGTCCCATAAGAGTCCTCCACTTTCTCCTGCGCCTCAGCAAACACATTTTCCAATCGTTGCTCCATCATTTGGATGAAGCCGCAAGACTTGATGTTGTCCATTGGCCCAACAAACCTGAGAACTATATGTAGGAAAACAATAAACTGTTAAACAAAAACAGATCCCAAGTTACCAAGTTTCAACTGTGTAAAATGCGATTTCACTAACAAAAAATGGCTGTGGGCTTAAGAGTGGTTGGGTATGTAATGCAAAAAAGGGTAAACAAAGGTGCTCAAGCATAAAACTTGTCAGATAGATCACTTCCAGTCAGATTTTCCAAAAAAAAAAAAAAACATTAAGTTGGAAAAGATTCATACCCGTTTTGAGTTGCAGGTGGATGCCTAGACTGGGCAACCATGGGGTCACAGGATAAGGGATGGCCAACACCACGGGAACATACTCTCTGATGTCATTCAATAGCTTGTCAAAGCCATAGGAAACTAATGTGTCCATCACAACAGAGGCCACCAACACAGACTTCCCTCTCAAGACGTAGTAGCCCACAGTCACATTAGAAGGCATGCAGATATCTCTTTCCAACTAAAAAAGAACACAGATCATGTGAAGTGGCGTGGATATATGGTAATGGACATCTGACACAATCTATGTTTTCACCAATCTTAATCAGCTCTTTTGGCTAGTTCTTTTTAAATTGTCCTGTGATGTGACAAATTATATTTTAACTAGAACACTACCAATCAAAAGTCTGGGGTCAGCAAGATTTTTTTTTTTTTAAATCATACTTTTATTCAGCAGGAATACATTTAATCAATCTAAAATCAAGACATTTATAATGTTGCAAAAGATTTCTAGTGTAAATCAATTCTTTTACAGTTTCCACAAAAATACTAGGCATATTAGAATGATTTCTGAAGGATTGTGATGAAGAAGAAATGGCGGCTTTTCCATTACAGGAATAAATGACATTTAAAAATGTATTAGAACAAATAATAGTTATAATATGCAATACTAATTGTAATAATATTTTCACAACATTTCAGTTTATATTGTATTATTGATCAAATACATGCAGGCTGGGTGAGCATAAGAGACTTTATTCAAAAACATAAAACAGAAATTACATGTATAATATGTAAACAAATAAAAAAATGACAAATTAATTAAATAAATGAATTATTAATAATGTATTCATAATTTTATTGATAATTAAAATGCTAAATTGTAATAAATATTAAATAAATTGGTTATAATTTCAATTTTTTGATTTTGTTTTGTTCTCACAAAGACTTAAAATATGAAAATCCGTCATAAAAAACGACTAATTATTACATTTTAAACTACAGTAATCTAAACAAATGACAATTAGTTTTGATATTTACTTTGAGAGAATAGTCCCATTTTCCAAAATGATGAAAAAAAGAATAAATAATATTTCTATTGTGCCATTTCAAGTCAAACTGTCATTTTAACAAATATTATTGAATTGTGTGTATTAAGGACACACTTAATGCTAGCTATTAAATTATTCTTAGCAAGACAAAGGAATCATTCATTTTACTCAAAAAATATCATTTCCATCACAGAATGCTATGAAACACAATACAGCAACTGAGACTTGAAGGAAATGACACACTGTGGAAAAAACACAAAAATCTCCCATGATGCCTGGATAAATGAAAATTAAAAAGTCTACACATTATCAATATTTTAATGAGTTTTTAGATGTTCGAATATGCCTTACTGAAATCATATGCTGTTTTTATTTATAGAGCTATATTTGCACAAATGCTCTTACTGGCTTTGTTTATTGTTAAGCGCTTGAGGCAAATGCTAATACAAATCCCACATGAATAAATTTCATCATATTGAGCCAAGCTGACTGACCATCTCTCTCTTTTTACTCCAACACAAACACACACTCTCTCTCTCTCTCTCTCTCTGTGTTCATGTGTAGATAGTGATCGTGTGGTCTCCTGCTGATCACCTCCAGGGTCTGTAATGATACAGAACCTCTGATCTGATGGACAGTTGACGAGGAGGAGGAGGAGAAATAGGAGGGAAAAAAATTACACAGTGAGCGAAATGGACGAATATAGAAACAGATTGAGTCGTTTGGTACAGAGCTTAATAGACACAGACGGTCGCTCTTCAAATGCTAATAACAACCTTTTCAGTAGTCATTCACAATTAAAGAGACAGTACACCCAAAAATTTAAATTCAGTCATTATTTACTTAGGCTCAAACCCATATGACTTGTATGACTAACAACTTAAAATGAAGTAAGTCATACATGTTTGGACTGATATGAGTGTGATTAAATGATGACAGAATTAAATGTTTTGGCGAACTGTTCCTTTAACTCTCTATTCAGACAACTGTGCTCCCCTCAGCACACTGCCTCTGCTGTTACCATGATATCGATTTTTTATTTGCAGCATATGTAGGTTCCAGCGCTGCGCTATTTTTGGACGTGCCTTTCTGACGGACAGACATGCGAATGCTCCTTAGGCTTTAAACCAAGTTTTTCATAAGACGGTCCGTTCTCAGCGCTTGAAAACAGAGAGATGTTCTACACGATCACACTCAATGAGCTGCACACTGAACATAAACCGGAAACACCTCCCACGCAGCCTCCCACAACATTGTCCTCTGCTAAACTACAATTCCCATGATGCAACAGTGATAAGGTCTCAGAGGACTGTGGTCAAAGCACTGTGCTTATCTTGATTCTACTGTTTAAGGCCTATTTTACTGTTTCCAATGGCAACCAACTATTCCGATTAGTTCTTTTCATTATTTATTTAGCATTTCTTATTTAATGCAATGGAAGAGAGAGAAGGGTTTGGATAAGCATACAACCATTTTTATTATTGCTGCAGTGTATAGTCTGTACACTGTGCATACTAGTATGCTAATTATTTTTTAATTATGCATTTAATCCTTCTGAATTCTTTCAAAAACATTGAAAAATCTTACTGACCCCAAACCTTTGAAGTTTTATAACTGCGTAGTGGCTTTTGGCTCAAAACACATGCAAACCCACCAACCTGAACACGGATGTTGCTGTCGTTGAATGCTCTCTGTAGTGCCTGCGTGATACCTTTAGACAGGTCCTGTCTCATTCCAGCCTCTAGGCGATTTCGTCGCATCTGGATGGATAACACTGGGTGAAAAAAATACAACACATATGAAAGTCATGATTTTCTAAGCATCTCAGATCCCAAGAGGGACAGTTAGGCCTATAAACATGTCGGTTTACAGTAAACATATGTTGGCTTCACTACAGTGCATATGCCGTCACTGCAGAATGTAGGAGAGGTGGAGTAAAATGACTGCATAATGTAATATTATTTGCATAATAAAGCCTTTCACAAGATTAAGTAGATATGTGCATTTGTACATTGGTTTTGTCTTATGGCTCTGTCGTAATGAGCTGAGCATAATTTAAATGTCAAAATAGATTTGTTACTTGAACGTGTATTTATTTAAACATTTATTTAGATTTCATAGATGTTAACAATTTTATATTTACATATATATATATATATATATATATATATATATATATGTGTGTGTGTGTGTGTACTGTATGAGCTGAGCATAATTGAAATGTTGCTTTGTTATTTAAATTTTAATGTATGTATTAATTAATGTTTATACATCATTATTTTTAAATTACAATTAAAATCTAATTGAAAAGACTGAAATATTTTAGGCTAAGCAAACAAATGCAACAAACCTCAAAAACATTTACATGCAAAGCAAAATTGGGGTAACTTGGAAAAATAGATGTCCTGATTGGGTTTTGCTTATAATCTTAAAAATATTTTCCCCACAAACACTGTTTAGGTCCAGATATTACATTTTGTTAATACTATCGGTTCAACAACATTATTTCAACGCAATCTACAATTCAGCTCAACAACCTCATAAATTTGCTGTAATGGAATGTAATCTGCGTTGATAGTGGTGCAATTGTAAATAAATTAACTAAAATTGCCTAATTTCTTTAGCAAATTATCGCTAAAAACAGTGCAGAAAACTCACCTGTTTTCAACCATAATCTTTCGGTCACATTACAGGTCAAAGGTGAACTGTCAGTTGGAGGGCTGCTCGGTTTAGTCGTGATACTTCCAGAGGTAGATACAGCGGTGGTTTGATGAGGGGTTGTCGTTGTCGTGGTTGCTAAAGTGGTTGAGGGTGTTTTTGTGGTTGTTGGTGCTACTTTTGTGGTGGTGGTGGTAGTTGTTGTCGTAGTGGTAGTGGTGGCTGTCGTCGGTGGTTCTGTCTCGGTTGTTGTGGTCTGGCTGGCTGTCGTGGTCGGCATGGTGGTCGTGACCTCTTTCGCCACAACAACGGCAGTGGGCGGAGTCACAGCCGTTGATGTCACAGTCAAGGGCGTGACAGTCGTGGTGGTCACTGTGGTGAGCTGCAGACTGTCGCTGGTCACAGTGTGGGAGTTGCTGAGCACTAATGCGTCGGATGAAGCGTTTTCAGCTCTTTCAGGAGCGGTGCCGTTAAAAGCGGAAATTGAGACCAAAGTTGTCACATTATCATCTATCTCTGCCACAATCATGAAAGAGGATCCCGGGGCGGTGGGAAGATCAGGGTTCCTGGGGAATTCACTAAGAGTGTCGTCTGAAAGCAGAGAACGTTTGAGTGAGTCACCTCAGGAACAGGAAGTGAGATCGAGGGCACACATGAATGCTCGCTGATGGTGAAGAATGACACATAGCACATGTGGGAGAGGACGGATGTAGCTCTTGGGGATTATGCAGTAGCGTGTAATTTTTGCACCACTAGTGTCATCAAACCGAATATAAATGAAGATAACTGTAAATTATCCATTGATCAGACGAACAAATTCAGTGAGTGTAAATGTGCAAAAATTACATACTTCAGTTTTACTGTCAACATGAAATCAGAGTGGACTCAATCAGGATAATAATAATAATTTTTTTTTTAAATATTTAAACTTGACATACTAAAATAATTAAACTGCGATAAAAAATTTAACTATACAGAAATAAAAAAAGAACTACTTAAATTGCCAAAGCACGTCAAAATTACTAAACATTTAACACAAACTAAAATAAAAACAGAAAATATCTTTTTACAAATATAAAAAGAAAAACTTATTCAAAGTATAAATAAAAACTACAATAGTATTTCACTGATACTAAAATAACACCACTGTTCAAAAAGGGTCCATAAAGGCTAGTAATCCTGACCATGTTTGTCTTTATTTGATCAAAAATATGGTAAAAATGTGTGAAACTGTGAAATATTATTACAATTTAAAAACAAGCATTTTCTATTTTAATATATCTTAAAATATAATTTATCCCTGTGATACAAAGCTGATTTTTCAGCAGCCATTACTACAGTCTTCAGTGTCACATGGTCCTTCGGAAATCATTTGAATATGCTGATTTGCTGCTCAAGAGACATTTCTCTTGTTTCTTCTCTTTATGAAGCAGCTGTGCTGCTTCATAATTTTGTGGAAACGGTGATATATTTTTTTTTGTTCGGGATTCTTTAAATAAAATAAATAGAAACCTTTTTTGACATATTTATAATATGTTAAAAAAGAATAAAGATTATTTTTACTGTCATGTTTTTAATCATCCACAATTTAATCATCCTTGCTGAATAAAAGTATTAATTTCTTTTAAAAAATTATATTAACCAATAATATCATAATTAATATTTCACAATCCAATCAAATCCTGATGAAGTCCTACAATTTTTCAATTTTCACTCAGAAATATGCCACGTTGCGCAAATAAAATGGGATGTGAATGCAATATTATTGTAAAAAATGGTGATGGTGATGATTACGATAACAACAAACACAATGACCTTGAAAATGATGATGATGGTGATGAACGAATGGTGAAGAAAGGATGACGACAACATCAAATCAGCAAAGTCCCTGAAAAGAGACTCCTTTAAATACACCACTTCTTGATTTCTGTACACAGCATCGATTCAGAAGCTCACAATCGAGCAGTACCTGAGCTAGTGGTCAAGACACTGTTGATTTTATGTGCCGGGGATGGTGGATTTGGCACTCTGACGGCCAGCTCCCCAGGGGACTTTTGATTGGTGCGATTGTCACTGTTGCCGGGTGGGGAGGGCAGAGAATGCACCAGCGCCTGAGGCTGTGTCTCTGCAACCTGCAGGGTCTGCACTGAGGCGAACACAGGCTGCTCCCTTGTGCTTTCTGCCCTCGCTGGTGGGGAGTGGAACTGCGAGGCGAAGTCTTCGTTCTCCAGCAACGACGAAGGGACTGTGATGTTTGGCGCTCCGGTTGGGACCTGGGAAGGACTGAGGGGTTGTCCGGATGCCTCTAGTCTTGCTTCGTCTGGTAATGAAAAAGATGTTATGGTGCAAAATCATAAAAATGTATCCTCTTTGTCTTATAGAAGGAAATGCACTAGAGGAAATCTAAAAAATATTAGTATGTTTTCATACTTGAAGGCATTAGAGGCAACTGCATTAAGCTTGCAAACCTAATGACACGCACTGTTATTTAATCAGCATTAATGATAATGAGCTGTATTAAATTGCTCTCAAGGTATTTGAGACAGAGAAATATTATGGGGAAACAAACCTAGCAGGCTGCCTCGCTGCCTGCATAAGCTTTCTTCTAAGAAAGCATCGTGTCATGGAATATGACCAAGTGACCAATTCTGAAACACGTTTTGCACTAAAAACTCGATTCACAATTTTAATCGAGTTTGCCGTTAGCATCTTGATGAACTAAAAGCTTTTTCTTTTTTTACAATGTAAATGTTTAATACAAGATACATTTACTGAAAACCTATAAAATTGAGTGAGAAATTAAAACTTGTTCTCAGAAAATATATTTAAAATTCTGGTAATTTTCTTATTTAAAACATCAATCTCACTAAAATTTATTATAGTATGTAAAACAAAAAGTTTGTCAATGAGGTAATAAAATTATTTTAAACTTAATTCAAGATTATTTAAAAAACAAAACAACAATTATTATCTCTATAAAAGATACATGCATCTTGTGTTAAAAAAACATATAAAAATGTATATAACATGTATAGCAATCAAAATTTTGCTAACAGCCATTTTGGATGAATTGATCTTATTTAATATTTAATCAGGCTATTTTTTGTAAACTCGTTCACTGATGTTCCTTGCTTGTTTTCTGAGATGTACATTTATAAGAAATGTATTTTCAGTAATTATAATTATAAAACAGTAATTGTAAATGTAAAACAAAACTGATTTAGTTTTATGCTAACAAGGAAACTACTTAATTTGAAATATAATCCATGGAAACAAGTTTTACAGTAAAATGTTTAAATTCAGTTAGTGTATCTTGTATTAACATTTACTGTAAAAAAGACAAATTGCTGAATGAGATTATTATTATTTATTTATTTTGCAGTGCAAAAGTGTGCATGTATAGTGAAGGCAAGTAAAGATTTTTTGAATACACTTAATGTAGAGTCCCTCTACATTAACATTACTCTCTTGGGTAGCTTTGAATTATTTAGCTCGCTTAACATATTAGAAAAGAAAATCACAGCAGCCCTTCTGTTGGCGAGTCAATTTGAGATGATTAATAACATGATTAATCGACCTTTACAGGTCTTTACTTTATTTTTATCTTGGGGAACATAACGTGGCCGGAGTCATACAATATAGTGACTTGAGGACATTAATCATAAATCCTTTAGCCTGAGGACAGGATTAGAAATATGCAGGTTTTCCTGGGTGCTGCGAGCTCTCTTGGTCTCTTTCTGTGCTCCTAGTAAGCAGCCTAAAGCTTCAGTGCTTCAGTAACAGATTAATTAACTCACCCAAACACACTATATGAGATTACTCACAAACAACATCAACATAATATTGCAACAGAGATTGTATATATATATATATATATATATATATATATACAAAATGTATTTAATCACCACTTGTAGTATACTTGAGTGCGCTAGTGTATGAAAGATATAAAAGTGTACTACAAGTGGTCACTAAATACATTTTTTTAAATACAGAGATAGCATGTTAAAAGTGCATTTTAGTTTATATTCACGATGGCCCAAAATATCACAGTTGAGTACTTAGTTAATCTTAAGTTTATTTTAAGAAGTATGAAAGAATCATTTTTAGTATATTAAGTACAAAATTAGTGTGTGAAAATAGAGCACTTTAAGTACATTATGGAAGTGTACTTTTTTAACCTGGGATGGATGGATAGTGTAGAATTATTTTGATGGATAGATGGATGGTTGGATAGATAGTGTAGAATTATTTAGATGGATGGATGGTGTAGAATTATTTAGATGGATGGATAGTGTAGAATTATTTAGATGAATGGATAGTGTAGAATTATTTAGATGGATGGATAGATAGAAAGTGTAGGATTATTTATATGGATGGATAGTGTAGAATTATTTGGATGGATGGATGGATAGATAGCGTAGAATTATTTAGATGGATGGATGGATAGTGTAGAATTATTTAGATGGATGGATAGTGTAGAATTATTTAGATGGATGGATAGATAGCGAAGAATTATTTGGATGGATGGATAGTGTAGAATTATTTAGATGGATGGATGGATAGATAGTGTAGGATTATTTATATGGATGGATAGTGTAGAATTATTTAGAGGAATGGATAGATAGAAAGTGTAGAATTATTTATATGGATGGATAGTGTAGAATTATTTAGATGGGTGGATGAATAGATAGCGCAGAGTTATTTAGATGGATGGATAGTGTAGGATTGTTTGGAAGGTTGGATAGATAATGTAGAATTACTGTATCTGGAGGAATAGATAGATAGATTATCAGTATAGACTATCAGTATTATATCTAACATTTAAATGTAATCTGGTAATTACGCAAAATGGCTATAATAAAGATGGATGGTTTGATTCCACACTATATTGCAATAGCAAAATCGAGAACTTTTGACTGGGTATTAATATGATCTTTTACCAAGAAAACAAGACATACTAATTAACTTTTCTGCAGAATGTGTGTGTGTGCAGATACTGTAAGCGGTCACGTTGAATTCCTATTCTCCAACAGATAGCCACCTGCTCTGACAGTTAGAACATATGGGATGGTCCTGATTAACAGGCAGCTAGAGAGAAGATGAGATGTCGTGTGAAGGGGGCTCTGGCTGTACATCCAACCCATCGTCCTAATGACTGCACTTCCTGTGAACGGGATAGCAATGAACTCTGAAAGCTCTAGACACTTAAGTACGCTTGTTGCCGGCATGAGAAGATTTAAGTACCCCATAATGTGTCATGTGACCTGGGTCAGTGAGCTGATCCAATCAAACTCTAGTGCCAGGCAGAACAGAGCGAGTTGATTGGAAGACAGGACGATACATGCCAAGATGGCTTCATCCATCACGGTCCCCAAGTGCGTGGCCTGGTCTCAAACGGGTCCCACTGCCACTGCATATTGTTCTATATATGGAAGCCTTCTATTCAGTGACGTCAAGTGTCTGAAGGCCATGTTGTCCAAGCCGTTGTTCTGCTTTAATGTAACTGGAGATCAGTGGGCTAGAAAGACATGGACCTTCTCCATTAAGAGGACAGGTGGTGAGGGGGCTGATGGGTAACAGGCCAAAGCCATTGAAGGCCATGAGGGAGTATATGGGGAACCGAAGCATGGAGTCACGCCATTCCAGCAGGACAGATCCACGTCCGTACTCTATTCATAGTTTCCATCTGCTTTTGTTGCATCATGTTGTGGCATCGCGAAGGCAACAGCATTACATCTGTTTATCATAAAGTAAATATTTAAAGGGATATTTAATGCAAAAATGTCATTTCAAGCCAATATGAATCTAACAGATGCTTTTTTCATAGAACATCCTGGCCATTTGTTTTCCAAAACAACCAAATGAATGATAACTAAGGCTGTCATGCTCAGAAATGACAAAAAAAGAACCACAAAATATCATAAAAGCAAACATACTGTATGACTCATGCACTATATTCCAAGTCTTCTGAAGTTTCTATGAAAAACAGACTGTCAGATAAGTTGATTTTCCCTGAAAAGTGATAACAATGTCCAATTTGTGATCAAATCAGTTGTAATGTCTAGTTGGTAAATTAATTGTTCTTTTAAGTCAGATATTTTCAATGAACCGTTTCATCCAATTCACAAAACTGATGATTGATTCGTTAACAAATCAGACAGATATGAATCTTGAGGTCTGTTCAAAATCTTTCTATGGCCTCAGAATACTTGGAATATGACACATGAATCACACTGACTACATTTATAATGTTATTATAATACTTTTATACTTTTGTGTCCTTTTTAAGCCTGAGATCTCCAGTCCCCAATCACTGTTATTGCATGAAAGCAATGATGACATTGTTTGAGTAATGATGATTGAGTAAATGATGACAGACACCATAAATCTAAACATTCACTTGATAGTACTAAAAATAAATATAACTTGCAAAAATTTTGTTAAAATCACGTTTCACTAAACCTGTAGTATATTTCATATTTTCAACATCATAACATTTCACAGCAAAGCAGATTAGGGCATCTTTGTGCAATGATGCAGATTAAATGCTTTGACATGGAGTGGGATGTCATCCAAACGAACACCCATCAACCCTCAGGAGAGAAAGCACTTTGAGCATTGCATATCAAAATTATTACACACTGACCGCAGACAACGTACAAACGTTTCAGTCGTGGAAATATTTAGCCATTACTGTTATTATAGCATGATTGTTACAGCAAATACTTTATTATACTTTTGTCTTTGTACACACTATTGGTTAGGTTTAGAGTAGGGTTTAATGTGAGTGGTACTGTACATTATTTTCAAATGCGATACAACATTGACCTTTTAGTGCCAGACATTTCATTTTCACATAAAAAATTTAAGTGGAGAAAGATGCAATAATTTGCAAGCTTATTCTTCAAAAACACCTGGTTTCTGTTTTTCAACTTTCGAAATGTACAGGTCCTTCTCAAAAAATTTGCATATTGTGATAAAGTTCATTATTTTCCATAATGTAATGATAAAAATGTAACTTTTTTTTTAAACTTTTAATTTTTTGAGAAGGACCTGTATATACCATGGATTGCCAATAATGGTGTCAGGTGGTAAAACCATGGTACTGAATAATAGCCTTCCAAGATACGTCAAAGAATACCATAGTATATGCTTAAAAACACTGTGGTACCATTAAGGTACCTTGGTACTTTTTCAGTCGAGATGAACATATGTTCTAATTTTTAGCATCATGTTTATTAATCACAATGTTTAAAACACCAATTATGCCACAAAGTAATTGGTAAATAATGGTAAATACCACATATTGGTAAAAAAAGAAAAATAAATAGCCTGAATGCACTGTAAGTTGCTTTGGATAAAAGCATCTGTTAAATGCTTAAATGTAAATGTAAATGAATTATGTACAGGGCATAGCACATACTGTACCTTAAAATTTGGCTATAATGAGAATGGCTTGTGGCGACTAAACCACAAAGAGCTGCCAGCAAGAAAATAAAAAAAGAAACAATTGACTCCCATTTCAACAAACTGCTCTCAGCAGGGCAGGGCTGGATAAGGCCAGACTAAATTAAGACAACACAGCACATTTGCTTTGGGTATTCTTGTTTACATTCAGATTCTATTCCTGAAAGTTCTTGTTTCAGACACCTGACAACGGGTTTGAGGTTGAGTAACAATAATGCAACTTTCGTTTTTATTTGAACTATCCTTTTCAAGCATAAAATGCCAGTTCTGGCTTCCTTTTTTCTTAAAGCAAAGGAAAAAGATGCATCATAATATATGAACAGCTGGTGCAAAAACATCACCTTAGGGCCTTCCTTAAACTAAGCAACAACCCACATCCTTCAGTGTATTTTAAAATGCTGTGAGCATGGAAATTAGGGGCATGGCGGACACGCACATCCCACACACACCAACACCATCACTGTTTTTAGATGAGGCAGGGGATAAATCTGAGAGACAGGGAACAGTGTGCTCTTGGCGGGAGCCGAAATAACAGCAGTGGCAAGCAGATTTGAGATTTGAGCTGTATTAAAGTTTATCCTTCTGCTGATGGCTATATGTGTTTTTAGAGTTGATATACAGCGGCACACCTGCTGAGAACACAGGGATGGGTAAGTGCTGCAGAGCACAGCCCATCTTTGAATAATTCAATGGCTAAGCATCTGGCCCTGCATCTGAAAGCAACCTGACATGGCCGAACACTGCATCAATGTCTATGTTAAACATCACTAAATAACACTAATAATATTTTCCATTTATATGCATAGTTAACCCCCGCCCTCCAACCAAAAAAAATCATACATTATTTACCGTCACGTCATTTCAAACCCATGTGCAAAAAAATATCGGAATATTTTCCAAAATCTGTAACAGTAAATCAAAGGCACTAAAATAAAGCTGTTGAAGATTGAGTTTGTCTCGTGATATTTTATGATTGACAGTATCTTCTTTCATGATTTCGCCATCATATCCTGTCTTTTTTCCGCTGTCATGTTGAAAAAGTAGCAAGAAGGCCAAAACAGAGATAATATTATTGTATATATTCATCAGTATATTCTATTAGAAAGAAATGAGATGGCAATCAAATGATCCAGATTGAATCCTCTTTCACTTGAGCAGGAACCTTCAATCCATTCCCACCAACCATCCTCAATTATTTGTTTTTAAGTTATGTGGCCAAAAAAATTAATATTATCCATCTAATAAACAAATAAATAAGGTTTTTGTATAAAAACTACCAATTGAAATGTGACATTACCTACATGCGCATTCCACCGCTAAATTACAGTAAAAATGACTGAAATACAATGATTTTTACACTTAAACCAGCATAACTATAACCATATATCATAGTTTTTTCTGGCACAGTAATGAGAATGTAAACTGGGCAGGAAATGTGCTTAAAATAATGTCACCGGTTTCTCCCCCGTTTATATCACGATCGTGAAAAGTGAGCCATTGAGCTGCTGTGGCTCTGTTTAGCTGAAAGGATGATGACATGAATTATTGACGAAGATACAAACACAGATCTGATTAAAATAACAGCCTGTACCCTTCTAGCCTCTCTAACTGATGAGGCAAACTCCATCTCACACATCTGTGTAAGCATCACCGAGCAGCTGCTGATTGGATGAAGGGGGTCATGTGACTTCCTTGCAGAGCTCTGGGTAGGTCATCTATTCCCCGTCAAGTCTGTGGGGGGGACTGACTTACACTAATCAGATTCTTCGCCGGAGGGTTGAAAAAGACTGATAATGTAGTCGGAAATATAACATCATCTACTATTTAAAAATTCAAACATATAATGGAGTGCAAGAACAACATAAACCAAAACAATACGCATACAATGACTGATTTATTTTGACTCGAGATGAAATTAGTGCCGACATGCCAGCACAGCAAAAGTGAAATACTGCAAGCCCTCACGCTACTTTCCCATCAATCCTCGTAACGGCATGTGTCTCTTCAGCCTCCTGCGCAAACCTGCAGGCTTAGCTGATGCTTTTCCATGTTTGTTTTACTTTTCCCAGCCTCTCACTGCATTACACAACTGTCAGAATTGGTTAGTTTCAGCTCTGGCATATAAAAATTTTACACATAGTGGAAAAGATTCTATATTCCCTTCTGGAATGTGTTGGAATATTCAGGAGCTCGTGCAGGACACCTTTGATGCACTTGACTCCAGAGTCTCAAGAGCAAGGGAGGTTATTGCAAACCCCATTAAAACTGAATGAGTGTCTTGCTTTAGCTAAGAATAAGTAGCAGCTACCGCTAGCATCATTTCGCGCATGGTTTGTTATTTTAGAGCCAGTGTTTTTTTTAAATGCTAATTGTTAAATAAGTTACTATAAATAACCACTACTACTACTACAATATGTGAGTTTATTTGCTTAAAGGGTTAATTCACCCAAAAGTGAAAATTCTGTCATCATTTACTCACCCTCAAGTTATTCCAAACCTGTTTGAGTTTCTTTTATCCGTTGAACGCAAAAGAAGATATTTTGTAGAAAATGAGTAAAATGAGTAACCAAACAGGTGATGGTCTCCATTGACTATGGAAAAAAACATTTCTCTCAAAATATCTTCTTTATAACAGAAGAAATAAACTTATATAGGGTTGAAACAACTTGAGGGAGAGTAAATAATGACAGGATTTTCATTTTGGGGTGAACTATCCTGTAACAAACCAAACAACTGTTATAATCTTTATGTAGCAACTTATGTTGTAAAAAAAAAGAAAGAAGTTGTTTCAAAATGCACTTTTAAATTTAAGTATGAAACCATGCAATTTATGTTGTTCAATAAACCAAAGAAATCTCTTTACGTAATTTTCATTTCTAACTGTTTTTGAAGTCAAACAAAATTGCAGATGAACTTGAACTCTTAAAGTTATGTGCTAGTTAGAAAATGTAAGTCACGTTGTGAATATGTTATTTCCGTAACAATACACTAAAACATGGAAAATAAACTATTTCTCTTATCAATCATTTTATTTTAATCTACAAAGTTTAGATAAAATCTGAGTCTAGTGAAACAATCACTCATTTAAAAAAAAAAAAAAAAAAAAAAAAAAAAAAAAAAATTTGCTCGTCATGCTCTACTAGTGTCTACAACTTCACGCATTACGTAATCACAGTGGAAAAGTCATGAGTGATTGGTTCTTCGTCTGTGTACTTTGGTTCAAAAAGGTAGGGTAAAGTAAAAATCTCCATCTCATTTTCTCCTCCAACTTCACAGCTGTGCGACGTTGTCCTTTTACCTTTTTTTTGTACAGGGCATTTGTCTTTCTTTGCATGTTCACTTTGTAAACACTAGGGTCGCATCGCAGAGTCAGTGCAAGATGAGCATTTGTGGTTAAAAAGTATATAAATGTCTTTTTTTTTTTTAAATGACCAATCGTTTTGCTAGATAAGCCCCTTATTTCTCGGCTGGAATTGTGTAGAGTCCTATGAAGTTGCGTTGATGTTGCAATTTGGACCTCCAACCTGCTGATCCCTATTGAAGTCCACTGTATGGAGAAAAATCCTGGAATGTTTTCTTCAAAAACCTTAATTTCTTTTCAACTGAAGAAAGAAAGACACGAACATCTTGAATTTTAATTCTGGAGCGAACGAATACTTTAATATAAACACTCACAACAAAGTGTTATTTCAGTGCATTTAGCACCTAGTGAAACTGCACTGAGGCTGGTTAGTGAATATAGACGCAGGTTTTAGTGCTGTAATGCAGCACAGAAAAGTAGCGCAGCTGTTTAGTGAATTGGCCCCTCAGTCTCTTTCCCAGTTTTCCAGACCATCTCTTATGTTCAAGCCAATCTGACCCCGAGGGAACGGAGCAGAGCAAGCGAGAGTCCTCGAAATATACATTCTGCACACAAATTCCACCGAATATTATAGGCTTTAACATAGTAAACATGACATGGCCACATAACATCAGCCTTCTCTGAAGGCAAAAATAGATAATCCCACTCCTTTTACATGGCATCATTTTACCCCCAAGGGATTATTATTAGGGTAAAGTCGATGACGTCGGAGGTCCAACAAGGACAGAGCTCATTATGCATAAAGCGCCCTTCTCCTTTTTCTCATATAATGAGCACTGTCATGTGTGAAATTTCAGGTGTGAACATAAAACGCAGTACTTGCTTTCTTCTTTCAAGCTGCAAAGGCAACAGTTTAGCAATTAAATATATCTAAGGGTAGGAACGAAATTGAATGTGGCGATTCTATCAACAAGAACCGCTGAATGGCCGTCTGATGTAATTATGCAAGCGATTCGACAAGCATAGAGAGAATTATAGGAATGCACATGCCTAATTAGTTTGGATATTTGCTCCAGTTTTCCCATATGTTTTCTGGAACGACATTTTGACAAGCTTTCAAACACCTCTAGAGTCAAACGGGGCCACAGTTATGAGTTCCGTGTAAATTAACAGCAGAGTAAAACGAGGACGCAGCTTTTGATCAGGCCCAAAAGACAGACAGACATCAGACACCAAAACGTGAACAGCTGAGCCTGTCTGGAGCTTTGAAGTACTTAAAAAAAAAATCAGTGTGCTATAAAAGCTACAAAACAATAATTAAATTACCACCATGTGCTGCTATACAAAAAGCACCATAAAACATGAGATGTGTCAGTTTATGCATCTATTGACCCCATAATGCCCCTTTTTCTTGCCCACAAACCGGATTAGCCCCTCCCCACCATAAACCTTGTTTCATAAGCCTGAGGAGATTTTCAGGTGTGAGCTGGCACACAATTTCATTACTGACTCTCCGAATTGTGTATTAATCTGGCAGGGGTCAGCATCAATCCCTTGATCTAAGCGAAATTGATAAAAGTGATGGAGTAAAAGGGAGCGAAACGATAACTCTTTGGTTTATGGCATTGATAATGGACATCATAATCTGTTCATTCATTAACAAAACAGATTAAATAAAACATATTTGTTTGTCATCGCTCCTGGCAAAGGAACACTTTTAGGGAGATGGTTGGCATCAGATGGCTGGATCTAAGTATTAGCTCGATGCACGTGACCTGAAAATGACTGGCTTGTGTTATAGCAGATGTCCTCATAGGCAAGTGACAAACAAGAGAGCTGTAATAAAGCAAGAAGCTATCATTAATACAAAACATTAGGGATCAATATTTTTCTTGCCGATAATTATTTTTCATGTTATGCCTGCCAACCGATATTAAAGTAAATATAAAATAAAACACTAAAATTATTACTGAAAATATATGTTATATATTAAATTCTACCATTTTGTTTAAATGTAAAACAAGTGAATTTAAAGGAGCTATGTGGAGGTTTTTACTTAAAAAAAATCTTTAAGATAGAGTTTTCATTTGTACATGTATGAGCCAACCATGATGTAAAAAAGAGAATGACACCTCGACTGTCCACCACGGTTGCCTCTATCAGCCTGTAGGCTCAGTTGTGTGTGGAGGAGTCAGGCCCGAATTGGTGCGAAAATTCACAAAATGTGACGTCATGCGCATTCTTGTCTTCTTGGGCTTACAACCGTACGGCACGCCAGCCATTATAGCAAGCAGCGGCAATAGTGTTTTCAAATGGACTCTGCGGATGGAAAGAAGCGACCAGCCTCCAGCACAATTCAGACACCCAAGGACACTCCTCGTAAGTAAAAAAAAAAAAAGAGCGTGCGCACTGAGAACGAGCATGAGACTGGCTGCAGTTCCTCTAACGGCCACTGGTGTCAGTAACGGTTAGACATTTCAGAACCTACGCAATGCTCCATTAAGCGTCATCACATTATAATGGACAGTAACAAAACAAGATAAAATCATAATGTTTTGAGAATCAAGTAATATTTTGAGACTTTTGACTCCATTCTCAAAATACTTTAATCTCACAGTGATTCTGGTAATCCTACATTAATTCATTTTTATTATTATTTATTTTTGACGGCATTTAGTGGTGCTAAAATGCTATCAAATAATATGGAACCCATATATCATCCAACAGAAAATAATTAAGTCATACAATTAACGTCAGATCAAATATTGCAAGTTTGAATCTGGCTTGCAACAATTCCAAATCCAATTCCAAATGTCACAATATCATATTATTCCTTTATATTACACTGTTACAAACAAATAACCCCAAAAAACTGCAAAGCAAATGCAAATCATATCAAAGTAATGGAATAAATACTGTCAGATCCCATTATTAATACCTAGTTTATTCCAAGTTATCATCAATGAGAATTCAAACTAAAGTATGCTAGACTATCTACGCTAGTCTAGGCCTACACTTCAGTCTGAGTCATACTAACAAAAAATGTAAGTACAACCACATTATCAAGCGATCTGGATACTCCATTTTTCATATTATGAAGAATTACCCAATAAACTGCCAAGGAAAACAATCTCTAACCATTTTTGCTCCAAACATCCTGAATCCACAGGTCGAATCATAAGACGGAAGAGGTTGTGGGTAACCTGATTGAAGTCATTCATCTCTAGAGATGGGCTGATTGCTAATGGCTTGTCAAAGATCTGTGCGGATCATCCATCATGACACAGTCACTGTCGTTGCTACTGAACTCATAACTGCAACTGTTATTATAGCAATTGTACCAGGCATGCACCTTTGAGTATATATTGTTATAGAAGAGCATAATTACCATATATTTGTTACAACGACAGAGGAACGTCAATACGAATTGGGGGTATGGATTTTAGCACCCTCGTGGATTTGCACAAGCCAAATCAAGAAAGAAGCAGGGAAAAAAAACATTTTGTATATATGGAAACAGAGCGTGCGCATCAGACTCGACATAATCAACTTTCACACTGACTGTTTCGCTAATGAAGCATGGAATTGTCGGAAATGAGAACATGTGAAAACGGCTGTGTTTCAGCTGTGAAAACGGTCAGTCAGAGAAGCAGATCAGCTGCTTTGGTCATAGCTGACATTAGCAGATAATGAACTGGTTCAGGACTCTAGTGGCAGTAATTAAACAGAGAAATACGTATTAAAAGACCGACTTCTGTCCTACTGGAAACTGTAATTGAGCTTCAGTTTGAGGCGTCACACGTCTAGCTGTGAAAATGTGATATTTTAGCGTTTCAACACTTAGTTGTGGTGTGCAGCATCTTTTTCCTGGCAGACGCTGACCCTCTGGAAAGAATCCTGGTGCTAACAAAGCTTATTCCGGCTCTAATGTAATTCTATGGAGTGTGCAAAGACAACCAAAATGGATGGTTAAAGCACAAGCCAAAAGGCTTAGAGTAATAAAATCATGCTCTTTATTAAGGTTTTTCACCTTCACTGATACCATTCACTGACTATTTGGCATCCGTGTGGACACACTGAAAATTTAAGAAGACACTGAGAAATAATGGAAAGGCAGCACTCTATCGATATTCCTTCAACAGTCTGGTGAAAATGAATTATTATATTATTTATTAATTTAAAAAAATCTATATGAATAAAAAGAATATGATTATTATTGTCAGTATTTCTTTTACTGTTGTTAACATTTTAATTCATTATTATTCATTGTATTAAACATCTACAATTAATTAAATCCCAAACAGCTTCAATTACACTTTCCATAATTTTGTCGATATTTACAGCCTTAGCCATCGAAAAATGCTGTGGGTTTAGAATATGAATTATTATTTATTTATGTTTTACATTATTTTGATAAATTATTATTTCTATTATTTGCTTATTAATAGTGGTTTATATTATTAATAGTAATTATTTAAAATATTATTTTCATTATTATTAATTAGTGCGGTAAAAATATTAATCGCGATTTGTTTACATTATATATGCATGTGTGCTGTGTATATTTATTAAGTATATATAAATACACGTACAATATTTTTCAGAAAAACAGGTTGACCTTTAAAATAATTATGTCATGTAATTAATCTGATTACATTTTATAATGGATTGACAGGTCTAGTTAATACACAATAATATTGTGCCAACCTTGTCTTAAAGCATATCAATATTTCACAGCAATATCATTTTTTTAATACCTAAAGTCTTTTATGTTGCAAATCATATTAATGGCAGAATTAACAATGTAAAGAGCTCTCCCTTTGTTCTCAGTCATTTGAACAGAACATGGCTGTGAATCAAAGACTCCTGCTGTTGTCATTGCATGCTTTTGTTTTTAATGCAGTTCTCCTCTTGAGGGTTAACAGATGGGTTTTGCAGTGATGCTTCAAACATTTTGAGAGGATAAGATTGACTGGTCTGGGTTTTCAAATGCGAGTTATCGAACAAAACCACCACAGATTTCTTAAGAAGCACTGAGAAACCTGCTATAATAACAACACCCAGACCACAGGGGAAAAACACTGTGCCTACTCCATTAAAACTTGGCTTTGGTTCCCCAGTTACACACAACCTTTCAACTGACAGGTGACAAAACATCCCCACAAAATAGTCAATTAAAGCATGAATCCAGTTTAGATCTGTTCAACTAATTGCTGAACCCAGTCACTGCGGGTCTGAGGCCACAAAAAGGCCTTTGAAAATCAAACGGAGCAGTTCATCACTGTCATTCTGGTAATACACTCACTCTTTCCACTCCGGTTAAAAAAAAATGTAGAACAGTTCCCATGGCAACATAGCACAGCAGACTCCTGTTGACTAGCAGGAGCATCACTGTAGGGGCATTGAGGAGAGATGCCTCATCCTCAGCAAGCCACAAGTGTGTCTGGCCATACGCCATAGCCCCAGCTCAAAGCCAAAAGGACAATGGAGGTTTTATGAATGAAAAAGCATAGGCTCTTTACCTCTGTGTATTAAGCCTATGTTCCAGACCCATGCATGTCTACGTGCCCGAACAAAACTAATCTGGTGTAATTCTAGCTTTAGAAATGTATTTATCTTCTAATTCTAGCTTTAGAAAATCTAATCTGCCTTTTTGATACTGTGCTGTTTCGAGAAAGGGACGTCATGCCTGGAGTTATTTAGCTCACATAATCAACGCTCAACTTGTTTGCACAAATGAAATCATTTTTTGGTTAAACGCTCTTCTGGTCCTCAGGCAAAGGCTACTGATATATTGCAACACTTTTCATTAGTAGAGTAGTGAATTAATGTGTATTAATGTACCACTAGAAATGTCTTTACTTGAGTATCATTTTGAGGAGGAATGGGGATGGGTCAAAGGTCAGGGATATTAGGAATAGATACAACAATTGAAATTTCAGCAGACGGCCAACAATATTGACTTACTTTGCTACTCTCATTGACGTCGACTGGAAATCAGTTGTATCTTAATATTACACAGATCTTTATAATACTTGCTTTTGATTGGTTAGCTGCATTGTTCAGCAGTCAATCATTAATGAATAAATTTTTAATGTTAAGTATAACACTGTATAACTGACCGCTTATCAGGAAAACCAATGTTTTCTACTGGCTGCGAGCTGATGTTCTGTCTCTCCGCTGTTTCTACATGTAAGATAATAATATAATTCAATAGCTCAAATATTTTATTGTCATGTATTTCACTTGTTTGGTAAATGGATGCTTTTGACATTTCCAGGGTTATGAGAAGTGAAAGTCATCTTATTGGGTAAAGTTTTATAATTGTGAATGGAAACCATGTGTTCTCTTTTATCCGGTGAAAAAGACAAAATCCTCAACAGTGCTTTTATGACTTTTCTAAAGAGGGAATTATGGTGGTCAAAAGAAAGAAAGACGTCACATTTGCCATGACTCGTTCAGTCCTTGTGTTGCAAACACCCACACAGCAGCATTAAAGAATTTAGTGACTATGCCATTTAACACAAGGTAGAGTGTCTAAAATACATTTTTTAAAGAATAAAAAATATATAAAAGACTTCAATTTATGATGTGATATAACTGTGGATATGAATCATCACAAGACCCCTTCTAATGAATTTTTGACACAGTTAACACTTCTTGGTTCCTGGAAGATTTAAAGAATGTTGGTTTATGGTTAAAAAAAATTATTTTGAATTTAAATCTTGGCTTGTCTTGGCTTGGCTTTCAAAAAGAATAAAAGCAGTAAACTGTAATTGAAGTTGCTATCTGAACCAAACATTTTTGCAGTTGAATAAATAATTTAACTGAACAAATTGTTCTTCTAAAGTATTTTCATGCACAATCTTTGTCCACCTGGTGCACTAGTGGTTTTGCAGTTGAACTGAGTCCGTTTGAAATCTGTCATTAGTGTGAACGTGTTTTAGGTACACTTTGCATAGAATATGAAAGCAATCAGTTCTAAATCATGGAAGTGACAGCACAAGCTTTGATCAGAACGTAAACAGTGCAGTGCATGCATGTTCTGTGTCAGCAACACCACAGGCATATGTTGTTTACATTTACATCATAGCATGTGCATGCATCATGATACTCTCCAAAATGGCACCGGTGTGAAGGCGGTCAATTGTTGCATAAAGTCGTTAATTTTGTTTTCTTTGCACACACAAAGTATTCCTGTAGATTCTCAAAATTACAGTTGAACTACTGATGACACATGGACTATTTTAATGATGTTCTTACTATGTTTCTGTGCCTTGACCGTGGTAGTACCCTTGCTATCTATGGAGGGTCAGAGAGCTCTCGGATTTCATAAAGATATCTTAATTTGTGTTTGTGTTCACGGGTTTATAACGACATGAGGGTGAGTAATTAACTACCCCTTTAAATTATCCCTGGCTAGTACTCGCTGCTGATACTCATGCTTAGTGGTTTAGACCAAGAAATGAAAACTAATGTGAAAAGGGACGTAGGACATCACACAAATTCAACCAAACAACCACTGTTAAGACAGTCTGACATTTCTCGCTTTACCACGACCGACTTATTTTCCAGCACGACTCGAAGACTGACAAATGGCGGAGCCAATAGAATTCTAGTTCGGGCTGTAAAGGAGAATTTCATTGGTTGGCCCTACTGAACGAATTCGCCCCCTTCCCTGAACGAATCAAAGTTTTAAGCGGCATTTAGTTGTCGCTATATATGAAATCAATAAACAAAACATTTCGTTCATGGTATCGAAGTGGGTGAACAAAATATCCTATTATGTTTGTGAGCGATTTTTAACGAACCGGGAATAGACTGGTGATTATTTATTAATTTGCGAATCGTTTGTTCATATAGCGAATCGATACAACAGAAAAGAAAGGATTTATTTATTTATATTAAAAAGGACACTAGTCACTGAGATCAATCAAATCCTCCCTCACCTCGGCTACTTTTCCATATTCCCTCCGCCGCTTGCGAGTGCGCAAAATCACTGAAAATGAATAATAAATATATATATATATATATATATATATATATATATATATATATATCCGAGCAGCGAGCACAGATCGCTCAGCACTGCAGCACCGATGCCGCGAACAGACGTCACACGCTGTTTACACACAAGTGCCTCACACTGATGTAGAGCTACCTGCATCTGGTTTTTGTCTGAGAGCGAGGTTCTGCTGTGTCTGTTCGTTTCTGTTGTTTTGCTCGCAAACAGCCACTGGGAACGAAACATATAGCAGACAAAACAAACACACAAGCGCTTAATATCTAAACACACACACCTGTTTATATTCCGCATTGCGTTTGACAATTAGAACCTCCAAACAATATAGTTCTACTGAAATTATTCGATTTTTTTAAAATTCAAATTCAAACGTACGGTTTAAGATATTAAACCTAAGCAAAGAAGCCAACATTTTTGGAAAGGTTTGGAACCTGGACACTCAAACAGGTTGTCAACAAAATAACCCAAAATGTATATAATATCTCACCATCTATGGCAAATATGGACGGCACCAGAAGCAATGTAATCCCGACAGATATCAGACACCTGGTCCACACTCCGTCCAAGTCAACACATTTTCGGCACAAGGACAAGCCTATCCATTCCGACATGGCTTGGGTTCCAGCGTTGCCATTCCCGCTACCGGAGCCCAAAATGTAGAAATTGTTACGCGCATTTCTTGGGGCCATCTGGCTAGATATAAATTAAGCAATAGGCCGAAAGGTCCCGAAAAAGACATTTGATCTATCCTTTCCAGTTCCTTAAACTGAGGTCTTCTCTCCACTGTTTTTCTGCTCTATGTCAGCATTGAAACTTTAAAGGCGATGCGTCTGTAAAGCGCATTCAGAAGCAGCCGTGACCGCCACATCAATCACGCGCGCGTTACAGGACCAGCTTGTCTCGCGCGCTTCATCAAACGCATCTTCCGCACAGGAATCCCGCAGCGTCGACCCTATAATCCCGCTTTATATCAATGATGCTGCGACGGGAAATCTGCTGCTTTTGATTGGGAAAAAATATCGTGTCTCCAAGCCAGCGTATGGAGGCGATCTGGCGATGAGGCGCGTTATTATAAAGACTGATGAACGAGAGGAAGACGACCTCTGCTGGGTTTGCGTGAGGATGACTGGTCCCCATGAATACAGCAACAAAAACCTAGATCTGTCCCTCCGACATCATACATCCTGTTATTTTGGGGTCATTCTATGAAATTCTTTATGATTGTACTAATTTTATTAAATTTTTTTGCTATGCCAGAAACCGGTATATTAAAAATCATGTGGCTCATCTGAAGTTAATGTAATCTTTTATGTTCCTATACATTCAAACAAAAGAAAGTTTCAAAGTTAATTTAGCCGCAAGGTGTTTATGAGACAAAATTTAAAGTCGATTGGATCTTAAAATGACCAGTTTTCAGCGATTTCTCATTATATATAGTTAAACAGTGCAGTTAAATGCTATAAATATAGAAGTAAACCATAAATTTAGTGGAACTGCAGCATGAATTGACCTGAAATAAATAGTGATAAGTGATATTTACGTGCTCCTTGAAGTGATTTTCAAATAAATATCCGGGTATTAAAATACGTTTATTTATCAGAGAGGTTTTAGCAGAATAAATGTCTTTCTGTGCTCATATGGTAAGTGTCTGTTACATAACAACCGGAAGCATCAATATCAGACGTCATAAAGATTACATCCACATGATGGCGCAATTTTGTCAAATTAAGTCCAATTCGTTTTGTTTTTTTTGGTATTTGTCAAGTACGGTTTTCTAATACCATATAATTTGTTCTTTAATTTAAAATAGAAAAAAAAAATTATATATATATATATATATATATATATATATTAGACAACAAAATATATACATTGTGCAGAAAACAAAACCCTTGTATTTTGTGCGATAAGAATTGAAATGAAAATGTCTAGAAACAAATATCCATTAAGTTTGAAAATGTTCTCAAATAAGAGTTTGGAAAAAAACGACAAAGAAACAATGTGTGCCCGCAGCAATATATATTTTATTTCAAAGTGAATTTTGACAATACACCATAATTTCTTTAATTTGACACTCACCAACAGTCACCAGGAAAACCCGCTTTTTGTGACAAAGTACATAAGGCTTGGTCACATATAAATCACTGAGAACTAGAGAGAAATACGACCGCAAACTGTAAGAGACATTACATCCAAAAAATTAAAGGAAAAATTAAAACAAAAAGCTTTCCCAGTCCTCATATAGTGAATATTGCACAGTGCAGTGGCTACATGGCAAACTAATGTAGCATAGAAATCAAAAGCAAACAGAAATCAGAAAGCCACAAAAAAAAGTACAAATATAAAAACAGTAACAGCTCAGATTTAGTAAATCAAGTCTGTTTGCTCTTAAGTCTAAATATTACCGATAACTTGCAGTGAGATTTAACTTTTACTAAAATATAATCTGCAGAAGGAGTTCAAAACAGATCTAAAGCAATCCAACCCAAATCTTACGGCAAGTGTAACACAGTAGCATATATGACAAATACAAGGACCCTGAATGAACTGTACAAGAAACGTCTAAAAGAAAAACACGAATCAAAGAAAACAAACTAAAATAAAATCGGTTTGGTTTGGGAGTTTCAAAGACGTTTAAGCTTTAGTTTGCAGATCCCTCAGTCCAGATTCTCTCTCATTATGGGTTTGGTAGACCTTGTTAGAATGAAGACATCTCTGAAATGTTTACTAGCAGTGAATTAATGCAATGAATTCATATAATGTGCACATAAATAGCAATTTAGTACTCGTCTTTAGTGCTACATGCTAAATAGAAGGACATAACGTGAAAAACCACACCCCTTTTTGGACTGTATCTTCATGAAGTTGGCTCCGCTAAAGCAATAAATTCTGATAACAAAGGGCAATGTTCATTCTCCTTGACAAATGGTGGCTTACATTCACAGTGTATCATGTATACCTCCCCAAATATGAGAAAATCGTGTCTTGGGTGTTTAGCCAGCACAACAATAATCATAACAATCCCTGATATCATTTCATTATTGTTTTTGTCGTTGGTCATAAAAATATAGATTAATCAAGCATGATTGGATTTCCTTTCCACAATTTTGAGAAACAAACCTATGTTTTTCTACCTTAAAGGTGTTTACTGCAATGCATGACTATCAAGTTACACTTGCTATTTGTTATCAGGATAGCAACATCCGACAGGACGTCTACTTTTAAGCAACTGGTCTGTAACGGCACTTCAGTTATGACTCTCAAACACTGCAGTTAGGCTTTCACTCCTCGGTCACACCGAACTAGGAGTCATGAAAGAGAGGAAGAGGCTGGCAGGCAGTGTTTGCAAAAGAGATATAAAGGTCTGAAGCACATTTCAAAGGCACTAAACGCAGTGTCGCTCGCTTTAAAGAGCGGGGACCGGTGCGAGAACCAACACACCCATATAATAATGAGAACAGATGCCCTAGGTATTTAGAGCAGTCCGCTTTAAAACAAGCAAAACGTTGCATTTTGTATAGTTTTTTTTTCTTCATTTCTAAACACATTAATATACCTGATACAATTTCATGTGTGTATTTCATGTACAATTACAATAATAACAGGGGAAATTAAATAAAAACCAACAGCACTGTAGTTACTGAGATGAGATGCCCAAATGAGACTTTTGCCCAAACCCGAAAATTTGGCTAGCTTATCGAAAGTATCAAGTGCTAATAGCATTACTGAAATTAATAGTCTGAAATGGGTCGTTAAATATAGAATTTATATTGATACTTCAAACAAAAAGTTAAATCTATCCTGCAAGCTATGCTTTAACAAAATGCAAATATACGTAATAAGATCGATATACATCAATATGCATCTAATACGTAAGATTAGCCCCAAGATAACAACAGATAAAACACTGATGCAAACGAAACGTAAAAGAACATAAACCCACACACACAAAACCCCCAAAATCTCCATTACTTGCAATACAGTAGTTACAATGACACTTCAAAAAAAAAAAAGAAAGCAAAACCGAGAGAGGCATTAAAATGCTTCTGATGCCAGTCAGTACGGTAAAACCCAAAAACAAACAAAAACGGAAAAAAAAAAAATTCATCTCACTTCTATTTCAAGGTAATTAGACGTATATAAAAATAAGAAGGCTAAGAACAAAGTTAATCATCTAATTTCACAGCTATTATGAAGTGGCGATCAGTATATAGCAGCTTATCTATGATACATTCAAGAATAAATGAAAAAGTCATAACTTGCCCGAAAAAGCTAAACATCAACCTCAACATTTTTACATAGATTTTTCTGTTAAATACGGCCTCAGCTACACTATGTTCGAGGTCTATGCTAAAACAGTAGCTACTCTGCTTAAGAAATGAATTACTGTCTTTGGTGTAGCGAAAGCATAATGAAAGTATGCATCTATAATGGAAAAACTCAAATCTAATAATAAAAAATAAAATTCACACAGAAAAAAGCTATTTCTCCCTGACGGAATGTTTGAAATCAAAACAGCCAGCGTCAAAAAAGCAATTAAATTGTCTTTTCACATGCATCTATGAAGAAAATTGCACACGATCAACTCTCGTCTTATAAAGCACTGAATACGCCAGCAATGACAGACTTTACAGTTGGATACTCAATACTGAATAATTCTGCACAAAGCAAACATGAAACCATACAATATCATCAAAGAGCTATCTGCTGATACAAATCCAACACCGATAACACTTCTAACTCTAAAAATAACATAGAATCGATGGAAAGAAAACGAAAAACACCCCGAAAACTATGGATTGTATTGCAGTTTCATTAAACAGTGTAAATACTATTAGAGTAGAAACAGATTATCAAATATGAAAGTACTCAAACGTTTCTATACATAGTTCATCGGCCTCTGCTACGCGAAGCACGTTATCCTCGAAGAATCAAACTCAGCGCAATACATCCACCTGTAAATACCACGCGTAAAGGACTGTTTCGTTTCCGAATAATGCGCAAATCATTTAAGGCGTTAAAACATTTAGCCTGTTCTAAAGGGCAAATCATGAGCCTAATCTTGGCGCGAATAGCGAGATTTTATTGACATGAGACCCATTAAGCTGTGTTTGGATCGACACCCAATCGGTTTTCCGAACAAAAACTCCCGTTGCAACCCCAAGAGATGAAGTAGAAATGACACCGGTGTAGAGATTAAGTCAGTCAACGAACGCGCTAATGCAACAAGCACAAAAAAACAAATATTAACGGTATGAAACAGCCCTAATATAAAAATCACAAAGAACGATTGAAAGTTTTTCAAGTGCTGCAGTCCGGTACATGCGTGACTGCATGTGGGACTCGGGGTAACTTGCAACAACATGTATTTTAAGGCACTGTTTATCGAACCCCAATGGATTCAATGCAGCAAGTCATACAACACATACACAGAGGGCGAAAATAGTGATGGTTTGCAGGCCCCCCCCCCCTTTTTTTTAAAGTCCAACATTGATTTTTGCCCATGCAGAGACATGCAGCGTGACAGAACCTTTTCAACACCGGTCTAAAGGAGAGTTAACGCGGATAAAGGAGGAGCTACGGGATAATATGGACAGGTAACACCAGGTCACCAGAAGGGGGACTCGCACACACACTGGAGACAGCGATGGCTTGAACGAGAGTCTAATACACACGTCAGAAGGAAAATCGAAAAATAGCATAGGGAAATCCCTCCGCAAAGGGTCTCGCAACTAGGGATTAATCAAATGTGCAAAAACACATTTAAAGTGAGTTTTTCTGTTTTGTGTCAACTTCCTCACTTACGCATTTTTTTGTTTTTTTTTCTATGATATCTTTAATGCTTGATTTGCATCATCACGGCTGTCAAACTTCATAAGAAGAGAAAGATGTGGCAGCTCAGTGCCGGCTGTGCGCGCGCAGCTGCTGCGGGCTCCAGCTCAGATGTATGGGTACTGACTGAGTTTGCTGGGGCTGAGGGGGAAGCCTGCGTAGACGGGTGATGCCACATAGGAGTGTGGGTGAAAGAGGGCTTTGAAGTGGCCCTGCGGGAGCAGGGTGGGGGAGGGCAGCAGCCTGTGGTTGATGCCCACGCTGATGCCCTGGTGGTGCACCATGCTGTAGGCGGGCTGCAAGACGGGCCGAGGGGCCGGCGGTGGGCACGGCGAAGGTAAAAGGTGGGCCATAGGCGCGGAAGGCGGATAGGAGAGGAGGGCGGGAGGTGGCGGGTGACCAGCCGAGTGTGTGGGGCTGCCGTGGGGAAGTGGGAAGGTGGGGCCGTGCACTGTGGGCGGGATGAAGGCCTGTGGCCGGCGTGGCTGCCGGTAGTTGCCGTTCCACTCCTTGTGGCACGACCCGTAATGCTGGACCTGAGCGGGAGGAAACAAAACAATGTCATTTTCGTTCCAACTATTTAAAGGATGTCAACCCCATGTCATCCAAGATGTTTATGTCTTTCTTCAGTCGAAAAAAAATCAAGTATTTTGAGGAAAATATTCCAGGATTTTTCTCCATATAGTGGACTTCAGGCTCTACACGATCCCAGCTGAGGAATAAGGGTCTTATGTAGTGAAAAAATCAGTCTTTTTATAAATGTTTTTAAATATATATAAACTTTTAAACCAGAAATAATAGGGTAGGACAAAAAACTCCTCCAGCTTTAAAATTATACAAGATCATTGTTTTACCTTTTTCAGTAAAGTGCATTTGACTTTCTTTGTACATTCGCTTTGTAAACACTGGGTGTGTATTTCCGCCAACGCATTTCCGCGGGACGCATGACCTTTTCAACATGACTATGTAAAGCGAGAGGTCGAGCAAGTGCAAGACGAGCATTTGTGGTTAAAAGGTATAGAATTATTTATAGATTTATTTTTAAAAAATAACAATGATCTTTTCACTACATAGGACCTTTATTCCTCAGCTGGGATCATGCAGAGCCCTTTGAAGCTGCACTGAAACTGCAATTTGGACCTTTAACCCACTAATCCCCATTGAAGTCCACTATATGGAGAAAAATCCTGGAATGTTTTCCTCTAAAACCTTAATTTCTTTTTAACTTTTGAAAAAAAATTTTTTTCTCTTATTTTAATAGACAAATAGCCTTTAGTTTACACCATAATCTATGAATTGATACTTTCTAGTTGGTTGCAGGTGGTATTAGTGAGTGGGACATTCTCATTCTAAAGCATTTGATTGGACAAATGTATGTAATACAGGGTGTCATCAATATTTTCGGTACATCTTACCTCTTGTTTTTTTTTTTTAATACTTTTAGAACAAAACAGAGCATTTATCTACATTTACAATTTGGACAGTACTACAGAGAAAAGGCAAAATGACATACCTGGCCAAAGCCTGGCAGCTGTGGCTGGAATGAAGAGCTCAGTTTCTGCTGGCGGGGCAGTGTGGGTGTGGAAAGGTGGCTCAGTCGTCCTGGGCCGCAGCGACCTCTGGACTGGCAGGAGGATTCTAAGACTGAAGAAAGTAGAAAAGACCAAAAAGTGAGTAATCAATAAATATAACGCCTAAGAAAGATGATTAAACTTAAATGCAAAACTTCAGCTTATAGAAATTAACATTTGCAGTTTGGAACAAGAACTGCAGCTTGTACGAACTGAATCGGCTGCCAGTATTCACTGTTCAAAAGAAAATGAATTAAACACCAAAACCAACAGGTATGAACTGCGAGGTTGAACAACTTATAAAACAAAACTTAATGCATCTAAAACATAAATTCTCCTCAAACTTTCCATGAACACCCCAAAACAAACATGTTGCCTGGGTAAAGTGCCATGAGAAGCATCTGAAAGAGTTTACCGCTCCAGCAATATTTCTTTCATAGCATGCGTCGAAAACAAAGCATTGGCTCCTCGTAGGAAACAGGACAGATATGCTTTGGTACGAAAGGGGGAAGCCGGGGAAATATTTTCCACAAAAAAAAAATACAATAAATAAGTAAATAAATTTAGAGCAGTCAACACGCAGAGTAAAAATGAAGACAGGAATGAAGAGATCAGGTATGGGAGAGGAAGCTCAAACCGAAAGGGTCTCACTCAACACTGGGATGTCGCGCACAAGACACTGGGTCACAGTGCGATAGCCTCTGTGACAACTTCCTGTTTCTCTCCTATGACCTGTAAAGCAGACATTGGCTGTGACCACACTAAAAAAATGGTTGTGCAAAAGGAACTTTGTATTAATGGCCTAATTTGAGACTGGGGGGAAAATTCCTTTTAGAGAAACCAGTCTGTATAAAACAAAAACAACAGTTTCACAAAACTAGATCTGAACGAGCATCAACTGTCAAAAGCTAAAAAAATCAAGTTTATGTTTTCACTAATCTGTGGATGTGAATGAAATGCAAATAGCGTTTCATGAAACAGTTGTACAGTAACCGGCAAAAGACATTAAAGAAACATTCTGGGTTTGACAAAAGTAGTTTAGCTCTTCAAACTGTTTTTTTGTGGTCCAATGGCAAAGAAAGTCTATTTAGCATAGCATCACACTAGGATACACATTTTTTGAAAATATAGTGCTGACCACTTTAATATGTTTTATAATCAAAAAGGGGAAGAAAGCACTAGTTTTTGCAAATGTACACTCCAAACTCATGTCATGTAAGGGCATTAAATATACAATAAGAATTAGAATTTAATACTATTATAAAAATAAATTAAAACTATTAATCAGCAAGGATACATTCAATTAGGGTTGCATGATAAATTGCACATGATTAAAGCCGGTTCTCCATCACATGCTTTCAGATGGAGCGGCAATTAATTAATTTAATACACAGATTAGTAACTAGACTTACTTCTAATCACAGAACTGGCTTCACTGATGAGATGTGCATGACAATCACATGCGATTTATTGTGCAGCTCCACATTAAATATTTATATTTTATATTTATGCATTTTGCAGACGCTTTTATCCAAAGCGACTTACAGTGCATTCAGGCTACCAGTTTTCACCTAACATTAAATAGATCAGGAATGACAGTAAAGACATGTATAATGTTACAAATTATTCTATTAGGACTGAACGATTAATCGAAAACTGATATTCAGAACCCCCAACCAACGTAATTTTCCAATGTTGGTTATTTCGGGATTTTTTTTTATCCTTTAAATACTTTCCTCATAAAAACATACCACTGTGTGTGTAGTCGGCGTTATACAGATGCTATACATGCATGATTGTTGCGCACACATCTTTTGCAGCGTCCACACGTTGAGTGGCTTCATACTTCAACTTTAAGACGCAGCACCACTCATCAATGTCAGTTCCAACACAGTGGACCAATCAGAAGACCGAGACGCTGGTTATTTTCTACTTTTGACATGGCAACATTTAAGTTTTTTATTTTAGGAAAAATAAAATAAAACTGAAATGTTTCCTTTTTTTTTTTTATAAGACTTTCTTTTCAAGCAGTGAGTGCTTTGATTTCAATTGTTCGAAATATTTAACAAATAACCATAAATTGTTTCCTACAATTATTTTAAAAACCAAAGGAGATGCACTTTAATTAGAAAAAAATATTCCACCTTTAATAGCTGAGCATATTTACAATACAAACCATGAATGAACTATAAAAAAAAATTATATATATATATATATATATATATATAAACAAATTATATATATATATATATATATATATATATATATATATATATATATATATATACACATACACACACACACACACACACACACACACACACACACACACACAATTTTAATTAAATGTAATTGAGGTAAAGTGTTAAATTAATCGAGATTTTGATTTAAGGTCATATCATCCAGCCCCAATTTCTATTTAATATAAATGTTGTTCTTCTATTCATCAAAATCCTGAAAAAAAAGTATCAGAAATATTATCCACATAAATATTAAGCAGCACAACTGTTTTCAACATTGATGATGATAAATGTTTCTTGAACAGCAAATGAGCATATAAGAATTATTTATGAAAGACAGCATTAACTACACAGAGCCGTTGTTCACTAACAAGCTATGAATATGGTTTTGCGCAGCTTGTCAGTGAACAACGGCTCTGTGTAGTTAATGCTGCCCCATGTGAAAGCGCGCAGATGATGGGAGATTTACTACTGATTACAGAACCAGCTTTACTGACTAGATGCTAGGGCTGCAACTAACGATTATTTTGATAATTGAATAATCTGTCGATAATTTTTACGATTAATCGGTTTATGTACTTATATTTTAGTTTTGCCCATTTTTTCCCCAAGTAACTTAATAATAAAGGGTTTTTATTATTCAACAGACTTTTTCGAGATTTTAACCATTTTGCATTGTCATATCCTCATTAAAAACATACCTGAAGTTGTGTTTTATTATGTGTTAGTAATCCTGTGTCGAACTCTTTTGCAATCAAAACACTGACCCATACGTACTCTAGCAAATTTCACAAGGAGATTTCAAATAATGTTTTCACCATGGCAGTCCTTAGGGCTCCTAAAGTAGTTTAACATCTCAAACAAAGCTTATTAAGGAACATGGACTGTTCTTTTAGAACATATTTTCACTAAGAATAAGAATAAAACAGAATAAAATTGTAGTACATTGCATTTTATTATTATGTTTTTACTGTAAACACACAACTTATACCTGGGAAACAGTTTATAGCTTATGCTGTGAAATTGTAAACAATCCTTCGAATAAAGTGCCAATGGCATGAAACCTGAATGGAACTCACATTTTAAAGTAAAATCCATCAGAAAAAAAGTATTGAAAAAATGTGAAAAAAAATTGGACACACAAAAAACCTGCTGTGTAAAGAAGAGCAGTGAATACTTAGAAAAAAAAGTGCATTTCAAATACATTTAAACATTTACCTCTCTCATTCAGTCATAATTGGGCTGCAAGACTGAATTATGAACTGGTAAACGACAAACTGATCACAGAACATGTTTGTAAAGCTTTAAATGTTAACTGTTAAAAAGCAATGTTATTAGCTTTTACGACTAAACATCTAAACATTTGCAAACAACACTGTACTGAAGAATCTGCACAAATAAATGTCAGTTCAGTAGTGCAAAGTTTACAGGTTACTCTTTTTTTGAAGGCTCAAAGTAAAGTGCTCCCACAGTTTGGATTACTTTATTCGATTAGTTTTATCTGCCACTTTTTTCTTTTTCTTTCTCGAGCTTACTCCACTGCTGTCTGCCTCCACCATCTCGCTTAATGCTGCAGAGATGCTGTTCAGGAAGCACGTGACATAAAACGAGGCCAGCTATTGGCTATTCGCTACTTCTCCTGCTGTACTGGCTGAATAAAACCTCCGGTGGCTCATTACTGCCACACTTTGGTCACCGCAGATTTAAAATATTCACGAAATGAGCCGCTTACGGCAAATAAAAGTTATTTAGCAACTAATCGATGACTAAATTAGTTGACAACTATTTTAATAATCGATTTTAATTGATTAAATCGATTAGTTGTTTCAGCTCTACTAGATGCGCATTAAATATTGCATGCGATTAATCGTGCAGCCCTAATACAAACAAGCTTGCATCAAACCCAGAACGTTATTTCTAGAAACATCGAAGCACCAACAACTGCTTAACTTCCATTAGAACCTTTCACATGTTCCGATAACCTACAACTGGACTTATTCTTCCATACCTGTGCCGACTGTGAGCTGCTCATTGTTGGGATGATTGTTATTGTTCAGCACTCTCATGGGTGGCACCACCACGGTCCTCACTGCAGGTTTATTCAGCACTGTGTTGGGGTGCCCACGCCTGGCCTGGGGTTTCTGGTTCTGGTTCTGATTGGTCAGGAAGCGTCTTTCAGGAAAGGGGCTGTTGTGGGGCCCTAAGGAGGAGTCTGAAGGGGGTGAGCCGTCTACTGTTTCACACCCACTTTCATGGCCGTCATCTTCTGATATACTGCAGTAAGTCACAGGAGAAAACAACCCACATCAAAATAAATGTAAACTCAACCTCACCTCAGTTCTACAATAAAAAAAAAAAAAAATGAAATACTGCACCTGCTGGGTCTTTTGCATGGCGAGGGGCTGGATTGTGCTGAGGCTGAGGAGCTGGTGCTCAGACTGCTATCAGGACTGCTGAGGGAACACACTCGCTCCATGTTCAGAGAGCCTGTGCACGCCTCACACTCCGGACTGCCCTTACACCTGTCAAAGAACACACGCAGCTCACTTTAGCTATGAGAACCATATGTATGCAAGTTAAAAAGAATCTGAAATTTTAGTCGACAACTGACAGTATTTTTTTGTAGCAAATCGTTTATTTCCCTGAAATCTACTTGGTCAAAAAGTCATAAATATACCCTTTTCGCTGACCCTCGGTATTAAAGAGGGTGCTACTACACCTTTAAGAGTACTTAAAGATTTTCTTAATTTGGAAAAAAAATAATTAAATGGATTTCATAGGGCCTTAATTTCGATCTTTCTATTTGTGTTAAAAAATGTATCACAGTTTATCTCGATTTCCACAAAAATATTAAGCAGCACAACTTTTCAAAGTTTTCAAAATTGATAATAATAATAAAGATTCCTTGACCAGCAAAGCAGCATATCAGAATGATTTTTGAAGGTTCACTTGACACTGAAGACTGGAGTAATGATGCTGAAAATTCAGCCTTGCCACATACACTTTATAACATACTATGAAAGAAAATAGTTATTTTGAATAGTAATAACATTTCACAATATTACTGTAATTGTTACTGTATAACAGTAATTTAAATAAAAAAATAAATAAAAAAAACTGTAAAACTTGTACAGAATGAATGTTCAACTCACTTGTTAAGGGAGCACCTCTGTGCTTGTTCCTCTTCATCTGTGCCACTGCTTATGCTAATGACGCTGACTGCTGGGCTGGGCGACTCTCTGATAATAATAGACTCTCGCTGCTGATTGGCCATCACCGCCTTACAGCAACCCTCCTCCTGAACCTGCACCTGCTCTGCTTCCGGTTTTACCTGGGAATGCACCTCTCTATCAGAAAATCTTGGCTGTGGCTCCGCACTCACCAACCAGTCTGCCATCTTTGGAGATGGACACACTGAGGGCTGTGTGTCCGTGTAGTACGAGACATTCATACTCCTAAAAAGCAGCACAAATGATAATAATGAGCTCAACTTTTCATTTCGGTGAATCAGTAAAAACCCAAATTAGCTGCCTAACTAGAGTATCATAAGGTTCAAATGGAGGAGTTTCGAGGCCCTGCCAATGACTGTAGGCTGTTGCTCACCTGTTCTGACTGGGTTTGTTCCTCTTGTTAGATGCAGGCTGAGGCCAGACCACATGAGCAATGCCAATGTTTATAGGCTGATGGGCTGACACAGCCATTTGGTTGGGAACAATAGGCTGGGGCATCACTGAAGTGTAATGGCTGCTGTGTGGCCGCACTTTCCTTTAACAGACAAAAAAAACAACACATTTTAGGTCACCGGAATGCACCGAAATGTTATTTGAGGTGCGCCTCCTTGATCTTCTCACCCCCAGTCTCCTCGTCTCTGTGGTCCAACAACTGTATCGGATGCCAAGCTCGTAGCAGGTGGCGGGACCTGCTGCCAAGCTGGCACCAGGATCTTTGGAGTTCTGTTGGACCACGGCTGCTGAAAGGTCAAAAAAGGACAATGTTGAACTTTTGTGATGTAACTGGCTTCGAGTTTAATATCGAAACTGGTATGTCAATGTGGATAACAACCCTTGGCTGTTTTCCATTATTTTTCCACATCATCTTGTGAAATGAGGACTTACTTGTGCTATAACTCCTGGTCTCATGGGTAAAGACTGGATAGCTTGGGCTTGGGTCACCAGAGGAAGAGTGTTCTCCATTCTAACCGAATATCCTGCTGGCTGATTTGGGTTTGAAGGGATTCCTGTAGAGTCAAACAACCAAATCAGCTCAATTCTCAAATTCTCAATTAAAATTATAGCTGCAACATTAATTTAAATAAATTCTATATTTGCAATATGGATATGCCACTTATAACATTAATTTAAGAATGCAAATGCACTTTATAAAACGGCTGTTGTCCACAAAAGAGAAGTTTTAAGATCTCGCTACGGTTTCCACTATTATAAAAGCTTGATGGTTGTACTGTAAAATAAAACTATTATATTAGTATAATTTTCTTAAATACTGTGTTTTAAAATTTTTACAGTGAAATGTTAGCAATATTTCTTATTGCTAAAAATTACTGAAAAGTAATTTATTTATTTAAATTTCAGCAGTAATAATAATACTACTACTACTTATAATAATAACAGTAAATTAACATCATTTTATTTTACAGTACAATTAATATGATCATAATCATCATTTTATAATGATATCGATTCTTCTATAATCATATAAGCATTTATAACCCGGCTGTTGTCAAGAGATTCAAGATCTTTAAGGTAAAAGATTAATGTTTAAACTAGAGCCGCGGCTTAAGTTTTTTCTTTTTTTCTTATACAAGTGTTTTTTTTTTTGTTTTTTTTATTAACAATGCAGCAAACATTTTTAAATATCTTAAAAATACTTTGATGTCTTTAAAGAGTTGATACATTTTTTTAAATTATTTTTTTTAGTAGCTTACATTTAGCCAAAATCTAGAAAAGATGACGCTGTATTGGCTGTGACTAAGTGCAACGGGTTCTTGGCTAATGTTAGATCTCTATTTTTTCCTTTTCTTTTTGAGTAAAGAAAACGATGTACTTTATTATTATTATTATATTATTATTAATAGGCAAATTATAGGCAAAAAATATTGTTTTAAAAAAAAAATAATGTTATTAACCAGTATTTCTTCCACCCGAACCGGTTTCGGAATGGTAATAATATCAGAAGAACGCAGGAACAGAAACGTTAAAATATCGATTCTGCTCTGAGTAAACCTTTACTTTTTTTTTTTTCTCAAGCCCTGCTTAAAAGTAATATTTCTTATCTTGTTTAATATTTTAATTTAGTAGTAACAGTAGTATAAATAATAATAATAACAACAACAATTATTATTTTTACATCAAAAAAGATTTTCAGATTATAATTATAATCATATTGATTTAAACAATCCCAACTGTTTTAGGCCAAATTGTGCAGCCCTAAAACAAACTTTTTTTAAAGTCACAATCGCTAGATTTTTAGAAACATAATCATTAATTTATATAGTCTCAAATTCGTAGGCCAAATAGTGCAGCCCTAAAAACCCTAAAAGCCCAAACTTTTTTTTCATTTTTTTTTTTTATCATTTTAAATTGCAATTACAAGATTTTTAGAAAAATTGCAGTGCAAATCATGCATTCCTAGTTCAAATTATAATGCATATCCCACCGTGATGTGCTTTCTACTACCTTGAAGAGCAGGAGGGCATAGGATGAGTGCCTGCTGAAAGGACTCGTTACACCCAAACTGGGCGCTTCCTGTCTGGATGGGAATTCCTGGATGCACCACAGGTGGAGCAGAAGGTGCCATGGTCTAAAGCGGAAGGGTAAATAGATCAAATAGAGAGAATCGGTCTACACTAGAACCCCAAGTCTTTTCAGAATGTGCACTTTTACCTGAGAGTGAACAGATGGCATTTTGCTGAAGGCGACAGTGATATTTGGAGCACTTGGAAGCATCCCAGGCTTCATAAGTTGGGGTGCTTTGTTGCGGTTGAGAGTATCATACATGCTGCTTCTTGAATGACACACGTCCATGATGTGGAAACAAGACTGGACACTGTTGGAGACACATTCCTTGAGAACGACCACACATAATAGAGAAAACAGGCAATGAAACTGGCATTAAAAATGTCTGGACATACTGGTTGCAATGGGGGAAATCCATCAGGTGCTGCATAGTGACAAAAGGGTGTGTAAGTGCATCTGAAGGGGCGATTCTCTGATCGGCATCAATCATCAGCATCATCTTTAGCAGGTCCACAAATTCTCTCCTGTCAGCTTTCTCCGCCAACTGGTCGCAGCCCTCCATGTTGAGCATTAGATTCACCTGATAAATTAATACAAAAAAGAATCATTATTATTATTATATATTTTTTACTACTATTATTATTTTTTATATAATAGTATATATGGTATATGTAAAACAACTAATGGTATATTCGTTATTTTATATTTATTTTCATTACATTATTGTATATAAATTATCATTAATATTATTACAGTACATTATTATTATTAACAACATAATATATAGTATTATTAATAATAAAAATAATAACAACAAAAATATTATTATGTTTTTATTATTACTATTATCACAATTCTATATATATATATAGCATATTTATAAAAGATTAATATAATAAAACACATCATTAATTATTTTATATATACATACAATATAGTAATTCCAATATAATTACAGTATTGAATAGAAATTATTATTGGTAATGTAAAACAAGCATTTGCAAGCTAAAACGTACATGTCCAATGTCATCTAGACAGCTGAAAATGTACTTTCTGGCCTCCTTGGACTTCAGTCCCGTTTCTGTCTCATGTTCTTCAGTCGTCTGCAGAAACAGGAAGTGCGTTTGAAGTCAGTACATAAGAACTTTACATCAAAACTTTATGCAGAGCAGACATTAACTCGATCCAGAGAGCTATGCTGTAAATTTATGGCCTCAATGTCTGGTTAAGTGGACGATAAATGGACCCTTGCCTTCAGTCTCCAGGTGGCGTAAGGTGAATTGGACTCCTTACAGAAGAATCGGGCCGTCTTCGTCCCCACATTCAGAAGCTGCTCTCCAGGCAACCCTTGAGTTTGAGAGATGTAACGAATCTGCGGAGACATTTATAGCATTAGTGGATCTCAACACTGTCATTTCTGATAAGGAATGCTGAATCCATCTCAATGATCTTGACAAAAATCTCTTGATTCGTACCATAAGCATAGTGCTTACTAAAGATAAAAATGGCTTGAATTTATTTGTAGGCATCAAATATTAATTGATGTCACCTGTGTTTGTGCATCTTCAGGATGGAAAAACAGGTTTCAAAAAGCTACAAACCACAGTGATATCAATCAACATGAATCAGCAAAAACCACACAACAAAAGAGACAAAAATAAGCAAATAACTTCCGTTGCTATTTCAAGATATAAGTAGCATTTCATGATGGAAAGCTCAATGTTTCACTCTTAATACAGAGCGCAGTATGGAGTCTGCTGCTACTCAAGCCTTTGTTAACATGCCAAAGTCAAGATGTTGACCCCTCTCCTGCCCACAACAGATGCCAATCCTCTCACACCGAACAGGCAAGCCAACATTGAGAAATGCGTTCTTTACCTTTTGGCTGATGTTTTTTTAATCCAGATCGATTTATAGTACACCTCATTACATGGACAGCTTCCATAAAACAACTTCGGTTTAAGTGTCTCGCATAAGGGCACAGCTGACCTTACTCAGGTAATGCGGTGTTTAATTAGAAGCGAATGACAGGGCCAGAAATGAACCATGGATCAGGACAAATGCCACTGGAAGTAACTATTGCCGCGTTTCCACCGAAATTACCCGGAACATTTGTACCAGGAACTTTTTTCCCCCAGGAAACCCCCCCCCCCCCCCCCCCCCTGCTTTCTGCGTTTCCACTGCAGTGTAAAGTACCGGGAAGTTTAGGCAAATAGACCGGTGACATAGGTCTGCGCGGGTTTCTCAATACAAAGTGCGCTGATTTAGGACATGCATCCTCGGTAGTTCAGACTTTGTGCATTCGACTCGGGAGTGTGATGTCCGGGACAACGCGAATCCGGTAAATCTGCAAACAGCAGCGTACTTGATAACATCAGTCAGCTCGCCTTGATTACTGCAATTTTCCTCACTGTACATTTACAATAAAACTAATTATGATATCAAATACCACTGCCTCATTTCATTTTCATTTAAACATAATAACATCTGCAGACATGTACGTAGTTCAGGGATATGTGTATATATACAGCCATTACAATGAAACGAGATATATAAACTTGCCTTTTTTATTTTCATTTTAACATATAGATAAATTGAATACAGACCAAAGATTACCTGTTAGATTTACCCAAAATGAATTATATCTTATGTTTAACCACTAAAGAGACATCAGAGCCAGCGGCACATATCAGATGGTCTAGCCGAGGAGAGGCTGCTCTCGGCGGATACATGAGGACTGATCGCGTGGAGCTCACATCTCCAAACTCGGCGAAACACATTTTTAAATAGGCACCGTCTTTATAAATAAACCACAGATTTGAGTTTTAAACAACTACATTCTTGCCTGAAATACTTTTAAAATTACATTTCATGACACAATAACAGTCATATTTTGAAAATGATCTGAATAAATGGTGGATCAACCAATGCTGCGTGAACAACCAATCAGGATGTTTAGCGCCCAAGTCCCGCCCCCAAAAGTTCCGGAACTTTGAAAAATTACCACCTCGCCAGCAGGGACTTTCTGAGGGGCATTTTTTAAGCCAGAACTAGTGTTGTCAAAAGACCCGGTACTTCGGTACCAAGTCGGTACTAAAAAAAATTTAATATGACGGTACCAGGTTTCTTTAAGTAACAGTAGTACCGAGGTCCCGTTCAAACCCGGTTCAGCGCTATGATTTGCGAAGCAGAAAACGAGGACGGAATCTCAAAATCCAGTCATGAAAATGAAACTTACATTTTAATATGGACAGTCATGGAATTTTGTCAAAGTTAGCATAATGCTAATGTTAAGCCGCAAAAGTTGTTTGAAATATGAATCCGTGTTCTGCGCGTCTCTGTGTGAATTAATGAATGGCAGAGACGTGCGGGTTTGTTTACTACATAGACTGAAGCGCATGACGCTTGCATTAATTTCAGCATCTGAACTTCAGAGTTCTCTCTCCATCAAGCGATCTGAACTTTTCAGTTCATCTCAATGTACGCACAGCGCACCTGTATTTGATGCTCTGTAAACTCTTTGTGAAGGAGCACGACTCACCGTCGCTTTACTGATAGCGCTGTTTCTCACACATGCAAAGAGAGAGAGAGAGCAAGAGTCTTACCACGCTGAATCGACACGCTATATGTAAACTATTCTTTGTTGTCTTCTGTCAAAATAATGGAGTTCATTTAGAATTATTCATTTTCTTTTTTGAACAAGCAGAAGACATACTGGTTTCTCCGGTAGTGGGCGGAGCTAATGCGCAAATGGCAATTTCATTGGCTGGTGCTGATCTAGTACCGTCCCTGTTTTGATTTCAGCAAATAAGTTTGACCGAACGCAGACAACGTGATTAATATTCATGAACCCAGCAGCTCATCAATTCATAGTGCATTGTATTTACATTAGTATGATAGTAGAATTAGTAGTAGTATTATCTTTTAATAATAATTAATATGATCTATTACTATTTTTTACACAGAAACCCTCAATGACCAAAAATATCTTAAGCATCACCACCAGTCTTAAGTTCAGTAAAAATGACAAATATGCATTCATTAGGCCTAAAAGTAAATTTTTACATAATGGCATTGTGCTAGAAATATTACTATTATTTAGTAAAATGTATGTGATATTGCTACTACTGTTGGAAAAATTTATAAAACTTTATTTTTTAAAGAAATAAATCACAATATTTCTTCCATGTTTTAATTTTAATAGCAAATCCCCTTTATTTACCAAAAGTTTGGGTGAAACTTGTTTACTGTTTTTCATAATTATATTACTTGTAGAAAAACTTTAAACACAATTGTAAATAAGTATAAAGAATGGCATTGGATTTATTTTTAGTGCTAAAAAGTAATTTTTTTTAATTAGCATATTTTTGTGTTTTGCTTTGGTACCGAAATTGGTACCGAGAACCGTGGATTTTCACTGGTATCGGTACCGAATACTGAAATTTTGGTACCGTGACAACACTAGCCGGAACTTTATTTAATTCCTGGTTCCTGCGTTGGAAACACACCGAGTACCAGGCCAAAGTCCCTACTTCCTGGGTAAAGTTCCTGCGGTGGAAACGCGGCTTAAAATTATCATGAAAGCGATGAAAAGGCTCCATAAATGTAGGACGTGAATGAAAAAAAAAGGCCCCCATAGTGCATTTCAATTGAATTTTTATCTGCCAGCTAACATTTAATATATTTCCTGTTATTCTACACTTATAATAGTGGTTTAGTATCAGACTAGCATCTTTGAACTGTTCATAGCTGACCTGTAGCCATCAATTTAGACCAGCATTTGCATCTGAACACTAATGTACCATGATAAATTATTTAAAAGTTTGGGGTTACTTTTAAGAAATTAAGATCTTATATTAGTGCTGTCGAATGATTCATTGTGATTAAGGTTTTGTTTACATAATATATATATGTTCTGTGTGTAATTATCATGTATATATAATACACACATACATTATATACTTTGAAAATATTTACATGTATTTACATGTCTATTTATATTCATGTAATTTATATTATACATATATTTATTTTATATGTAAACATACATTTTTTCTGAAATATATACATGCATGTGTGTGTACTTTTATATACATAATAAATAGACACAGCACATCTTTAATCTTATTTTGGATGTGATTAATCAGAGGTCGACCGATGTATCAGTTTTGCTGATTAATCTGCACTGATAGTTAATTGCTGGAACCATCAGTTATCTGCAAAAATCCATGCCAGTTTTTCAGGTTGCGTCCGTTTCAAGTCATGAATCGTTAAGTGTATACATGCCTTTGTTAGAGAGAAGAATATGTTTAGTCCCTCCCTCCGAAGCTTTGAATATTCGGTGTTGATTACTACCAAAGCTTTAAAGCTCCAAAAATGGTATTCGGACCAGCCCTAGTGTTTACAGTTTAGAAGAAAAAAATTGTCCACAAATATCAATTCCAGGGACAAATATCGCCCTTGGTATTGATTAAGTAATCAACAAAATGCTGAAAACGCATTTCCAGAAATGACAAATGACCTTAAGACAGCCTGGCTTTTCATTTGAATAGATTTCAATAACTTGTCTAATTTGACCTCGGTGTGTAGAAACAGGTTACCACCTTAGATATTTAACCATTACATCACATTACTTCGATTTAACTACCTATGCCTTAAATTAAAAACAAAAAAGCAACTCCGCTGCTTTAGTGTGGCGATTTGTTTGCCATAGAATCCTTTTATAAATAAAAGCAATGACCTCATAACGCAAATAACATGACAAAGGCATTGAACAGTACTTGGTTTACCACAGCGCTGTCTGTTTAGGAAAGGCAGGAGCAGTTCAACCTCATCAATGCATGAGGCTCTGTGTAAAAACACCATTGTTCTTGTTGCCTTGGCAAACCGAGTATAACTGGTCAGTGAACTCTGTCGACTCTGTCTTCGCCTTCAAGCGTGCATCTGTTGCTTCTCAGAAAGACTGTGTCACAGTGGGCCTCTACCAGTGAAAACACAAGCCACTACAAAGCCCTCTTTGGCTGCTTGCTCTCATTCCTCTTTGTCTCTTCCTCTCTCGACAATGAGGCCACATCTCCTTTTACAAGCGCTGAGACTCAAAACGGCTGTGTTAAACAAGCAGTGTTTATGGCATCTTAGGGGTGTTATAGTGACATGATCAGGTTGCCAAAGAGCCGCACAAACACAGAGAGCGAGCTGAAGTGAGAACCTGCTGATAGTGCAGAGAGAGGGTGTGTGTGCGTGTGTGTGTGAGAGTGGGGCTTCCGTTTATAAATACATTTTGCTGTGCGGAGTGGAACCGGACTCATAGCTGGAACAGACAGGCGGCTTGAGGGTTTGTGGTCAGCAAACCCAAACCACCCTATTCTTACACAGCCGGCTAGTTTTGCTACTGTCATAAATGTCATTTACACCACCTCAGACATCTGGTTTATCGACAGCACTGGTCCATGACGGTGAACACACTCACACGTTTTTAATGTATGCGAGTCATCTTTCATGTTATCGGAAGATATTCACTTTAAGTATTGCGCCATAAATTATTAATGAGTAATCATTAAAAAGTAATGTTTGTTTAATTTTAGTATTAGGCTATATACATTCTACTGAAAAATATACTACAAATCAAACCAGACTTTTATTTTGACGGGTTGCTGTGAATACCTTTACAGTTCTGTGTAGGTGATATAGGACTAGTTTTACTCAAATCAATCAGTCAATGCTCATGAAGTGACTCTCAGAACAGTTCTGAGGATGTTGTTCATGTGTTTACGTCCTCATTTAGAGAGAGAGCAGACGCTGAAAACACAGCGAGTGTCACCGTGCTTCAGTTTAGCAGATGAAACCTTGCGTCTGTGCCATTCGTTAAGAGAGAAATGCAGAACATTGGGGATTCATATTTAAATAGACTTTTGCAGCTTAATATTTACAGATACTAATCTATATCGCCATTTGATTTAAGTGTAATGACCTACTTTTTAATTTACTTTTTTAATTCATTTCAAATGTGAAAAATTCAGCGACATTCCGCGTTAAACTGTGAATTCAATTTCTATGACTGGATTCTGCGATTCAGTCCACGTTTTCCGCATCGCAGAAATGACAGGGCCCTATATTGTGCAATTTTTGATGGAAAAATGTGTTAAAAGCCATGCTATACTCTTACCGAAGGCTGAAAATACTACCCAGATTGTTTAATAAAAATGTGCATGACTTCTCTTCATGCACCAAGATACACAATGGTCAACTAAGTATTTATATTAGATTCTATTTTATTACATATTATATTATATTTAGTGCTGCACAATGATTAATCGTGATTAATCGCATCCAAAGTTATATATATATATATATATATATTATGTATGTAGTTATGTATATAAATACACACACATGCATAGATATATTTAAGAAAAATGTATATTACACAATATTATATTACATTATACTATTTCCTTAAAATAATTATTTTATTTTATTACATAGTAATGAACAAAAAGACATTGTTAGGGTAAGTCAATGATGATCTCCTAAAATAAAATATACTATTTTATTTTATTTATTTAAATGGGGTTAAACCAGGCTGATTTGTAAAATAATTAAATATAATAATAATAATAATAATAATAATAATAATAAAATACATTTTTAATTTAATTTAATTTAAATTCAGGCTTACCCTATTCAAATTTTTTATTTTTTTTATTTGGGTCAGTCAAGGATGACTTGTTAAGATGTTGAATTTAAATAAAAAATAGTATCTTTTAAAAAAATAGTCAAGATGCTTGCATCCTGTTTTAGTACACAGGCAACTCAAAGATTCTGAAAATGTGTACTTTTGCACAACCCTGCTGCTTCTAACGATGCCAATTTTCTTTTCTTTGAGAACAAACTTATCACAAAGACTTCCATTGAAAAAAAGCAAATGATGTCATCCTCCAAAATGCCCCCCATTAGCATTGCCCGGACGCTACAAAGTGGGTCATTATCCGAGATCACTGGCTGATCTTACCTGATCATACTCCAGCGCTCCTGGATAAAGCGGCCAGCCCAAGAAGAGCTCAGCAATGACACAGCCCAGTGACCACATGTCTATGGCTCCACAGAAGGGTAAGCCCAGGATGATCTCTGGAGCCCTGGAACACATTATCAGCAAAGGATGAGAATTAATGGAGTAGTTACCTTGACAACAAGAGGTTGACCGAAAATCAATAGGACACTTCATTACAAAAGCTCTCGAGAAGGACAAATAAGTGTTTGTTGATAAAAAAAAAAAACATTATGCTAATATCAAGATGATTTATAAACATCATCTAATGTTGAAGGACACCCTTGTTACAAGATGATATACAAGTCTCAGGTACATATTCCCCAGAATGTGTCTGTGAAATTTCAGCTACAAAATACCCCACCAATCATTTATTATATCAACGTGAAAATGCCTATTTTGAGTGTAAGAGAAAACACAATTTTCGTGCATGTATCTTTTAAATGCAAATTAGCAACTGATCCCGCCCCCTTTTCCAGAATAGGGCTGTGCTTTTACAGCTCTTAACTCAGATACTCTCAAAACAAAACGTAAAAAACACACTTAAATTATGCGTTTTAAACCATATTAGTTTAAACTTCTGATATACAATTTTCTGAGCATACAGAATGTGGCTGTCACATGGCATGTGAGTACTAAACCAAGTTCTCTGTCATGTCTTATTGCGCTTAAAAAGGCCGTCTGTTAAGGTAAACAGCTGGGAAAGAAATTGAATGTTTATATTAGATCTGTGAACTTGCAGATTAAGGGGAAGTGATATTATAATAAGATCCCCTTTCTACGTCACTGGGGGAGTGAAATCTGAGCCAGGGCTCCAGACTTACTATTTTCACCAGGAGCACTGTAGCCCCTGACTGAAAATGTTTAGGAGCACAAGTAGAAAATTTTGGCACACACCTTAAATCAGCCTGCAATGCAATCGTTCACATATATTATCCCCATTTTAACTGTATTGATGACAAATGCTTTGATGATAAATAGACTTAACTCATAGAAATTACAATGTGCAGTTTTCTTTTCATTTCAGAGGGTTATAAATTGTTTTTACTATTGTTTTGGATTAATAAGTGTTTATGTTCATTTCTTTTTTATTTCATGTTTATACAAATTTTGGTAGCACTTTATTTTACAGTCCTGTTCCCCATGTACATACTATGTACTTATTATAGTAATTACAATAACTATGTAATAACTAGGTACTAACCCTGAACCTACCCCTAAACCTAACCCTACCCCATGTAGTTACCTTGTATTACCAGAACTTTCTTAGATAAATACACTAAGTACACTATAAGTAAATGTAAGTACATGTACTGTAAAATAAAGTGCAGCCCAAATTTTTCATGTAGTAAAGGTATATATTGTACTCTTATTAAATGTACCATTATTCTTCTATAGTCTTATATGGAACTGACCAACAACTTCAGTGATGATGCAGATCTCAACAATAACGACTGCGTGAAAGACGTTCGGGACAGTAGACGTATTTGTCACTTGCCCAATCAGGCCACTCCAGCGTCGTCATGCACCTCACTAGATCTCACAGTAACCTTCATTAATTCCGCGACCAATTCAAACACTTCTCACTGGATCTCACAGCGCTGTGCTGTAACTGAGCTAAGACAAGTTCGTTTGCATCGTAGTCCAGATTGATAAATGGTCCGCGCTACACAGCTCAAGCAAGTACTAGAATTTTGTTGCTTTTGTTTCGCTTGCCTTTTGATGTTTCTAAGATACACAACAAAAATGGCAGGTATATATAAAGGTGGTCTCGCCAGTGCCATCGCTCACAAAAATTACTCGCTCCGGCAAAAAAACAGTAGCAGTTTGGAGCCCTGTGAGCCTCTCATTTTTTCATAAGCTCATAAAAAACGTCTTACCCAAAAGGAAAAAAAAAATTTAAATACTGGGTTGCTCTTTTTCATGTTTTCTGGGTTGGTAGATGCACCAGGAGACCCAATTAAAGCACTTAAACATGAAAAAATTCAGACTTTTAGGATATATGACCTTTTAACATTATTTTATGACACACAGTATTTCACGAAGAGCAACCTGGGTAAGACTCATCTCACGCTTACCCAAGCTCAAGAGTCATGCTTTGCATACTGATATGAACCTGAGCCTAATGATGCAACAGTCCTGGTCTGATGCAGCGCGAGTCTGCCGTTGGATCTGAGCTTTGACGTCAACAGGCCCATACACATCTGCTACCGTGACAACCGAAGGGAAATTGCTGGCTGCCTAGCGACAGATGAGGACGAATCTAAACACCAAAAATGGGTGATGACAGAGGAGTCGTCCGATGACACAATTAACCCTGGTCAACATTAATAATCAACTACAGAGCAAACTCCTCAGGCACTAACATTGCTGTATGTCCAAACTTGTCACACATGTAGCACCTAAAGGATACACAGTTAAAACAGTCAGCTATTGATACCAGAAAATGTCATGCCAGGTCACTAGTCACTACACAGTCACTAGCGGCTGTAACTACCAACAGTACCTTACTTATGCGGTAACAAAAGCTGCTGTGAATAATTCACTAATGTCTTGGCTATGTGACACTGCCTTTTAAATTCAGGGCTTTGAAATTAAGTTACAGGTTTTTCTTTATTGCATTTTTTGTCTTCCTAGTCAAAGGTGTTGCAGAAGCAAATGCTGTGATTCATTTTAAGCTGCTCAACCCATTATTTGCACACACAGAATGACGCATTAAAAAAAGAAGTCATCACTGAGTTAATCAAACACAACGTTGCTGGGATGGTCTACACAGTGCAATGCTAGGTGTGTTTGTGCAGCTATCAGTGGATGGGACTGCTTTACAGATTGATATATATATCGGGGCTTGAAAACGGAAAACAAAAATCCGATCCACTCACTCAGAGCAGAACCAATATTTTTACACTTCTGTTCCTGCAAATAAAAAAAAATAAAAAATAAAAAAAGAAACTAGAAGAGATCTGGTATCTTAACCTGCTGTGATTAGTCACAGCCAATACTGCATCATCTTTTCTAGATTTTAAAATGCTACTCGTGTGTGTATATATATATATATATATATATATATATATATATATGCATGCAGTGTAGGGCTGCACGATGTGTCGTTTAAGCATCGATATCGCGATGTATAAATCCGCGATTGTCACATCGCAGGATGTGCAATGTAGGCTGTAGTAGTTGATCCGTTATTCATTAACTGTACTGGCTAGCTGCTCCCCGGCCCTTGAAGAATGTGATTCGCGGATTAATTGCACAGCTTAACCATCATAGAGTGAAAGTTTATCATTTGCATGTGTTTTTTAGTCCTGTCAGTTTAACAGGGCGCATATAAGAATGAGCAGAGAGAGAGAGAGAGAGAGAGAGAGAGAGAGAGAGAGAGAGAAAGAAAGAGCGCGAGCCCCGGCCACACAGGCACCCTCACCTTCACCGTCTTCAAACAACAAGAGCACTGTCTTGCTCTCTCCTTCGCGCATATTAATCAAAATCAATTGACACGATGGAGTCGAACCAAAAAAAAAAAACTATCCAGTGATTAAATGTTTTCTGTGTTGTCAAATTCTGTGTTGATAATTAAACAAGGCGTGCCATACACGTCTGATTCGCGAACTAATGATTCCTTTGAACCAATTCAATTTAATGAATGGTTTAAACAACTGACCTGTCCAACTCTGAACTCACGAGACGTCTGAATTGGTGTATAAAAAAATCTGTAACACTTTACAATAATGTTCTATTTATTAAACTATTTAACTACATTATTTAACATTTACTATTACCAAACTGCACTTCTACAACATTGTTAATTTCAACATTTAGGCTATAGCCTTCATTGTTGAAATCAAAAGTTGTACAGTATTTGTTAACATAGTTAATGCACTGTGAAGTAACATTACCAAACAATGAACAGCTGTGTTTTTATAAACTAGGATAAACAAAGATTTATATATAGTAACAAAAGTATTGCTCGTGGTAAGTTCATGTTAGTTAATATGTTAACAATTCAAACCATATCCTAAAGTTACAAATAATTTACTCTCATTTAAATAATACTCTGATGTTTAAATCATTTAAAATGAGAATGTAAGTGCGCTCACCCCATTTTTGTTTGTAAGAAAAAATTAGATTAGATTAGATTTCATATCGCAATATATATATATCGCAGAAAAATAAAATATCGCAATGTCATTTTTTCCCAATATCGTGCAGCCCTAATGCTTCCCCTAATTAGGGGAAGTCGTGGCCTAATGGTTAGAGAGTCGGACTCGCAATCGAAGGGTTGTGAGTTCGAGTCTCGGACCGGCAGGAATTGTGGGTGGGGGGAGTGCATGTACAGTGCTCTCTCCACCCTCAATATCATGACTAAGGTGCCCTTGAGCAAGGCATCGAACCCCCAACTGCTCCCCGGGCGCCGCAGCATAAATGGCTGCCCACTGCTCCGGGTGTGTGTTCACAGTGTGTGTGTGTGTGTGTGTGTGTGTGTGTGTGTGTGTTCACTGCTCTGTGTGTGTGCACTTCGGATGGGTTAAATGCAGAGCACGAATTCTGAGTATGGGTCACCATACTTGGCTGAATGTCACGTCACCTTCACTTTATGTATGAGCACTAACACCGGAGCAGAGAACTATACGTGCAACATGATTACGTGAACGTTTCTGAGCGGCAAACGCAATAGATTTATTAAGCAATATGTTGTGAAAGGGTCTTCTGTGTCACCGCGTCCCAAACGACTCAAAATAATGAACCACAAAGTAGGGCTGTCACTGGAGGTCTTGCAGCGCGGTAGACGCGAATTCACCTCATTCGCGCATCTAGTTACAGGAGATTCTGAGTTATGCAAGTTATGTCCATTGCAAGCTGACAGCGACCGACTTTTGTGATGGAAAATTGGCAGTAATACCCCCACCTTGCGCAGCTGTACCTGAGTGTCCCTGGGACATCAGTGCGGTCGGAGCGCGTCTTCTCAACAGCTGGACATATATTGAATAAAAAACGCTCTGCTCTGGATCCCGAAAATGTCCAATAAATTTGTAATGGCCCTAGCCTTTTTGCACATTTCATTATGCCTGCCTAGTGCCGGTTATGTTCAATAAAAAACATACATGTCCTGTTCTCAAGTCCATTTAAAGTTTCATTTTTTTAACAGTTGTTTGAAATGGATTGAATCATTATTTAAAATAATCCTGGAGATTTTTTAATTGCCTAAATCATAAATGCAGCCGGGTTAAAGCCTGCAGTGATGTTTTTCTTTTGTTATGGCAGCCGTCCCCTCTGCACATATATTTTTTCGAGAATGTTCATGCCAATAAATAAGAAATATTGCTGACTTGTGCGTTTCCAGTGCTCTCTTTATGTTCGTCCGTTATTGGACGTTGAAAAAGGCAACGGCTTTTTTTTTAGACATGGAAAATCGATTTTACAATCGATTCAATGAACACTTATGTCTTAAAAATCGAAAATGATTATTTCACAAAAGTGACAGCCCTACCACAAAGTTAACAGAACGATGCACTCCACTGTGCTCAGTGAGAAGCTTCCTGTTTCCCACATATTAAGTCGTGATTATGAGCCAGCTGCATTAAAATGATTTGAATAAATGAAGGAATAAAATGTCAGGCTTCTGTCAATTTTAAGATAAAATACAAACAATAAATGTTTTTACGCTCTTTAATCTGTAGGGAGATATTCGCCTCCTTTCATGCGGCATGTGAATCAATTATATTTTCCGGTTTAGGCTAATATTTGCAGCACGAAAATATTATAACAAATAATAACAAATATTTGAGTGCATGTTGAAAAAAAATTTAATACAAACGAGTTTCTCGTAAAATAAATCAATTTGTGTTTAAAAAATCGTCAGTAAGCCTATTGCTGTTTTTCATTTTAAACGTGAAGAATGACAGGTGCCACATCCTTTTTTTTTTTTTTTAATTTTGGCGGATTATACAGGTGTAATATATTAAATTTTACTTCATGCAATGTAACATGATTTCATTGTCGTAATTGTGACTTATTTCCTAAAATATTATGACGCTAATCTTTTTTTTTTTAGAAGGATAAACTGACAAAAATGCTCAACTCATGGTCTTGAGCTGGCCTCTGTGTAGGCTTATTAAAAAAAAAAACTTGAATTTAACAAACAAAATGTTCCAATCATATTTCTGAATTAAATTAATAAAGAATCAAAACTAAATATGACCACTTTGCCATTATAAACCAAAACTAAACTATTATAATGGCTGCAACAGCAGCTGTGTAATGAGGACAGCGACTCGGGAAGAGAAATCTGATTATCCCCGTGCCGGTCCGTCTAAGGTTCTATATTAGTTACGCCGTTTCAATCAAAAGCTCCCCTAGGTTTGGCGGGTCCTTATAAGTAGTACTACCTAGTTTTTTCATGGGAGGTAGCAAAATCTGACAGGAGCAGAGATGGACAGAACACCGACCTGGAGCGTGAAGTACAGTGTGAGTACAGGCCAGCGAAGAAAGAGAGCCAATGCCAGAGGGTACCGCCAATAACTAGAACTGTGGACATGCTCTTTTTATTTTTAAATAAAAATATGAAATAGGTTATTGTTAGAAAAACAAAAATTAAAATTAATGTTCAAATTAGTGCCATCATTCAGGCTGTTCACAATATGTTTTAGGTGTACTGTGTTTCATGATATTCTGTTTTAGCACGTAATGTGTTTTAAGCCTAATATTCATGTCTGAATTAATCTGTTCTAATCTTAATTAATCTGTAAATTAAAAAAAAAAATGCTATGAATGGTCATGCTCATTTTAAAAATAGGAATGTCATAGGCTCCTACAGCCTTGTGAGCAGTTGATAATAGATGGACTGTTATGTTAATAAGTGCCGTCATTCGGTTATGTTATATTAATGTGTTTCAGCTATCATACAACCATCAATTGGCTTGGGTTAGGAAAGACCTTTCTCTGATATATTAAACAGTTTGTTATCATACAGACTGAAAGCCTGAATAGTCTCTCTCCTTCTCTCTCTTTTTATGTGTGTGTGTTTATGCGTGTGTGGGTGCATGCGCGGGAGGGGGGCGATTATCGACTACTAATAGAATAATACCCAGCGATTGCTTGAAATGCACATCCCTAATATATATAAAACTCAACATAGGTTGTGTCTGTGCATGTGAGGCGCCGACGAGATATGGTCATACCAACACTGGTTGGTTATATAGATGGAAGCAAAACATGATTCAAAACTCAAGATTTGCAAAATAAATAAAACCGTAATGTTTTGCAAAATAAAGAAAACTATTTTCTGCTGTTTGGTTTTCTTTCCCGTGAACTTTGGACTGCGACACAAGCCAAAACTCAGCACACTGAATTATAATTTCTATATTTTTATAAAAGCTCCCGAACAAAAACCATTATATTTTTATGACATAGGCTACGTGGAGCTAAACTCTCGAGACGAGACTTATGACAGATAAAATGTGTTACTAAATAAATACATGATTGTGATAGAGAATAAGAAGCTGACGTCTGATTTCTTCAAATGGTCACATTTACCATGTTTACTATGGTTACGTTAATACTAGCGTGCATAGTCTTTTGCATCGCTTATTAATATTCTGCCTTGTATGGTGATTATAATCCACATCGGATCAAGTTATTTCAAACACTTGCTGCTGACTGAAAGTGAGTTTTGAGCTCAACTTATTTTAAAAAGGTTTTTAAAGCTGGTGTTATAGCTGTTTCTGAAATGATCCGCGGCGCTAAAGCTCTCCAGACGCGGAGAAACTACTTTGTTCATAGCTACTCCTCTAGGACCAGCTGGGTTACTTTGGCCCAAGGTTTTCATCGTGCCAAAAAACCCGAGCCGTTGGCCCCGAGGAAGCACCGGCGAGGCATGATCAAGCACCGGAAATTATCATGGAAACGCATCTGGCATTTCCTAACCTAAAATATTTTTACATCTTCAATGTAGTGTCATTCCAAGATAAATTTGTTATTGTCTATTTAATTCTAATAAATAAAACTAACCAAAATTAAAAGATTATATCGATATCGGCTATCGGCCAAAATGGGTAGAAAATTATTGGCATATTGGATAAAGGCAAAAATCCAATATAGTGCATCCCAATATACTATATAGTGAATATGCCATAACATGATATAACATACCACAACATAGAACATAAGAACTTACTCATAAGAACTGCAGACATTAGTTGTTTTCACAGTACTACTACTGTTTTAAGTTCTGTGGTTATTAAAACAGTGGCATGAGAGGTTATTTTCTGCCCTGGTAACAGTATGGCTTAACTGACAGTACAAACATGGGTATGTGTGGCACAGTGACAGAAAGAATGGAGTGCTCTATATTCTGCACAAGATCTTACAAACTAAACCCCAATAAACCTCCAGCATAGCGATGGGCAAACAGACTAAATCCAAAGCCTAACACAAGTTAAACATAATACTACAGGCTCCAACTGCACAGAGAAATCCAATAGCAAGGGGCATTGAAGGACGAGAGGCTATTTGGCCAGTCCCTAAACACGAACATGTTAATTTTGCATACGGTCAAATTATATTGTAACCACAATTGATTTCCGCTCAAAAAATTTACTCCGGTTTAAGAATGCTATTTACATCATTGTGGTTTTGCAAATCTTAGAAAAAAAATTCCCATGAGCCCACAGTCAGCAGGAAGTCGCATTTCAGATGAAAGAATCAAGGGAAATGACAGAAATCAGGTCAAAAAGAAAGATGACATAACACAGCAGGTCTGGACTTCCCAACTCAAACAAAGAGAGTTACTGTTAAGACTATTTAGAGGCGGCATTTGCACCCGTGTAATGTTTGCTTGAGTCCAGGCCAGACTCCAAATGTTCAAGCCTTTCCCCTGAACTAAGATTAGATTTCATAGCACTTCTTTTAGTGCAAAGCTCAATTTATGAACAGCAGCCAAGAACAGTATGGACAAAAAAACAAACTAACAAACAGTATGACGCTATTCTCGTTATTTCTAATTTCACACAACTACACGCATACATATATTTGAGAACATGAGATACTGAGTAAATGAAGAGATTGTGACATGTTATTTCATTAAATAGAGACATCCCTGGCAACACGATTATGATGATAAATGCCTATTATGACGAATTCAATTGTAGAAAATTTTCATTTCAGCGAAAGAAGACAGACCTGACCGTGCAAGAAACGGCTCCTGAAGACGGTGATCATAGAGCACTGGAATATTGAACAGGGTTATTATTGCGGAAACAAAATATATGAGATTCTGGTCATAGCACCAACTAGTGTCATATCGTCATATCGCCAGCCCAAGAGATCGCCAATACACAATATTATTGTGCATGGGTGGGTGGTGCAGGAGAGACTCTCTGTACTTGTCATAGGCTATTTCATAACTATTTGATTTTTTAAACTGCGTACACCGCCACAGAAACCATCCATGTGGCATTGAACTCAGTTAGTGGGGACTCAGTTGAAATATTGCACATATATGGGCCAGATTACTTGTTAAAGTAAATGAACTACCTTATATCAGCAGACAGTGTACGTCTGTGTTAGTGGTTGGAGACTCTGATCCTCATTTGTGTGTGTGTGTGAAGTGTGGAGCTGAAATGAAATAGCGAGGCAATTTGATAATAGCCAAATTATAATAAGTCACTGAATTAGGGCTGGGCGATATATCGAATATTAGCGATATTATCGGAATAATTTTGACGACGATGTACAATTTGAATATATCGGGAATATCGAATATTTCAAATTCAAGCATACTTTCCCAAAAGAACGCGCCGAATCTCCAAAAAGGAACCAGTAACTGCTGGCTGCTCTACGCCCCTCTACTACGAGAGCTTTAATGATAGCGGTTGCCAGATAACAAGAGTTTAAATCTCCGAATCAGAGCTGCACTGTTACAAGGATACATTTTCTGCCCGATGTTTGCTTATTTTAAGCAATCTGGCAACCATGCGCACGTGCTCACTCCTCATTGCGGAAGAGCCGCCGACGATAATCTGAAAACACTAACAAGCTGGAATTGAGCGATCTAATGAAAGCGTCGTTCAGCCGGTCTGTGTTCTGTCGTGAGATCTCAACTGTATTGTTTGCATTTGTGATCACAAAATAAATGCACTTACTCGACCGCTGATGTTTGAATAGAGAAACATAGGCTATGGCCATTTGGAATTACTATTGGGGAATTTCACTGATATGTTTACCAGTTTCCATAATATAGACAGAGAGAATGCAAAAGTCTTTGGTATTCATTTATATATTATTTATATATAAGAAATAGCTATGTGCTTCAGCAACTAGCTTCCCATCTAAGAGGGTTTTTAGTGTCAGTAGGAACATAGTTTCATGCCACAGAGCTTCTCTTAAAACCACAGACAGTTGACAGACTTGTGTTCTTAGCTTAAAAACTTGTTACAAAAATTTAAATAAAATACTTATCCCAGTTGCATAGTTTAAATTGTGATTTGCATGCACTAAAAAGTTGACAGAATGCACTTTCTGTAACTGTTACTTAATTTGCACTGCTTCGGTTACATATAGGCATACATGTATTCATTTAATAAAAAGCAGTAAGTGATCTCTTGGTCTACATTTTTAACTGCTTAAATTAGCTGTTTAATCTAAATAGTTTTTTTTTTTTTTTTTTTAATGGGCAAAAGAAAATCATGTTTTATTTTTTATTATTTAAATGCAAATGCAAACATATCGAGATATATATCGAATATCGTAAAAATTTGGACAATATCGAGATATAATTTTTTTTGTATATCGCCCAGCCCTACACTGAATAATAATAATAATAGTAATTTAATAAATTATTAGGAGAATGTCGATAGTCAATATTAGGCTCAAACACATCTGCTATCATCGATATCTCTGAGGCCATCCTTAAAAATATTTTGGTTTGCAGTAACAGTAAAAAATGTATTAAAAAAAAGGGTAGGTAGGTCTATATATTTTTTTCAAGTTTCATTTCAAGTTTCAATGTAAAAAAAAAAAAAAAAAAGTAAAATTTTGGTGATGGTGATTACGTAGGTATGAATTTCAACAAATTAGCATATCGTGACGTCACTGACTGGGTCTTCAACCCGTGCCTTCGGGCGCATAATTGCAAACCTCATTTTGATGCAGGCTATATAGACCAGAAACAAATTGAAATCTTTGTCAAAAACATGTTTATTGCATGAATTTCTGGTGAGAAGAAAAAAAAGAGGTACTGTTATACTTTCACTTGCATCCACCGCTAGGTGTCAATGCAACCTACAAATGAGAGACCGTTTACTTTGCTTTCTTGGGTTGTCACTTTTGTGAAAAAAATCCTGTTTGATTTGAGAGACAAGTGTTCATTGAATCGATTGTAAAATCGATTTTGCATGTCTAAATACATTTTATACAAATAACATCAAATATAGGTAAATCCACGGACAACAGGCAGGACGAATGTCAAGATTCAATATATTGGTAAAGACCAATATTTCTTATGATTTATTGGCATGAAGTTTCATGCATAATGACAAAAAGGAGTGCAACAATAAGCAGAATGGACTACCATCATGCAAAACATTTACTGCAGGCTTTAATAAAAAGAAAAATGCATAGGCGATTCTAGTCCGAATCTGTATCTGTATGCATGAGACTGTCTGAATACCGGCAGAATTCACATTTCTGTTGTAAAAAGAGAAACACTGTGCAGAAGTATTATTTGCTGTTATGAGTGTGTGTCCGAAGCTGCAGTTGCTGTGTGACACGTGTTCCAAAAAAAAAACCTGGTCGCGCTCCGAGAGAAGGTCGTCAAAATCTATTTCCTATTTCCGTTTTTGAAACTTGTGTTGGTTGGTCCAATCGATTCGTGCAATACATTTTCGAACATAAAGTGACAGTCGACACGGTCACGGTTTTAAACTAGATGGGAGAAGGGATGGGAAAAGATCTGGGCACAGTTTTTCCAGAACTTCGTGCCAAGTTAAAGCGGTGTCGAGCTGTTTTAATGAATTTTTTTTGCGAACGCACAGGCCATAGTCTGTCATCCGTTTTTAAAGAAAGAACGTAGCCTTCGTTTGTAAGTAGGCCTAGGCAATTTAAGTATTTACAATACTTACTAAAATATTATTAATATTTTATTGCTTTTGTATTAGTTGTTTGAAGAGTAAAAAAAAAATTGGTCTGTCTTAACACAAATTTACAACCGGCAAATCGGTCGGACTAAAAGCAAAAAAAAAAAAAATTTTTTTAAACATTTGAGTCGGTCCTAAATTCACAGGGTCGGTCGGGTTATGGCAAACAAGAATATTTTTAAGGATGGCCTGAATATCTTCGATACATGATACTATCGTCTATCTATCGGCACAAGCCCTATCACCCACCCCTAAGATAAAAACAACAGCAACATGAGAATATTCACCATTACTGCATCGACTTATCCAAAGTGTTTTCAAAGGGAGGTGTTGTATATCCCCTGTTCTCTGTCGTGCAACCTGACGGCCATTTTCTAAGTCAGTATGAAACAAGTCAGTATTTGTCAAGCAAAGCCATGCTAAATCTGAACCCCTGTCCAGCATCAGTTATTTCCTGTGAGGTTGGCGGGATGGGAAGGGGGGGGGGGGGGGTGATCCGAGTCATCTGGTTCAAGCTGCAGCCGGAAAGCCTAGAGCAGCTGCAGTCTAAAGCGGCTACTGGGACAACGAGCCCTGACCACACAATAACCTTTCTGAAGGCCAACGGAGCTCTGCGGCTGTTCAGAAATCAAGTGTAAGACATGTTGTCTAGAAAGTGAGAAGATCAGGATGTGAAAAAAAAAAGAATGCAGAACATGTCAGGGGGCGTGAGATTAGGAAGATTAGCTGTGTCAAAACCGCTGTCAGCAGTCTCTCACTGCAAACAGGCAGTGTGCGAGGGTGTGGGAGTTCCAGAAATCCGCCACCAGCTGATCATCCCAGCCTAACCCCAGGGTTTTAAACATCTTGTGTTGCTCACAAAAGGGGCGAGGACATAAGACTCTCTCTGGCACGTAGTCAACCGCCTGGAGAGAGCTGAATATGAACACGTAGCCGCAGATGATGATCCACACGTGCCTGCCAAGAGTGAAACAGTTTTAAAGCCTTTCATTAACAGCGGCTTCTGTGAACGAGAAGACATGGGTCACTGGGTTTTTTCCACCCCTCCTGCTCAGCGTCCAGTCAGAGAGCTCTTGGTAAACAAATCCCACCCAAACACTGCTTATCTAATCTCCTACAGCAGAGAGCAGTTATTCAGACTTCCCCTACAAGTCATGCAAAACTTTTCTGCGAGGGCCACAGGTCCTTTTGCAAAAGGGTACATATAATCACAGGGGTTTGGAAAATCTGAAATGAAATTTAGATTGAGTAACGCAACACGAGCTGTTACGACATCCTGTAATGTACTGGACTTTTAAAAACATGCAAAGTAACAAGAAACGTGATTGTCATCTGCAAATCTGTCAGGCCACACCTCTGACACCCCTTTTTCAGATCTGTCAGACAACACCCACAGTTCATTTACCAGTTTTAGACTAATGTGTCCTGAAGAAGGTTCTTTATAAGTATCTACAGTTTAGGGCTGGACGATTAATCAAAAAATAATCAAACCCGAAATTCATAACCTCTAACCAAATTAATTTCCCCATGTCGGTTATTTCGGTTTTTTAATCCTGTTAACACTTCCTCCTTAAAAGCATACTACCGCATGTAGCCACATGACTCTGCCCCGTCCAGTCAGTGGCATAAAAGCAAAACATGGAGCTGAATGCCGGTTCAACACATAGTGATGGCGCTCGAGCGGTGAGCCTTGCATCTTCACTAAACTTTGTCAGTTATATTTGTTTTATGGTTTGGACATTCAAGCGATTAGATGAACGGATTGTGTATTCTTATATCGAGCTACCATGTTCGCGCAGCTGCATTGTGGCACGAACACTCATATAAACCGTAGCTATGAAGATCGCGCGCACAGAGGAACGCAGAAACTAGTTGTCAGCACTGTCCTGTGATTTATCACTAAAGTAGCTTAGAATCTCAAAACTTATTATAGCATGTTTGTGTGCAGCGCACATGAAGCACAAGCGCGTGCACAGAGAGTTCCTGGTTTGTGTCCGTTCTTGGACTGTTCTGTGTATTTTAACTGTAGAAAAGGTTGTTCCGAGTCGAAACTACGATACAGAAAACTAAATCAGTATATCATCATAAACGCAGCCGTTTTTGTCTTACGTGAACATAAACAGATGAGAAAGAAAACACATGTGCAGAATTTTTGCTTGACTTGATTAAACTTTATTTTATTTATAAAAAGAAAACTATGCAGTGTTTTTAAACTTTTAATTACAGTTTCTGTACCTGAAATTTAGTTTAGCTGTATTTATGATATTGCTAATTGATTTGTTTGTTCCTTTCTTATTACTCACCTATCTTATTGCTTGTCTTTAACACTTTAATATTTTAAATTTATATTAATCTAGTTGTTTTTGCTATGGTATTTCTTTTTAAATCACAGGCAAAAATCCTCTTGCAGTGTTTTGTAGGCTGCTGATTTTTGCTCATGTTATTCAGCTGCAACAGAATGCTTTGTAAAAAGTTTCACATCTAAATGTTTGACAATTTTTTTTTATATTGGATATTTTATTTTATTGGAATCGAAACTAGGAATTGATAAGAATCAGAATCGATAAAATTCAAATGATACCCAACCCTAGTAAGAAATGTTACGGACATAGATAAAATAACTGCTGATAGTCAATCATATTTACAGTACAAACCTTGTCAGTGAACTATGAGGGCAAAAAAAACAGAACAAAATAATCGTTCATTAATCGTAATCAAGGTAAAATGTTCAATTAATCGAGGTTTTGATTTTAGGCCAAATCGTCCAGCCCTACATTCCAGTTCCATTAAGATCTTCGAACATCAATGGAACCTTTCGACTGCACAGAAGGTTCTTTTATAGTCGAATTCTTTTTTTTTAGATTAGTGAAATGTTCTTTATACTGTTTAATGAAAGGTTCTTTGGGGAACCTAAAATGGTTCTTCTATGGCATCACTGTGAAAACCCCCTTTGGAAGTGCATCATTACAATTTTTTTTTTCTAGCACTAAACCAAGTCCCTTGATTCCCATTTCCAACCATAACAGTCATGTGGTGCAAAACAAGCTAATGTTTTTCCCCGGCTAACGCCCAAAGGGCACAACATACCACTCATAGCTAAAGCCCAATACATCTAGAAGCAGAGCATACAATGAGAACACATTGGCTAGAAAATCACATTCTGTGGGACCTCGCAACCAGTGCTATTCCAGAACAGGGTTAAGGGTTTATAGAACCAACCAAACCTTTTTTTTTTTTTTTTTTTTTTTTTTTTTTTAAATGGAAGCCAGTCATTTCTGAGGTCACAGCAAAACAGATTCACATCAGATGGTTTAGGTTATGAGAACGTGTGAAATGTGAAGCTAAAACAAGAGGACACAGCAAGTGTAGTAATAAACAGCAACATCAAAAAATATTGATCCTAGCAAATTAACAAGGAGACAGTTTTTGGAAATGATTCACTAAAGAAATAAAGCATCTGGCTCAAAATATAAAATGCACTTATACTGATGAATCAATGTGAGCAGGTGTGAAATATTGATATATAAATTAAATCAGAAATCAGTTTTTAAATGAACTGTTCTAAAGTTAAGAACAGTAGAATGTAGGCCTATATGCGTTTGTGCTTAGCCTATATAGTTTAATTTTAACTAAACTTCTACTCTTAACTAAAATAACTGCAATTGTTTTTTTTATTAAATCAACCAATACTTTTGCCAGGTAAACAAACCAGGTTCTTAAAAAAAAGTTAAGCTTGGTTTCTTCAAGCTCTTTAGAGACTGAAGTGTTGTTTGCATGGAGCGTTATGAGGCAGAGGCACCAGAGCAATAAACAAAGCCTTTTGGATGCTGCATCATTTCTGTTCCCATCGGAAATGCTGAGAAATGCAGACAGTCTGGCCGGCTTCAATGTACATTAGACAGAGCTGAAAATAATCCTCTATAAAGGCCTGATCTCAGGAAGCAACAGCATGAACAGCTATATTATTAGGTATTGATTAGGTTTGGATGTTCTTGAGAAGAAAAGATTTCAGGAATGAAGCTGCATTAAAGGCTTCTCACTCCGTAAAAGGGATTGTTAGAAAGAAGACCCAAAAATGAAAGTTCTGTCATTAATGACTCACCATCATGATGTTCTAAACCCGTAAGACCTCCATTCATCTTTGGTAAGGCTGAACGATTAATTGCATTTGCGATAATATCGCGATATGAGAAAATGCGATTTTCTAATCGCTACGTGCGCGATTTGAGGTGGGCACGTGACGCGAGCGAAAGAGCGGAGAACTCGGCTGCAACAACTTTTCATCCTGTCAGTTCATCTTTAACCTGTAGCGCAATGGCCTCTGCCTCGACGGAACAGTCAGTAACTGACACAGCTGCGACTTTAATCTCAAAGAGGAACAGCACGTCGGTGGTGTGGAACTATTTTGGTTTCAAAAAAGAAGATGCTGCACAGCTTCAGGTGTTATGCAGAGCATGCCGTGCTCCCGTTGCGACTTCACGGGGTAACACTACAAACTTGTTTCAGCACTTAAAAAAATACCACAAATCAATGTATGACAGTTGTATGACCAAAATACCGAGCACCAGTGCGCCAGACAGGCCAAATACCTCAAGACAGGGATCACTGACCGAAATGTTCGAAAGTGTCACTCCGTATGAACGTAATTCAAAACGGCACGGGGAAATCACTCGGGCAATAACCGAGTTCATAGCCAAAGATATGATGCCTCTCAGCACGATGACCAAGCCTGGATTCGTGGCATTGACATATACGCTTGATAAACGGTACAATATACCCTCCCGTACATACTTCAGTCAGACTGCCATACCGGAGCTGTACAAAAAGTGTAAAGAGAAAGTCGCCGCGGAGGTTAAAACGGTGGAGTTTTTTGCTAGCACTACAGATATGTGGTCAAGCCGCACAGCTGAGCCTTACCAGAGTCTTACAGTCCATTTTATTGATGAAGATTTCAACCTCAGAGCTCGCTGCCTACAAACTACCTACTTCCCAGACGACCACACAGGGGAAAATATTGCAGCCGGCCTGAGAGAAGGGCTTGCCAGCTGGGATCTCCACGAGGAGAATCACGTCTGCATCACGACGGACAACGCGTCAAATATGGTTCTGGCTGCGCGGCTTAATGAATGGACGAGGCTCCAGTGTTTTGGGCACAGATTACATCTTGCCATTGGTAAGTTATGTCGCGCGTGTGTGTGTGTGTGTGTGTGTGTGTGTGTGCGTGCGCGCAAAAGAGAGAGATGCGTCGATTAGTAATAAGCTGGATACAAATATATAAATTATGTGTAGTTGGGGATTCATTAAATTAATATTTCCTCCCACTCCTTTTCTAATATGTAAATTGAAATATTATGTTTTGATTTTATGTCTGTTGTGGAATGGCCACCTGCATTTTTGTTTTTTTGTTTGTTTTTGTTTTTTTACATGTTCTAAATAAACACAAAAAGTGTGTGTGTGTGTGTGTGTGTGTGTGTGTGTGTGTGTGAGAGAGAGAGAGAGAGAGAGAGAGAGGACAGGGGTGTGGATGTGTGCATTTTAGAATGACAGAGAATGTGAGTGTGTAATAGTGATAGCCTTGAATCACAAAACTCAAATTTAATTGTGTGTAATACACTACTTTCTATTTCTTTCAGAAAATGCACTCAAAGATGACAGAGTGTCAAGGGCAACAGCACTGTGCAGGAAGCTGGTGGGACACTTTTCCCACAGTTGGAAGAAGAAGGCAGCACTGATGGAGGCACAGAGGGAGCTCAAACTCCCTGAGCACAACCTCATAACGGAGTGCCCAACAAGATGGGGATCTAAAGAAATGATGATTGCTAGAGTGCTTGAACAGGCCAAAGCCATTTCTCAGGTATTGTCTGGAGATCGATATGCACGCTCCCTCATCCCAACCTGGCAAGATATTGATGTGTTGGAGTCGATTCACAAGGCACTGCATCCTCTACTGGAATTTACTGATGCTCTTTCTGGAGAGGAGTATGTGAGCATCTCCTACCTCAAGCCAGTTCTTCACCTTTTTGCCACATCAGTCCTGGCTGAAGATGCTGAGGACACTGACCTGACTAAATCAATAAAAACCAAAGTCCTAGCATACCTCAATAATAAATATGGAGACCCAAACATCCAGGAGCTTTTGGATGTTGCCTGTTTCCTGGACCCTAGGTTCAAAATACAGTACATCAGTACTGACAACATCCCTGCTATCAAGACCCGACTGAAGACAGAGATGGTAGACTTAGCACAGCGTACATATCATCGGGTAAATGATAATTATGTATTTCACAAAAACACAATTTTTCTGTAAAATCTAACTGGAAAACTAATGGCTGTTGTTTTTATCTAATAGGAGAAGAGGTCTCGTACTGAAACTGTTCAGATGCCTCAAAGTGCACAGCCCTTGGGGGAAAAGGCGAAGAGGTCTCTTGGCAGTTTTTTCAAGACCAGTGCAGCCTCTCCTTCTTTGCCTGTTGAAGATGTCGCAGAGGCAGAGTTAAACAATTACCTGATGACTCCTACCATTGATGGAGAAGATGATCCCTTGGCTTGGTGGAGGGTGCACAAGATCAGCTACCCACAGTTGTGCATCATGGCCCGCAAGTATCTTTGTGTACCTGCCACAAGCGCTCCCTCAGAGCGTCTTTTTAGCACAGGAGGGAATATTGTGACTTGCACTCGCTCATCCTTGAAGCCAGCAAAAGTCAATATTCTGGTTTTCTTAGCAAAAAACCTGTGAGCCACTGAGAACAAAACTGTTGGATCATTATAGCTGGCAGTGCCATACTCGTAGTGAACTTTAGTCTGTGTGGTGTGTTATTGTTGTGTACTTGATAAGTGAGGTTGATCTATTCCAAATTATAATATTCAAATAGTTTTTGTCTAATTTAAAAGTGCATTTCTCCATTTTTTTATTTATAACTTTATTTATTTTGATTTTACTAAATATTTTCAAAGCAAATGCTGTTGCAGTTGTGTGAAATGTTACTGACTTTGGAGCAGTAAGATAATTATTATTTTTAATTATTTTTTTCTTCAGACTGTAAATTTTGCACACAGTGTTTACAAAGTGCGCATACCTTTGTTTAAATTATTGAAATGCACAGTGGCAAAGCCATAGATGTTTCTGCAACGAGCAGTTCAATAAAAATGTCATTTATTTCAAGTCATACATGTTTTAATTTAATTATAACAAATAGGCCCAGCCTATGGGAAAGAACATTTCACACTAAATGCATCTAATATTGTGTTGGTCATATTTAAATAATTCATTACGTTTTGTTGGGGAAAAAAGAGGATAAAAAAATCTTTACAAAACAAATCGCATATTAAATCGCAATCGCAATATTGGGGAAAAAAATCGCAATTAGATTATTTTCCCAAATCGTTCAGCCTTAATCTTTGGAACACAAATTAAGATATTTTCATGAATTCTGATAGCTCTCTGACCCTGAAGAAATTAAGTAAAGAGAAGGAAAGGCTCTTAGGTTTTTTTTTTTTTTTGGATCTACGAACTAGGGTGACACGGATGGAGATTAATTGTTTAATAAATTTGTTATTTTTGTTTTCTTTGCGTACAAAAAAAGTAATCACTTTGCCATTACAGCTTGTAACATTGCCATTTATGGAAGGGTCAGAGAGCTCTCAGAATTTATCCAAAATATCTTAATTTTGTTCCGAAGATGAACGGAGGTCTTGCGGGAGAATTTTCATTTTTGGGTGAACTATCCCTTTAACATCTAGTGATTCAGCTGGCAATCTGTAGTTTTTTTATATATTCTGTCCTGATTCCAGTGCAATTTTAACTTGGTGTTAAAGAGTGCTGAACTCATATTGATAGTTTAAAGCAAATTCAAATTATGTCAAAATTTTCAATGAGAGGATGTGTAACAAACAAAGCGTTGGTAGTATTTTACAAATCTAAGGGTCTTTTTGGAATTCAGCAATGTTCTTTTAGCTTACTCCTAAAAAAAAAACGAAAAAAAAACAGCCTTTCATGTGAAGGTTTTGAGCAGGACTGGCTCTAGAAGTGTCTAAGGTGATATGAAACTGCAATCGCACACATAAACCTATGATGCCGTAAGCTCTGTCTGAAGTTTGGGAAGCAAACCAGGAGCTTCTACAGATGAAATGGGAACCTTATACCAGATGGCATGTAAAACAAACTCCAGGTTCCATGGAAGATATAGGGCTTCACATCTGTAACCTACCCTGTCCCAATTCAAAATGTCGAACAGCAATGGTAAGCTGTTACAGGAAGCGGTGTGCGATCAGGTTTCATCTTCAAGTGAATGATATACAGACCACGACATATCAAGAAGATCTAACAAATTGATCAAAGTGCAGGAACTGGTTCCAGGCTCTTAAAACACAGCTGACAACCACCACACATAAACCTTCTCGGTCCAATTTCAATTTTGATTTACCGTTGACCTAACTGCAACCAGCAACGGACAATTTGTATGACACATCACTATGTGCACACAGCAAAACTGATCCTATTTACTAAAGTGATGTTGCCATGTGGCTACGCTAAAGTCAGTCATGTGAAAGGGTCAAGATCAGACCATCGTGTGACTACACATCCTGAATGAACACTAAGAATGCAAACACAGTGCATCTATTCATGATGGACACGTTAGGGTTCAGTAACTACCATCTGGTCGGAGGTCAAATAGCATTTGAAACCTAGTCAACAAAGCCTGACCGACCCACTAATGCCAAAGGGGAGTTTGCGATGCATGAATGCTGCATCAAAAGGGCCTGGAATACACAAATAACTAGATGTCTGCTCTCTTTCCAAGTGCATCATACCACTGAAACCTTCAGGCTGCTCATTAGTCCAGGAATCTGGCCAATTAGGTCTTCTTCATCTGAACTGAGTGCAAGTCTGTTCCAAACGGGGGACAGGCGTTCACATGATCTAAAACACACCAACAGAAGGCAGATGTTCATGCTTATGGTCATTCCTCAAGCCGAAGATGAATGCGGGTCTCGGTCAAGATTTATTATAGATACGGATGCATGAAGATGTGAAAGTGCAGCAGTGCAGAGGTCATTTTTCTCACTCCTGCTGACTGTTGGGAACTGAAAGATGTGCAGGCGGAAGATGGAAGGTGTATGAATCACGCGTGCGCCTTTGGGAAATGTAGGAGCAAAGGAAACAAAGTTTCCTTACTTTAGCAAAGGAAAACCAGTTTCCTCTTGACTTAGTTCGGAATCCTCCGAAATTTTTCTTTGCAAATCCTCGTTTTGTGCTTCTACTTGGTGACCAGTGTTTTGTTTTCTTCTCTCTCCACACTGGTCAGGAACCACGCAGCGCTAACCCTTTAAAAACTCACCTAAAAGGGTAATTCCACTCATTTTCAAAAATGAAATTCAGGCCCTGAATAAATGTCTAAAATCCTGATTGGAGTATGACTGTAAATAATTCTACATGATAAAAAAAGTCTTTAAAGAGATTGGTATCGCTGATCATATTGGCAGATACAGCTCTGTTATCAGTGATCGGCCTCAAAAATCCTGATCCGAGCACCCCTAAATCTGGAAATCTAATAATAAATCTAATGCAAACCATTAGTCTTATTTACTGTGAGGCTTCAAGGAAGCTAAATGAGAAAACGTGCAAAGTGTGGGCATAAGAATAAATGGTTAACATTGGGCAAAGTCAAGGTCTTAAATTTGAACAAACTTTATCTGAATGATTCACTCCACATCTTCCTGAAGCTAAAACAGATTTATTAAATCAGAGAGGTCAGTGTAAGGACTGTAAACTTTATGACTAATAGGGGAGACAAAAAAAAAAAGAATAAGAGGAGTGTTGCATAATGCTTATTATGGGCTGGTGGCAAAACCTGTCATTTGGTTTCAATGGGTGTGGCTTCACAGATATGATAGTGTCTGCATTTCAAGGTATGAAGTAAACTGCTATGATGCACATTATAGGATATGAAATACCACGAAAATAGCTAAAATTAGACACAGCTACTGTTTTGAAACCAGTAAGATATGAAGGCAGCAAATCTAGGAAAAAAGTTGACATTTACAAGCAGTACCAAAAATGTTTCCTTTGCACATAAAAACAGGCAATAAATTAGCATTCCAAAATAATGCAAATTCAGCAAAGCCAAAGACCCTGAAAACACAAGGAGGGCGTCTCTCACTTTCCCAACTTTAGGGTTAATAGTGCAAGACTCTTGAGTACAGACTGCTGGATATTTGAACAGCACACACAATCCATTGAGGCCAGCCAGACTCGGGTCCCATCACTCGGCCTTCTGTTAAATGCAAGCGGCTTGTTATGCAACTGCCATGTGTATCAGTTTTCCTGGGTTTTAACAGTTTCCAATGTTCTGATACTATTATCATTCTGGTGGTTAAATAGTCTGTTTCAAAACCCAGAGCTAAATAGGGAAACCTGGAGCTGATTTGAGTAAAATCAATTTTGTAACACTACATATTTTTTTTGTCACTTAAAATGGCTTCCTCAACTGTGTACTGGATCACTTAAAGCAGACTAAAATCAATTTAAGGGCTTTCTCTGAGCATCACAAAAGTGCATTGCCTTTTCAAGGTTATGATTCTTGACAATCTCTTATAAACTGTGATAGGAACAGAAAAAATTCAGCTGATCGGAATATGAAAAGTTCATTTTGACATGGAAAGGATGGACATTTAAGTGGCCGCTATTGGATACTTCAAATTACTTTTGAGTTGAGAAGAAATAATCCCATGATTCAGCCAAACAAAGGCAGCACGGGCGTCAAGGAAACAACAGGATGAGTCACTTCAGGAGGCCATGAAAAAAAATCCATGGAACCGAATAACCCTTTCCAGTAGCAACTTGAAACCAAAGCAGGTACCTCGCTTTACATGGAACTCAACACACACTGACCTAAGCAACAAAGTGAATTATTAATGAGCCACATTGGTTATTTTAACAAAGGGCCACTAGTACATTTCCATACTTGCAACTAGGGATTCCACTATTAACATTTGATATCCTTTTCTGGAACATTATCAAGTATGACGTCAAAATGAGAAAGAATAAATACGAGATGGGAGAAAAATACATATTTCAATACTTGCTCTCACAGTTTTATCATTGGGTAATTATACTGTATATAAAATTGAGGGCATCAGGGAGCTGCTATTATGCCTGGCATTGCAACTGCTTTTGAATGCACAATCGCTTTTTAGTTTCACTTTCGAGATTCGTGATCACACACTCCATTTATACTATGGAGCGGCAGTACTTACCACACATTTTACAAGATTACGTTTGTCAGGGGGGCTCAGGCTCTGCAAATCATTCACCATTGTCCTCAGTCATTTCTCCTTATTCTATGTATGTGGTAAGTGAAATTTTACATACTGTAATGTAACAGGCAACCATTAGCGATCGTTGTTTTCCGTGCATCCCTGAATACAGATTCACGCTAGTCAGACCCCCTAACTCCCACCCCCACCCCAGAATGTCATCGTCCATCGCAATATTTCAATGTAGATATCGTCCGATGCCAATTTTGTAGACACCGCCCAACCCCTAAATCATACTTATAGTTTGAGATTCAGTGGAGCCAGTCTAAAGAAACTTGGTACTGAGCCATCTTTCAAGAGCAAGTGCTCTGTGAATCCAGTGTCCAGTCATCAGTAAAATGAAATGTTTGTGGACAGGGTCAAGTTGTTCGCGACCAGCCAATGTAGAACGGGTAATTATGCGTAGATGGGAATTATTCTAATGTGTTACCACATGACGTGGGATTAAAATAACCAAGGACTCTTTATGTTGTACAGATTCAATTCTTTATTTTGGGAGTGCACTTTCGGCTTTACAACTTTGCAGATCGTTTACAATCACACACAGCTACATTACACACTGCATAAAAGGCAAATGGAAAATGATGCATTAGGGTCACTTTAAAGAATTATCAGAATGAGTTTTGAGTATGCCAGATGACCTGTATATGCGAAGAATTTTTTTTTTTGTGATATTCCTTTTTGAATCACCTGACAAACCACCTTATGCGAGCTTAAACACTTTTTTTGCGATACATGGGAGTTTTTGCAAAATGTGTTTCCATTGGGTGTATTTTCAATTTGATGGGTAAAGGAAACATGGCTAATGTGTATAAGCAACAAACATGTCAAAAGCATGGACGCACTTTCCTAGCAAAAATGGTGCTTGGGTGCCAAATTTGTTTGGCTGAAATATCACAGTATACAGAAGCATACACAAATTTAATTACCAACATATTTTGTTTTCGTTTTCAGCTAAATGAAAACTTTAATTTTGGCTCCGCTGTTAACAACAACAACAAAAACAATAATATTTTGAAGCATCATTAATATTCAGTGACAAATTTGTCTGAACTAATGTCTAAAATACACTGGCATTTGTTCATTAACTTCTACACAATATCACTTGACTGGGGTGAAAATTAAGCTAAAATTATAAACCAAAACAGTTTAAACAGTTTAACAGGAAAGCAAAAATATCCTTCTGTGCAACTGAACTGAAAACATAAGTACTACATCGTTGTACAAAGATTAGCCTAAATAATTTTTTTATAGGTTTCACTCAAACTATCACTCTTCTAATCATAAAAATGAAAAAATGTTTGATAAACATACAGAGAGACACCAGTTCTAAAACAGCTTGAAATATAAAAAACAGCTCTGTTTTTTGAAAACACCTGCAAAATTTCACTTCCTGACACTTCCTGCTGTAAGTACGAAAAATAAATGCTTGTCATGACAACCTCACATACCACAGTGACTGTTAACACAACGAGATCTGCCCTAAATTTAGGTGAGCCAGAGCTGTGCTGGGAACAAGCTATGGATTCCTGTGACATCGATTCATGCCGACAGAAACAGGGGACAAATGGAAAACAGAAGCACACACTGCCCTTTTCCCCCACTTTGGGACGCACACGTTACAGATATAGAGATATAACATGAGGCTTATGAAAAAAACAGCAATATCTGACACACAAATATATAAGAATCTTTTAAATTTGATGACTAAAAATAATAGGTCTGACAAAATACTTGAACACTAACAGTTAAGTGTAATCACTTGTGGGGTTTTTTAAGAACAAAATGTGCAATTTATAAACAAACAGAAGGGGAAGATGTTAACAATGAAGTTAGTGTTTTATATTACAATGATGTTAAAAAAATTACAATGCACATTTACAAACCACTCAAAATAACTGCACATTGAGTACATGTTGTTCGTTAAAATTATTCATTACTTATGTAATGATTTAACACGAACACTATGTTACGAGCCATAAATAAATTCCCAGAAAAAGGGAAAAAAAAGCAAGAGTGAATGATTATTCATAACCTTCTATAAAAACATCTGTTATGACACTCCGTTTGAGTGCATAGACATGTTCCTCCGTGCATCTCATTCCCATGCAAAGCGACACATTCACATGTGCCACCTGCATGGGCTGTGAGTTCTTACAGTTGCAGGCATCAAACTGTGGCTGTGCCAAAGTACAAAGAGTTCAAATGGCCTATTTAAACTAGCGCCTAGTTCCTCTTTATCTTGTTCGCTGATAGCTTCCCTACAAACAGAGCACGTTTACAGAGACAGACCTTACTCCACACCGCAATTACACATTATGTTCGAAAACCTATTCGTATGCCTTTCAAGTGAAAAAAATGTCTTAAAGGAACAGTTCATCCAAAAATAAAATAATTTACTCAAACATACACTGACTGTTCTAAACCTGAATTATCTTCTTATTTAAGATGTTTTGAAAAGTGTTTTTGTTCACACAGTGAAAGTTACGGAGTTTAATGTTGTCTTGGAGCCCAAAAGAAATAAAATAATGCATACCATTCAAATATTTGTGGTCTGTATGATTTTCAGATGATTTTGAAAGTATATTTATAAAAATAATAATAATAATAATAATCAATGAAAAATACAGTAAAACCAAAAGTAATTTGTGAAATTAAATATTTCAATTTAAACTAATCATTTTCTATTTCTATTATTTCTGTGATGCAAAACTGAATATTTAACATCATAATTCAAGTCTTCAGTGTCAAATCATCCTTCAAAAAACAAATTACGCTGATTTGCTGCTAAAGAAATATTTTTCTAAAGTTGCTGCTTAATATTTTTGTGTAAACTGGGATTCATTTTCTTGAGTTCATTATTGAGACGAAAGAAAGCTCAAATGTTTAAGACAGCATTCATTTCAAATATAAATTATGTGTAACATTATAAAATGTCTTTATTGCCACTTTGGAGCATTTAATGCATCCTTGCTAAATAGAAAATGTAAAAAAGAAAACTAATTATTATTATGGACTCCAAACTTTTGAACGCATAACAATGCATAATGTATTGTGCAATGTATGTTCTGAAAAAGCAAAAAAGTGATACATCTTTAGAACAACATGAGGTTAGGTGAATTATCCATTAACTACAATACAGACCGAAAGCATGAAAGGATATTTTGGGGTTAAAAAAATACTAATTAAATTTGACAGAGAACTTAAAACACAAACATCTGGAATGTTCAAATTTAAGACTGTTTCCATGTTCTTCCACATCCCATGAATCACTTCAGCAAACCACATTCTTCCTCAAGAACTGCCAACCACACAGAGACACAAAGTACAGCCATCACAGACCGAACTGACCCCATTAGAAAAAAAACAAATGAGAGGGAACCAAACTAGTTGAAAAGTTAGTGCATCTTTATTATTTTTTTGGCGTTACATAAAGTTATTATGGGAGTAGCTCCATGGCGGTTACAAAGTGAGTTTACCTTCAAACTCTGACAAAAGCTATAGACAGAATTACATAACTGTCCTGACAGGAAGTGCGGCTTAAGTAAAACTTCCTCAGTTCGACTTCCTCCAAACGAACACCACAAATTATATCTTTATACTTGCCACAAATTCCAAAAAGTCTATTTATGCTTAAACACAGACATGACAACCGATAGTCAGCCTATTACAGGAAACAAAAAAAAAAGCACAGCTTACCTGTAGTAGCGAGACTGCAGGTACGTCGAACACACAGCTTTGGAGACGTGGCTGGCAGAGCCAAAGTCAATCACTTTCACACGGAAGGGCTGCCTCACGGGATCTACCAGCATAATGTTCTCTGGTTTAAGATCGGCATGGATCAGGCCCAAGCTCTTGAGCTTCTTCAGCGCCGTGGCCACCTGTTGCAGAACGGGCCTAATCATCTTCAGCGGCAACGGACTGAACTTGTTCTGCTTGAGGAAGTCGTACAGGTTCTGCTCCAGCATCTCAAACACCAGACAGGTGTGGCTTCTGTGCTGGAAGCACTCGAAAGCCCTCACCAGGCTGTGCTCATCGGCATTCTCCCCACTCAGTCGGGCCAGGATGCCCACCTCGATCTGGCCCTGGCGGGCATACGATGGGTGGTTCTTCAGTATCTTCACCGCCACAATCTCATTAGTGCCTCGCTTCCAACATTTGACCACCTGACCGAACGTACCACGTCCCAAGAACTCCAACACTTCATAGGTGTGCTTCATGGAGCACAGCACTTCGTGTTGGACCAACTGATAGTCGCCGTCACCTGTCCCGCTCACGGCTCCCGTCCCGGTTGCGTTCTGCTCGGGCGGGGCCACACCTACTGCGGTCGTGCTCCCAACGTTTGTTTGCAACATGGCAGGTAGAGTCGAATGCTCCTCTACTATCTGCATGATGCTCTTACCATTCTCAAGCTCCTCCCCTTTGCATTTAAACCCACATCTTTGGGTCCCGTCGAACAAATTCAAACCACTGTTCCTCTCCGGCCCTTCTGGAGCACCGCCACTGCTTATACTACTACTACTTTGGCTGTTTTGGCCACTGTCTCCACTTTCTTCTTCAACTGCTGCAGCCACTCTGGAGAAATACTGAAGGTCGCCCTCCGATGCCACACGTTTGTATGGTGAGGAAGCCCTTCCAAAGAGCTCCTGTGGAGCTGTATCAGTGTGTTTCGAGATGTCCCGTGCAAGGCAGGGTCTCTCGCTAGTCAAAGGTTTGATTTTCGATAAAGGTATAATATCCGTAGGGTGTGCAATGCCTAGATTCACACCGACCACATAAGTGCGAGGTATCTTCTCATAGTAAACACAGCTGCTGGGATCGATTTCCTTCGCTCTGCAAAAGGCACTTGTCTGGGGTTGATAAACATGTGGTGGGCAGACCGTAACCTGTGAGGCCATACCTATAAAGGACAGAGGGGAAGAAAAGTGTAAGCCTGTGTTAGCCATTTTTTCACAGATGTGGTTGACATTTTTATAGTCACAATCATCAAAACAAAACCTTGCTATTATAAGACACTTAAAATAAGCAACACGGATCGTTGAATGAATTTAATGAAAAACAAAAAACAAAGAAGAACTCACTAAAGCCTGAAGGGAAAACTTACAAAGCTCCAAAAGCATTGTTAGTGTAACATGAGGATGCATGATTTGGAACAAGGAAACAAAAACAAAAAAACAAACTGTTTTTATTTATATTTTTTATTTATAGTTGTATTATACAACTATAAATAACACAGATAATAATAATAATTATTATTATATAAAACAATAAGTTATTCAAATATGTAATAAGACATTTTACAACATTACTGCAAAATAAAAAAGTAAAAGTAAATTTACAATAATTAATTTTACTGTAAAACTGTTAAATTGCAATAATATCCTGGCATGAATATTCTTTGCATTTAATGATTCAAATATCCAAAAATAATACATTTTACTGCATTACTGTAAAACAAAAGTATTTAAGTAAAATTCTAATGTATTTTACTGTAAAACTGTCAAATTCCAATACTAATATTCATGCTTTAATTTCTTCATTTTTAAACACTGAACAATTCGATTTTTATTTTAGCATAAAGGTTCTTGTTTCTTCGTTTCTAAACTTCTCATAAAAAAAAAAACCAAACAAAAAAAAAACAGGTGAAATGTTTGGCGAGTGTTGCGTTTCAAAAGCACATTATAAGCAAAGCAACTGCAGTAATTGCAGAAATACAGATTGTGTAATGTAGTAATTCTGAACTGAGACACTAAACACCGTTATGCAAATTAATTAACACAGCATCACGTTTCACTATAATACACGCAAATATGTTTGCTTAATCTCAGCCTTTGCACTTTGATTAAGAAGCCAAATAGCGATTCTAGCGATTTTAGTTTTGATTAATTGCTCAGCCCTAGTGTGCAATAAAACCAGTGATATCATATTAGCAGATTCAGACAGACAAGTGACCAATGGGGATTAGCTGTCTTAGTTTCGTGGGAGACAGACTAGCCCTACTTATGCTGGCACAACATATGGCACAAGTTCAGACACGAGGACAGGTGTGGCTCTTACACACCCACATACTAACTCTATCACACACTTATAAGCCTGCTAACACTCTGGCACACTAGGTTGGATTTCCTAACAGCAAATATTGAGGTTATAACACATAAAAGGGGTGCAAACATGTCATGTTGTTTTATGGGCAATGCACATCTGATGAATTTCACTTCCCGAGACGTTATAAAACGCCTCATTCATACACACTACCATACCAAACTCCAGGTTTAAATCATGCATTTCAATTATGTCTATATTCCCAACTGTGTAAACAACATCTAGGCGCGCAACCAGAGACTGACTCAACAACTTTAAAAGGACAGTCCCATCTGGAGGAGTGTTTTTGTGAGGTCTGTCCCATAGTAGCGTAATCCCCCAGTAGCAAGGAGGTTTTGGGTTACAGGCCTCTCTACTGTTTTCAAACGCCACTGTCTTCTGCTATAAGCAGGTGGTGACTGACCTTTCCCCATGTCAAGACCTTATGGGGTTAGGCACAGGGAAAACACCTGGTGATACTGCAACTGCTTGGGCTATAAAAGTTTAATGGCAGGAAATGATTGGGAAGTAAGCTTTACTGAATTGACAGGCACAAATTTTCCAGTGATTGAAAGTGATAGTAATATCAATGAGGAACTTACAATACTCCCGTTTCATTATGTTGTAATGCATCATGTTGTATAAAAAAAAAAACATAAGGGAAACATTTCTTTGGAATACTGAAATGGGGTTGAATGAAGTTCCATAATTCTTCCATGATTCTTTTTCAAGTCCCACATACATTTTACATATAAAATAAACTAAAAAGGAATAATAATATATAAATGAAAAGAGGGTTTTCCAGAATTAACACACCTAGTAAAAATTACCTAATTTAAATAAAATATTTCACTATAAAATATTCTAGAATAAAACATGTATAAATGTTCTATATTTTATAGATCATATAAAACTAGTAATTAAGCTGAATTTGATTTAAAACTTAAAAAATAAATTAAAAAGAAAATTACACTTTTTTTGCCTTACCACATCATCCAAAAAAAAATTAAAAAATAAATAAATAATTACAAATAAATTACAAACAAATACAGCTAACCATAACCTGGGGGAGTTCCAGTTCTGGAAAATGCTTGAGATTTCCAGATTTTCCATGACAGTAGGAACGCTAAGCGAAGTTCTGGAAAGAACAAAACTTTCCCTGCAGAACATTTACATGAAATAAGCATTTTTCATATAATAAAGAACCGTTTATGACATCTTTCTGAACAAGCTTCTTTAGGAAGTGCATGAGAGATTATATTTCAATGTGTAGACAGGAAATGCAACTTGCATAGTACATGAGAGATTTTTAGGTGCAACTTTTGCTGAGTCTTACCAGCATACTGTCAAGTTACAGAAGAAAGGAGAAGTCAGCTGCTAACCGATTACCAGGCCTGTGCATTTGAGGAGGATTGAGTAACATGTCGCTGGATTGATTATAGCACAAGAACAACATCAGGCAAGTTTAAAACTCACAAATCATATGCACGAACACAAACAAAGCAAATGATTAATCCTTTAAAACATCATCTGAACTTCTTTACGTCATGTTTTTAAGCAGCAGGATTTGGGTAAAGTTAAAGATTATAGGGTTGGCTGGTTACCAGCAAGTCTACGCGAACATTTAAAGCTAAAAAAGATGCGGGACAAAAAAAAAATGTTTTTGTTTTTTAGTAAACCCAGAAGCTCAAGAGCTACCAGAACACACTGCATTCATGTTTTTGGTGTGGCGTGGCAACTTTTTTCACAGCAGCTGCGAGCTCGCGAACACAACTCCGAAGTCGAGTCTGATTCGATAGCTTCACTATTAACTATCAGATACGTTTACAACTCGGTAAAATCTTCCTTACCTTCACAGACAGCATTTGTGGTCGGACTGCGGGTTTTTTGTGAACATGTTCGGGTTTAATTCGCACCCTCTACATGCTCGAAGCGCTCGCGCTGCCATCTTGTCCTCTCGCTGGACGACGAGGGGAAAAAAACACAAGCTCCCTCATTTTCAACTGCGCATAACTCGCCTGCTAAGCCAGCCACGGGAACCGAACAGGGTCCAGCATGTAGTTAAGAATATCCGTTTCGGTCAGGGGAGGTTTTTGTCCTCATGTCGAGGACGTTTAAGTCCCCCTGGTTTGTTTCCTCCTGACAGGGACAGGCAAACTCTGTCAGCTCAACTCGCCTGGAGCTCTCTCAGCTGAGCGCTCGCTCGTGAACGCGCTCGCGCCGCTTCTTCCTGTGAGTCTGAGAGGGAATGAGATCTGCTGCTGTGTAGCTGTGCTGCCATGGACAGGGTTGGAGAGTCACCGCACGACACATGAGACGTGCACGGAACTGTTGTGTAGTGGCCCCTTCTGGTGGGTTAATTCTGTTTTGGACTAAGCAGAGGTCTAAAAAAAAATAAAAATAAAAATAAATAAATGTAATAATGTAATATGTAAATGTTATTAAAATAAATATTTGCATGCTTATTAAACATTTGTATACAATATAACATCATTACACGTAAATATTGCTATATATTATCATTTATCATCATATATAATCATTAATCATTTGCCATAAAATAGCTAAAAATGTTGCATTCCAGAATTAACAGATTTAATAAAAATATAATTTCAATTATTTAAATATAAAATTTTGCTTTAAAATGTATTATATAAATATGTAAATATTTTCTTTATTTTTTTTACATAATTACAAAACAGATTGAAATATCTGAAAGCAATGTAACTTGTAACTGTCAATTAACAAGTTGAAATAAAGTTACAATAATTATTGATAACATAAAAATCTTAACATATAAATTGATCAAAACTTATAAATTTTAATGTAGAATTTTTTTTATTTTTTTTTTAAGAGCAGTGCTTGGCTAAAGGCTTCACATTTTTTTATTTTACTGTAAAACTAAAATAAAATGGATTCAGATATATCTGAAAGTAATGCAACTTGTAGCCATTAATGAACAAATTTAATTTAACTTACAATAATTGATAAGTTGATAACTTAAAAATCTTTCATAAAATATAAAACAATGTAGTAATTAGTTAACGTATCTTAACACTTAAAACTAAATATAAATATAAAACATAGTTATTTATCATATATATAAAGTATATTTTGTATAAAATAATATTTTTAGAATTACAACATTTAAATTAATATTACAAACACTGATGTACTGTATTAATAACAAATAACATATACTTATTTTTTTAATTACAATTCATATTTTTTATTTCATTTTAAATATTGATATATCTGAAAATGATGTTTTGCTGAATTAACACATTTTATTTTATTTATTATTGATAGCTGATTAATACTGGATAAAACAAAATTAAATAGCATGTAAAATACCAAATGAGTAATAATAATAATAATAATAATAATAATAAAAAACAGTAAACACAATCAGTGCTTCTACACACATATTTTTATTGGGAGCCATGTAAAACATGCTCAGTGTTGATAGAAACATTGTTTTTAAAAAAAATCAAGAATACTCTAAAAAAGACCATGCTTGGTGCTTCAAGTGTCCCGTGAACATGGGAACAACATGGGAGTAGTAATCTGTAGGTTAAAATGAGCAGCAAAGACAAAAATACCTTAAATATGCACTTAAATATGGGTGGCACTTCACAAACTAAGGCACCAGTCAATTGCTGTACTGTACATCCTTTTCCTCACACAATAACACCTTTCCAGAAGTGATCAGGCTTCAACAGCAAATGTTTGAAAATACTTACAATGTTGTTGGAAGGGAATCTTTTGTAAAATGCAATAATTATTTTTCTATTTTGTTGCACGCAATAACGGTATTCGCGAGGTTCTCCTCAGTAAGCTATTCTAACAGTTATCAGTTATTGCCTAAAGTAATCCAAGCTTTAGGCAATTAAAATGTCTCGATACATTCATAAATATTTCCTGATATAGAACGCAATGAGAAAAGGTGAGGATTCTTAACCATTAAATAACAGTTAGTGGTAGCATGTGAGCTTCAGCTACTTTACAGACACTTTAATTTGCTCATAGCTACAGAATGTGAAAGCCAGGAACACTAGTGGTAAGTATTTCAGGTTTTATTTGCACGTCTAAACTTTCGCCTTTATTTCAGAATATGTTGGAGGATCTTGTGGTAGCACGGAGAGTAAACTAGCTTGTTGAAGGTCACCAAACGTTCCAGCTTAACAGCAATCTCCTCTAAGTCTTTGCTGATGGGTGTCAGACCTCCAGGGAGAGCTTGGGCGCACCGGTGGATGCTTGACTCCAGGAAGCCAAGAAGGTACGTCTGGATTCGGGAGTCTGATTGGGAAAGTAGATTTTTTGATTAGAGTTCTTCACTTCTAAATAAAATCCAACTGCTTTTTGGGTTACAACACGCATACCAATGACCTTGTGTATGGGGTTGTCCACAGACTTCACAGCTACAATTTGGCCTTTCAATGTGTTCTCTCTGTCAGAAGGAAATGGGGAAAAGCCATGCTGAGACAAGCATCCTCTGAGCTCCACACACAATTTCTCTGCAACCGCAGCAAGGTTTCATCTGCTTTAAAGGACCTATAAGAGAAAAGTACAATAGTTTTGTCTACAGAAGTGTAAAGGCTTTAGAAATACAATGTAATGTAATCTACAGACGTACGAAGAGTGCATCTCTGCTAACAGAATCTTAATGGTTTTCTTCAGTCTTTCCATGAGGCCTGGGAGTCCAGAAATGGCTTCACCGGCACTGTTATAGACTACCAGCAGGACTGAAGCCACCAGAAATCTGCCCTGATCCATGAGAAGAGTCTGTTTGATAACAGGAGAGAGAAAACAGAGGAAATGGTAAAAGAGTAGCTTTGGGATCAATGACACACACAAAAAAAAGTTTAAAACACAAGTTATTAGAAATTGACACTTTGTTTTCAGGTTGGTTTCATATTGTTTTGGGAGGAAAAAAATACCATTTAAAAGAAACCTTTACAATTAATGACTGAAAAATTTGTCATGTGGAGAAACCATTAAGTAAAATAAAATGCATTTTCCTTACACTTCAAATATATTTGAGTGTATGTATACATATTTATATATACAGTATTTACACACACACACACACACACACACACACGTTTAATTTTGTGAAAAGTGGGTTCATCCCATAGGCGTAATGGTTTTTATACTGTACAAACTGTATATTCTATGGCCCTAAACCTAACCCTAACCCTCACAGGAAACTTTGTGCATTTTTACTTTATCAAAAAAAAAAAACTCATTCTGTATGATTTATAAGCATTTTGAAAAATGGGGACATGGGTTATGTCCTCATAAGTCACCCTCTCCTTGTAATACCTGTGTCATACCCATGTCATTATACAGAGTTGTGTCCTGATATGTCATAAAAACAAGAGCACACACACACACACACACACACACATATATATGTATATATATAAATAATTAATTGTTAATATTCTTCATTATGATATCAGATCATTTGTTTCAAGATATTTTGGCCATATGCTGGTCAAAAATATCTAAAGTATTTTTTTCCACAAAAATGTATTTTAAGTTAGAAATTAGAAACTAGAGGTATAATATGTTTAAATTGCATTTATAATATTTTTCTTTAAATAAATGAATAGATCCAAATATCACTTATAACTAATAATACATTACCCTATCATGGTCCCATTTTAACAGGCGTAAATATGCATGATTGTGTATAGTTAGAAGAAGTTGAGTAGAGTTTGGTGTGCATGTTGCTCTTCCCTCCGTTCGTCCACCGGTAACATAATCCACTGTGTCCTGGAGCCATTTCTTTGTGAAATCCAAAGCATCTGCAAACATGAATACATAACTCAATTAAAGAGCTTAGCATTTACTAAAGTGCAAGCTTATCCATGTTTTTTTTTAATCCAATGTTATCCCTGCATAACATAACATTCATTGCTTTTATATAATTACTATACAGGTAACTGATTTTTCTTACTGGGTTGTTTCTCTGGGAACTCCTGGAATTTCTTCTGCTCATATTCCACCGACTGCTGTAAGAGGTGAGGTCGCAGGCTGCTCACAGCAAAGTTGGCCATGTCGATCTTCATTTTGTCCAGCACTGCAAATATAGACCTGCAAAGAAACATGGTTTTCTTTGGAGTTGGAGTCACGTGACCTTCACCTTGATGACTTACTTAAAAAGGGGCACAATGTCAGTGATTTCACGCAGATGTTTGATGTCTTCATCTCGGCAGGGTGCGCAAAAGGTGCCATCATGTCAATTATGAACTGGGCTACCTTACTGATGTCTAGAGCTCCGTTCTCAGCCTCCTGCTGGATCAATAAGAGGTCCAGAGCCTCTTTAATTTGGCCTCTCAGTCGGCTCTGTCCTGTCCTATATATATATATATATATATATATATATATATATATATATATATATATATATATATATATATAAAACTCCAAAAATAAAATAAAATACCAGTCAAACGTTTTTTAACAGTAAGATTTTTTTTTCATTTTTAAGAATTATCTTCTTCTCACCAAGCCTGCATTTGTTTGATCCAAAATACAGCAAAAGCAGTAATATTGTAAAATATTTTTACGATTTAAAATAACTGCTTTCTATTTGAATATATTTTAAAATGTAGTTCATTCCTGTGATTTCAAAGCTGAATTTTTAGCATCATTACTCCAGTCACGTGATCCTTCAGAAAACATTCTAATATTCTGATTTGTTATTCTTATTATTCCTCTTCTTCTTTTTATTATTATGTTGAAAACAGAGTAGAATTTATTTTCAGGTTTCTTTGATGAATGGAAAGGTCAAAAGAACACTATTTAACTGAAATAGAAATCTTTTGTAATATTATAAATGTTTTTATCGTCACTTTTGATCCATTTAAAGCATCATTGCTATTTCTACAAAAAAAATAAAAAATAATACTAATATATATATATATTTATATATATTTAATATATATATATTTTATATATATATAAATATGTATGATGTATAATGTGTAATTTTACAAAAGCTTTTTATTTCAGATAAATGCTGACCTTTGGAACTTTATATTCATTAAACAATCCTGAAAAAAAATGTGCTCAACTGTTTTAAATATTGATAATAATAATAATAATAATAAACAATGTTTCTTGAGCACCAAATCAGCATATTAGAATGATTTCTGAAGGATCATGTGACACTGAAGACTGCAGCAATGATATTGAAAATTCAGCTCTGCATCACAGGAATAAATGACATTTTAAAATATATTCAAATAAAAATCAGTTATTTTAAATAGTAAAAATATTTTAAAATATTACTGTTTTTAATGTATTTTAGATCAGATAAATTCCGGCTTGGTGAGCAGAAGAGAATTCTTTAAAAAACAATAAAAAACTTACTGTTCAGAAACTTTTAACTGGTAGTGTATATGTAATATTTAATATTAACATTTTCTTTACCTCTTTAATTTCACCAACCAGTATGATAGCATGGCTGTACGATGGTGGGTCCTCATTCAGCTGTGACTTAAGGCAATCCCAGAATGCTTTGTGCATTATTTCTTTGACCCATTTCTCCAAACTGAGCACACAGGAAAGATATGTTGAAACATTACTAAACATTCTCAAATAGCCCATTTTGACAGTCTCATGTTAACATTTATGGAGTCTATTACCTTCCCTCTTCTGGCTCATAAGGCTTGACTTGAAAAGCACTGTTCATTACTTTCTCATGAGCCAGTGCCATATTAGTGACTCCTTTGGCTGTCTCCATTAGCTCTTCCACTGACACAAACCTGGGTGGACTGGCTATGAGTTTTTCAATGCAATGTTAGCACAGTTAAAATTGCTATATATTTCTTATGTAAAGTAATCAATTGTCTCCTTACACTGGGGGCTGAGTCTGTAAGGACTTGGAGTATTTCTTCTGATCCTCTTCCGGATCATCTCTTCTGATGTTTCCATGGTGTTTTCTATCCCGTCCTTGTCAGTCTTGCTCTGTTTCTCATTGGAGGAGGACTCATCAGATTAATTGGGCATCTTCTGCTGAAAACAAAGAAGCTGAGAGAATAAACTAATCTGTACACAGACTACAGCATCAGCTGCTCGATTCAATTCCACACTAAAATGCCAACACTGAACATTTTCCGACAACAAGCTGAGAGTGAAGTTGTTTTGTTTTTATTTTAAAACAGGAGGAAAAGACTAGAGTGTCTTTTAAGGTGACAAACAATTGCTCTCTACTAGTAGCCTTTTTTTTTCTTCTATAAACTCGCTAGCTTATCTACATTGATTTGGTTTAGTGTGCTGTGACATAAACAACCAGCCCGATCTCATTACTAAAATCTCTGAGAGTCTGATGCTCTGTCGCATCTATCTGCACTCTAACATCCGACAATTCATTCATCCCAAATATTAAAAATTACTTAAGACTTTTTTTTTACAGCGTACCTTAATTAGTTAAAGCTCCGACCGCCCGTCTAAACGTTATGTTAATGCAACTGCACTTCGCCACATATAATCAAAATAACAGCCTGAACGTTTTGTTCTGGAGTCTGACTCTGGACGAATCTATACAACCTGATGCGTGTATTTACGGAAGTAGAGTTCACAACGCTTCTTTGTAGTTTTTTGAGATGTGACTTTCATTGACTCTAAAGCGATGTTTAGAAGCACAAAACTACATTTCCCAACAGAACGTCACTTTAGCCGCCCCCTAGCGCGTGTGCCTCGGAATGGTTAATAAATAAATTCCAGATTTTTTATTTAATTTATTAAATAATAATTATAATTAATTTAATTATCAAAGGCAATAAAGTCACAGTTGTGATTAAATGTATATATATATATATATATAGTTATATTTATAAAATTAAAGAAAACTTCAGTGTCTATTTTTTAAACAGTCTAATTAGTTGTACAAAAGTTGATCTTAGTTTCCTTTGAACCTGTAGTAATTCCTCAATATTCAGGCTTTTTTTTTTCTTTTTTTTTTAACTAAGTCATGCCAAAAACGTGTAAAAATATGTTGTTACTTGTACAAAACTATAAATGGTACAAAAGTCAACGGGACAGGTTTTCCTTCTATCAGTGCACAAAGGACACTAGGGGGCAGCAAAGGCAACGTTTCTTAGCGCCTGAATGGATGACACGGATACAGGTAGGACGAGTCGGTTTACAGAGGGACATGATTTAAAAATACTAGCTCGAAAAAAATATTAATCACTAATTGCTTTTAAACATCTTCATTGATGATATATGAGAGGAAAGTGCACAGAAATCCCAGAATGTATTAAGATATAACGTTGACTGGATTTCAACCGCTTCAAATCCAGTCAGTGCGGCTACAAAAATCGACAAAGCCTGTTTTGAAAGTAATAATTTAATAAATGTATGCTTATTCAACAATCGTTGATTTTTTTTAAACTATTTCCTACACTCGTCTTAGCTGTTTAGTCACTTAAAATAACAACTAATAAATACATGTGATAGTTTAGCTAGCTAACGTTAGCTAGATTTTTTTTCCTAACTAACTTAACGTAAAAATATTTGCAAAGTAACTGTTGCATAAATATGATATTTTAGATTTCGAAAATGTGCTATTTTATATTATTATCTTCCTGACTTCCATACCAGGATAAGTTCAGATTGATAATTTTTTTAATAGCCTATTCAGCCTATAACAATAATTTACCATGGTAACTATAATAGCTTATGCAAAAATAACTTACTAGTTTAATTAAAAAATATTACAACTAATAAAATTACTTAAAAAATTACGATAAGGTGTTTTCATTTACTTCAGTGTAGGAAAACCCAGCACGGACAGAATATGACTTAATATCTCGGAACAGTTTATGATAGTTATGTTTATTTAGGGGTTAAAAGTCTTCTCAGACATTAAATCCAAATTTCTCCCGTAATCGAAACTAATGTTAGATCAGCTGAGGTCAAAGGTTAGATCTGATCTCTGACCACTGCCATTCACATTTACAGATCAGCAGCTATGACAGTAAGATGGGCTTCATACCGCAGACAGGGAATTATCCCATTTTATGGATGATGTCCTTTTAATTTTGCCTTTCATGGCTTATAAAGTTGTTTAATATCTGCTGAGGTGAATCAGCGGAGGAAGCGAATAAAGACATTGGCCCTCCAGGTCATTTGTGATAGTAGCAAATTCTAACAGGATCATTTAATTCCTGCACATGATTGATATATCAGCAGCAGCTAAATGGACGAAAGCCTTTCTTCTATTAAAACACCAGGCAGAATGAAGACCTCCCACTTTCCAAGTCAGTCATGATGATGGCGATACAGCGGACCAGGCACAGGTCAAATTAAATATCTTATATAATTCCTTCTGAATGACAGCGCCATCTGTCCATCCGGTGTTATGGCCTGACCCCTATTAGCCTACAGTCTCACCATGCTGCCATTTTCACCTTCATAGGTTCGAGATGGGATTTAAAATGCTTTTTTTTCTGATGCAACGGCATGAACTTTGTCTATAGCTGTGACTTATATATTCTTATGAGGCAAAATTTATGTAGGTGCATTGTTTTTGTCATATGCAGTACGATAAGACCTATAGTTCTAGCTCTAAATTCTGATGGGATGAGCTGTGTTTAGAGCTGATATGTGCACTAGTGGATCAACCAGGATTATTATAGTTAAGAAAAACTGAAAGCAAATCCAAAAAAAAAAAAAATTTCAGTATTACTTTTGTATCATTTATTTTTCATTTATTGACATAAAGTAACTGTTGACTGACATGAAAACACATAAAAAGGTAAACAATTATTTCCAGATATTTTTATAGGCTACATTTTTTTTTATTATTATTTTAATTTACTTTAACTGGATGTACTGAAATATATAAATGACTGCTTTTTCGCCGCAAGATAAAAAACATAAAAGGGTAATTTTTATCTCATAATTCAGATGTTTTCTCTGGCAGTTCTCAGTTTATGTCTCACAATTATGATTTTTTTCCCTTGCAATTCTGTTGTTAAATAAAAAAATATCTTGTGAGAAACAGTCACAATTACCTTTTTTATTTTTATCCTGTGGCAGAATGGGCTTCCATAGTAATAAAAATGAATAAAAACAGATTTAAAAACTTGAATAAAAATGACAAAAAAAAAAAACACACAGCAAAATTATTAGAATTTTAACTCAAATTAAAAGGAAAAATACAAAAACAGAAAAAATATATATATTACTAAAAACTGTAATATTATCTATATGATATGAAATTGGTTGAAGCAAAACCACATTTGAATTTTATGTTAATGTGGATGTTGATTCGCAGCCACAGACAGCCTGCAATTGGGCTAAAATCATATCCATGCAGTTTTCTAAAGCAAAAACATTATAATAATTTCAGAATAATAAATTTATAATTTCATTATAATAATTTCTATTAGTTAAATGATTTATTAAACATTTATGTATTTAATCTTATTGCTGCTGCCTGCTGTTTTATATACCAAAATTGAATAGCAAATCTGATCTTTAGGTTCTGTTTAGATTGTTTAATGTGATGTTTTTTTTTTTTTATCTTCCCAAGTGCCATGGAGTTGAGTGTGGACTCTGGAACAGAGCTTTTCTCCTTGGTAAGTGGAAATATTCCAAAGTAGAGTGATGTGTTTTTAATCATATACAAATAAAACCACAAGATTTACACACTCTTGCTGTTCTTGTCTGTAGATGGAAGATAAAGGTGCCCTCAGCCAACCGAAGACCCCAAACATTGCTGTAGAGAATGACGGGCGTACCATCTCACTGCAAGTACTGGAATTTAAAACAAGTCTCCTGGAGGCGGTCGAAGAGCTGCATATTCACAGGGTATGAGGTCTTACTTTTAACCTTTCATGTGAGAAAACAAAGCAAGAGATTGGGGAGACCATGTTTATTTCATAGTTGTTTTTTAAAGGAGTCATGTGATGCGATTTCAAGTTTCAAGAGTGTTATAAGCTGTTCGTGAACAGATAAGATCCCTAAAGTTGCAAAGACTAAAGCCTCAAACCCAAAGAGATATTCTTTAAAAAGCTGCTAAATTGCATCTCCGTATATTAAGAATGTCAGTCTATTTATTAGAATCTAAATGGCATGATGGCTCTATTTTTACATTGAGGAATGTCATTTTGTGGGAGGAGTGTCATGAGCATTCAGAAGGCGAAAAAGCAAGCAGCACTTTCTGTCCATCTGGATATAAGCCAGCAGAAGTTACACTTACATTAGAATTGGGTCATGCAGCAGGACCTGACAAATTCACATATTTGCTTGCACGACTGGTACCCTCGAGCAAAGCACTTAAAACCCCACGCTGGACATGTTTAAAGGTTGTACCAGCAAAAATAAACAATTGTATCTCTCATGTTTTATTGTTATTATGATGTTGGTGAGGAACAAAGACATTAAATCAATGTGATCCTCAGGCATGCCATTAAACTAACACTTTGTAGTTCTCTGGTTTATAGGGCCGGGGTTAAGATGGAGGATTTCCTGCCAGACAAACACGCTCAGCTGAATGCCGTCACTTCTCATGTTCTTTTAAGAGAGTGCAAAGTGTGTTCCATTAAAATGACTGTATTAGCTTGCGATGTTGTCAGCCGTTTTGCCAGATAGAGGAAATTTGAACATCCAGCTGCTGAAAGTGCATTGTCCTGATGCATGACACTAGTCTAGAGGGATATTTTGCATGCTGTTTTTAGATTTCAACACATTTTATGTGTCCTTTGTTTTATTAGATTTTATCCAATCACAAATGCAATCAGTTTCTGTCCTGAAAGATTCACATGACTACCCACTAATTTTAGTGCTTTTTTAAACTTTCAAATCCCATTTTTTCAATTTAATGTCCTTCCATGAAACGTTAACAGCAAGTAGCACACTTTATTAGGAAAAGGTAAATAAACTCCTACATGCAAATAAAAGGCAATATGTAGAAAACCACTGAGTTAAACCTGCAGTCCTAGATGAAAGCAGGACAATGATGGGTTTATGTGAAAATCTCCTCTCTGATGTTCAGATACCTGAATTCCATATGATCCTTTCTTCTTATTATTATTTATATACATTTTGAATGCAGGATGCTGAAAGAAGATATGAGGAGCAGATGTGTAAACTTGTGCTGGAGAAGCAGGAGTTGGAATGGAAAAAGGTTTGTTAGGAATGATAAAAATGTTTCATTTTTTTTTTTCATTAACTTCCTAAGATTCCATTATTAAAAATATATATATATTTTAAAATTTGTACACTTTTGCAAAAGGGATTGATTTTGAGGAAATGACTGCATTTATAGATATAAAACCATTTATATGGCTAAGGTTGGTCAATATTAACAGCTTCTTATTTTTTTAGGAGTCTTTACAAAGTCAGATTTCTAGAATGTCAAACGAAAATTCAGAGTCACTTGCCGCTGTAAGAAAGCAGGTATGACATCACACTCAACCTATGTGTGTAAGACTTCATTTCAATAATAATAAAAAAATAAGAAAAAGAAGTATATTTACAAAAATATATGAAAACTTAAAATATATATAATTTTGTCTAATTTAAAGTTTCAGGCCCAAATCCGGAAAATTGAGGGAGAAAAGGTTGGTCAATTTATATTTACATTTTTCATCTGTTTCTTATTAAACAGTAACTTTATTAAAAATATTAAGTAATCATCGCTGGACTAATGACCTCTTAAAGGGTAAAACCCAGCTGGCTGCTGAGCTGAAAGACAAAGAGATCATCAGCCTCAAAGAAGAACTAAAACATCTGCAGGTAGACAAAGTCAATACAATAACAAAACACACCTTTACATGACCAGATCTTCCATACCCCTCTCTTGCTTTAGTGACAAATACATAAAACAGTGGGAAAATCCATCTCATCGCTGACCTTTGAGTGGGGGTCTGTGTAGGTCTATTTGGTGTTGTCAGATAAATGATGTCACACGGGTGATGCATGGTTTCTCCTATGCTCCATCAAACCCGTAGGTTGTCCGATAAAGGCCCTTGTCACCCTTTTATTTGATAATGCAGTTTGATTCATATCTAAACACTCTTTGCTCTTTTTTATGTGCCTTTTTGTTTCCATGTTTACTAATATGATATAAAAAATATTGTATTTAAATAATAATAAAATAACATTTAAATTATTTCTACTTTAGTGTAAAGAGTTTCAGCAGTTATCTTCAATCCACACAGCACGGAATCTGTTCATTGTGCTTGGCAACTTTTAGAAAGCTCTCTCTGTGGTCTTTCAGTGAAAACAACTCACTAAACCACTTTCTTCTTCTTTTACTACTGTCTTACAGTTGCTCAGGTACAGTTCGGAGAAGAAATTAGGCGAGCTGGTAAGGATTTCCAATTATATAAATTGTTGACAGAGGCAAGTGGGAGTGGGAAGAATTAAAGAGGAGGAACTGAGAGGGAGAGCGGATCATCAGGAGTAACGGATAGGGAGGGCGTGACACGTGAACAGCCAGCGCCGCTGTGAAAATATCACTATTAAAATATTTTATATCGGAGCTGCGCTCTGTTTAACCTTTCGATGGCGAAGAGGGGAATCAGTTTGATACAGACAATCAAACAGTAACGGGCTACAGTTCACATAAAAGCCCCTCAGGCATGTTTGGAAGTTGACTCCTTATCTAGCAGAAAGGAGCACTCAGCCGAGATGTTAAACAAAGGTCTTCAAACTCTACGATGCAGTATATATTCACGGTCTGCCCTTGCCGAGAAGAAGAACTGTTATTACTTGTATGGCCGAATGGGGATATTCCTCTTAGAAGGGAGGACAATGTGTTTTTAAACTTTTCAGGAGCAAAAGTTGCAGCTGCAGACACAAACGAAAGACAGCCACCTGAACCAACTGGGAGAAGTGGAGAGGCGTTTCGCCGCCATCTCCAGACAGTGTGCCATGGTCAAACAGGCCAATGACAAACTCGAACAAAATGGTATGACTGACAGACAATGTCTGTCTTAGTGAAAAAAAAAAAAATCTAATTTACTTTATGTTGAGTCATGGGTGTAAACCTGATTATATTTTGTGTTTAAATGCTCCAGCTAATTTAAAAGAGCTGGAAAATATTCAGTCTGGTATATAATTTTTCTTTATTCACTTTGGACAGATTTGATGTAAAAAAAAAAAACTCTTCTGTACTTGAAATCAATGAATATGTCATTCTTTGAGCATGAATTTATTGGCATTTGTAGGTGAATCCTAAAAGAAAGGCTGCGTAGCACTTTTTTTTAAACATTTTTTTTTTTTTAAGTTGAAGAGGCCATGCGAATGAATAAAAAGCTCACATCCATCAATGAAAAACAAGAATCTTCGATTAAAGCCTTGAAAGAGGTATAAAAAAGTCATTATTGTGCCATTGACTATATTCCTATTGCTTTGTTAATTGATTTGCTTTGAATCATCTCTGTGTCACAAATTGTAGCACCTTTTATTTCATATTTAGGATTTGGAGAGAATCAACAAAGAGCTGGTCACATTCAAAGTGTCGTCGGTCTGCAAACCTGGAGAGGAACGTTTACAGAATGTTCTAAAAGAGCAAGAGTTTCAACTGCTTCAGCAGAAACTCCTTGTGGTAGAATCTCTTTAAGTTTGATAAACATAAAAGGTGATACCAGGATGTCTGTGAATGTTAAACTTTGTCTTTAGGAAACAGAAATTAACAAAAAACTGAGAAATGAAATGGCCACAGAAAGGGCAGAGAAGCAGGTAAGCCCTTCTGAAAAAGCAGGACCTTTTGTGCGTTAGTATCATTTAACAAAGGTAACATCAGTCTCAACACTTGGATGAAATGAAGTATGCGTGTGTGTGTGTCAGGACGTATTGAGATCCCTCCACCAGAATCAGAGTTTGCTGCAGAGACAGACAGAAGCTCTGAGTCGAGTAGAGCAGGAGCTTCGCAAACTCCGTGAGGAGTATCAGGTCAGGCTTCCCAAAAACCAACTCCACCAGCAGTATCACTTTTAACCTGACACACAAAAAAGCTACTATTTTTGCTTTTACAATTTTTGTTAATGTACATTTTTTTATTATTATAATGTTTTTTTTTAACTAACAAACAGACTTCAGTTACTATTCACATATTAATAATGTGATTTAAATAAACAATAAATAAAATGAGCAAATTAAAAGACAATTAACTAATTTATACACACAAAAAAAAGCAAAATCAGCTTTTTCCAGATATTTATTGTAATTGAATTTTCTTGAAATGATAAACTTAATAAGGTATACATATTCAGGAGTAAACAGTGATCACATAGTACTCATAAAATTGATTGAATGAACTGAAAACCACTTTTGCACATTTACAACACATGAAGTGCAACTCAATAATAGTAAGTGTGTTTAATGTCCGTTTACAGCCTCCTTCTCTTTTATTCTCCCCATTCCTCTATTTAATTCACTTAGTCATTCACTGATTAAAACCATTATTAACATGACAAAAGCCAACTGATTTGTATTGGCCTCTCCATCTGTTTAGAATCCTCTGTCTAGGTTAAATAAACACATAAAAATTTATTATTGCATTAAAATTTTTCTGGGTGATTAATTTCATTGCAGGTCCTTAAAACAGAGCATGAATTGAACCAAGAGAGGACTAAAGAAAAAGACGACAGCTTTGCTCACTTGAGAGATGAATACCAAAATTCTAAACTTGCTTGGGAAAACGAGGTGACGATGAGATGACACAAAAACAAATGATCTGGAATTGAGACTGAACATTTTTTATAAAAATTGTCATTTTATTTAATTTAATTTTTTTAAAGTGAATATTGGTGTTCTCACACAGATTCTGCGGATGCAAATGTCAACGGAGTCTGGTCAAGAAGAGCTGCAAGCCGTAAAAGAGGCATTTAATCAACTTCAAGAAGAGCACAAACAGCTGTCTATTTCTGACGTTCATAAAGCCAAAGAAATTCATAACTCTGAGGTTGGCTGATTACGTATACATTCATAACCAGTGACTGTTTAATAAGCTTGTAGATTGGACATGGACAAATAGGTCTAAATTTCATGATTTTGATCTAAATTCTAATTAAACTTTGGGGTCTTTTATTACAGATTCCCATAAAAGATCAAGATAATGATCTTTGTACAACATCTAATAAGGTTAACCTTGTGAAGGTGATCAGTCTCCATGAAGATCTTGAGGAGAGTCCTATTAGTCCTCATGATAGCCATGAACCAATGTGTCACCCTGATAAAGGCATTCCAGGTAAGTAAGAAAGAGTGCACAGTTGTCTTCTCCAGCCATGCTTGGCGCCACCTATAACTAATATTTTTATACAGAATGATGTGAAGTAAAGGGAGGTGGTTACTGGAGTCTCTTTATCAAGCTTACCTGTACTTCTCATTTTTTATCTTATAATGATGCATGCATTTCATTTCCTCACACAGATGAAAGCATCAAGTTTCAAAAGGCTAGAAAAGATGGCAGCTCTCAGAACAACAACAAGGAACTTGACATTCCAATGCAGACAGATAGAACAGTACCTACAGTCTCACCATCGGTTTCAACTGATAACATCTCAAGACCTGAGAATCTCAATCCCATGATGAAGCATCTGTCAAAGCAGTGTGATGAAACAAAAACCGGTGTCAGTGAAAGTGAGCCAATCTGCAACGCAGATGATAAAGGATGCCCCTCAAACCTAGTCCAAAATGACACAGACAGTCGTCTTACTGAGCTATCAGGGCCTGAAACCAGGTCTGTTTATGGCGTAGACAGCAACCCTTTGACTTTGGAACAGAAAGATAGACCGCTGGAGCAGAATCTGTGTATTTCTGAAGTGACTGAGTCCCAGACATCAGATAAACACATGGACAGCCAGGGATATGCTACATCTCAGTCCAAAGAAGTCAAAGACCACCAGAATGGCGCACCTGAATTTCTCAACAAATGTTCACAAAAGGAAAGTCAAACAACTGCAGAGAGACTTTCAGAAGACAAAACCGCAAACTCAAATCCACAAGACACAGTTGTGTTTAATGACAAAATTACCATTACAGAAGGAATGATTGACACCCAACCAAGCCCATGCCACCTAACCATTCATGAGGAGCCTGAAAGCGACTTTAATGCTGGGAGTGCCACAATAACTTCAGATACACTTTTTCATGAGTCCAAAGATCGGTTCTCTTCACCTGAATTGATTCGTGAACATTCACAAATACAGGTATCCCAAGTGGGCGGCTCAACTGAAACAAGCCTCTACAATGTGGTCAACAAATTGGAATCTAAAGAATTGCCTTTTATTGATCAGACCACTTCAATGACTGCAGTTGACACAGTAGAGGTCATATCAGAAAATAACGATCAAAACAATGATTCAGAACCATTGAAATCTCAACAGATTGAAATGGGTATTTCTAAATGTACTGAAGAAGCCAAGATCACAAACCCAGAACAAGATGCTTCTTCTCCTGGTTCTACAATACCAAATGACCAATCAGATGTTGACCAGAAGAGCATTCCAGTGCTAGATACTTTAAACCATCCTGGAAATAGAAGATATCAGTCGTCCTTTGCATGGGACACATTTATGAAAGGGAAAAAGATGTCACATCCATCACCGTTAAAAACTGAGTTGTGGTCCTCTGGATTTCATGAGCTTGTTTCTCCATTTTGTGATCCCATATTTATGAAGAATAAGTTGCCAAAAACAGGTGTGTCTTGTAATGTAAACAGAGTTTTTTATTAAAGCAAGACTCAGTATCTGACCACAGTAAATTTAAAATTCAAATCCTACTTTCACAGCCATGATGAAGACTCCTGACAGACTGGAAACCCCAAGCAAGCATCAAGGAGAGTGGAATGCTATCAAGCAGTCTTTTTCTGAAATGTTAACAGACAAAGTAAGTTTCCACACAGGCTAGCAAAGAATCTAGTGAGTTAACATAAGAGGCATGCACTGCAGCACACGCTGAGTGCCTAAAGACAACTTCCATTCCCAGAAGTATTTCAGCAGGGTGAAATGGCAGCATTTTTCTCAATTAAATGTTGATATAAAACAGCAGAACAAATGTCTCTGCGTATAAATCACAAAGATGCAGCCCAACTCCAAAGGGAGCTAAGAGGCTAATATGGAATAAACCAGAGATCGTTTTGAAGGCTGTTGTTTTCGATAACATGGTAGTATCTGGGTTCAACACAGTTTTTTGCTGGATTACTCAAATGAAATCAATCAAAATGTACTAACCCTCAGGCATCATATCATATCATCATAACCCTTTTGAATCATATCAATTGCTCACCAATGGATCGCCTGCATTGTTTGGGTTAAAATGCATTAACAATGGATTTGATTCTTAGTTTCACAAGGCTTTAATTAATAGACTGGAGTCATGTTGATTATTGTGACGCTTTTATCAGCTGTTTAAACTCTCATTCTAATGACACCTATTCACTGCAGAAGTGTCCGAAATTAAAATGTATTTTTTCATTTAATTCTTTGTTTTTTACTCAAAGTAGTAAAAAATCTGGTGGATTTCACTTTTCATTTCCATCAATACTTCTATCAGAATTAAAACAAGTTATAGTGCCATGGTGCTTTTATTACCCATTTTATTGTTCCACAGGAGAATCAAGTTCTTATCCCCTACAGCTCGACTCTGAGTGGCAGTCCAACCTCTTCTTCTGTGGGTAATGGGCTGCGACAAAACTCCACTCCTACCGTTCCTCCTCCCAAACTCCAAAGCATGGAGAAACCGACCCGGCCTATGGCATCTAAATCTGAAGGAAAAGAAGAACGAAAACAATCTGATATAATGACCCAAATTGCAAAAATTGAGGAATTTATGTCAGCTGAAGGTTTAATGCCTCAAAAAAGACTCAAAACTGATTGATATGTGCTAGAAATGCATGTGTTCGTAAGTCGTTACAGAGTTTAATTTTTTTTGCTTAGATATGTTTTTAACCCTCTTTGTGAGTAGACAGTGAATATGATATTTGTGTTATTTGCTTACTATATTTCCAAATAATTTAGCGAAATAAATGTTAAATATTTCAAGCAGCTTTATTTCGGCAGACTTTAAGGTTCAAGTGTTTACATCCGTTGCATGTTAACCTATTACTAAACAAGGTAAGTGATACACATAAAACCTGTTAATTACACTGCACAAGCTAATTAACACTCATTACTCCCAGACCAGCATGTTCATTCCTCAGAGGGCATTTAATCGCCAAACATTGCTAATTTACATTTGATACACAAACTGTGGCCAACTATAACTTGGGATAATTAAAATACACAAGTAAGAAGAATCAATTAGCACATATCAAGCCAAATTAACAAATGCAAATGAGTCTCCCATTAAGTTTATGTCCTTGGTAAATGGGTTGTGGGGACCGTGTGGACACATGTTAGGGCGATACAGATGACAAAATGTGTTGCATATGTCGATACTGGTCACAATGAAAGTGGATACTTGGATTGAGCCAAGTGAGCATTTTTTTTATTATTATTAGAATTTATTAAAAACAATATGAGTGAAATGTCATCTATAGATCTTCATTTTTATTTTTCTTGCATTTTGTCTTACAGCAATAACCTGGTTTACTAGCCTGTGCGATAATATTTAATAAGCTATATTTTAGGAAAATAAACCAAATGAGTTTCTATCTCAAATTAAGCACTTTTAAGTGCCTCACAAAAACAGTTCGCCTAGTACTAAAATCATCCAGCAGAAAGCAAATGCACACCTCCAGATGAAAGCACAAGGTCCCTCAGAGGTTCACCTTACTACACTTACTCATTATTAATATGTCAAAATGTTAATGTCCTCGTAAAGAAATCTTATGCGTTCCAGCCACTGTGCCAGCAGTACTGACCCTTATCCTTAGAGGGAGTGGGCAATATGGAGAGCGTAATTTTAATACACACACTGGAATATGAAGTGGCAGTCCTTTGAAACAGTCAATTACACTTGAGCGCGGGAGGGCCCTAGTGTTAATTACTAGTCAGTTTTATATCGTGTGTAAATACAGAGCTTGCTGACATTCACATTCCATCACCGTGTCCTGACTGCCACAGCAAATTAGCCTGACCCGTCTGTGTGCACACGGCTAGGCCGCTGCATGTTCCTTTAATTTTAGAATAACATTCAGCACAAACAAGCCCACTTCTGCTTATTAGGGTTGTTGATGCTACTAGTTTAGGTCACTGTGCTTTGCTTAAAATGGACTGAGAAAATATAAAGTATTTGGTGTGGCTAAACAGAATCATTAGATTGGGAATCAAACTACACTGGTTACACTGTTTTTGTTGAATTCATTGAAAATAACTGATTCATTAGAATCATTAAGGAATCAACCTAAACTGGTTGCACTTTGACAAACTAAAAAGAACCAGCTCATAAGAGTCATAGATACAATATGTTTGGGAATCAGAGTGCACTGGTTGCACACCGTTTTTTGATTCACTTAAAGAACCAACTTATTTGAATCATTGGTTTGGGAATCAGACTGATTGTGCTGGAGTTGTTTAATTCACTAAAAAGAACCAGTGCTTGTAATGTTCAGGAATTGACTGCTTGTGTTTTATGTGTTTAGTTCACAAAAAGAACTGACTCTTTCAGAGTAATTTGTTCAGCAATTGGACCACACTGGTTTCATTGTAAAGAACTGACTCATTAGAATCACTTTGGATTTGATTAATTAAAAAGGACCAGCTCATAAGAGTCATTTGTTTGAAAATCAGTGCACTGGTTGTACTGTATGTTTTTGATTAATTTAAAGAACAAACTCATTAGAATTTTCTAACTAGGAATCAAAATAAACTTATTGTGCTGTAGGTAATTAACTAAAGAGAACCAACTCTTTTAGAGTAATTTGTTCAAGAATAATCCGGTTGTCTTGTATTTGTTTAAATCACAAAAAGAACCAACTCTTTAGAATACTAATGGAATAGAATAGTTCAGCACTCTGACTACACTGGTTTCACTGTACTATTTGTTGATTTCACAAAAAAAAAGAACTGACTAATTAGAATCATTCATTTTATGTATTAGAGCAACGTGTTCTCATGAGAATATTGGTTTAGGTTTTTGATTCACTTAAAAAACTGGCAACCCAAAGTGCAATGGTGCTGACATTGCACTTTGTTTTTGATTCACTTTTCGAACCAACTTTGGTTGGGAATCAAACTAAAGTAGTTGCGCTGTAGTTGTTTAATTCACTAAAAAGGACCAACTCATTAGTATCATTCTTTTGGTAAACAAACACTGGTTGTGTATTTGTATAATGCACTAAAAAGAGCCAACTTATTTGAATAATTTGTTTGGGAATCAGAATACACTGATCTGTTTCACTCGGCACAGTATAGCTTTTCCAAATGCCGTTTAAAATGTCCTGCCACAATTTCCTTTTTCAATAAAAAAAAGGCAGTACACTTTTGTTTTGCCTCTATAGCTGTGATTCACCTCCACTCTGGCCTTCTCATTTTACCTCAGACAAGAAGATAATCCCAGCCTGCCCACTACTGTCAAAGGTCAGCACAGTTTAAAGTTCACCATCCACATCATTTTATGGCCTTAAATTAGCCCAAACGCAAAGTTCCGACTGTTCCTCTCTCTTTCGAACAGTTGTTAATCTTCTCCTCATACTTCGAAGCCAGTGAGAAATAGGAATGCTCAGCGGACGGCTGTTTTGATTGAATTATGCCCCTCAAGGACCACCATGGCAGGCCCATACGCTTTTAATTCTGGAGAGGTAAGAAACGATCAAATGGGTACATGGTACTCCCCATACGTGGAGTATGTCATCCCCACCTATATATCTGTTCAGCCGCCATTGTTCACCTCTTAAAGGATGAGCCATTTCGGGTGTGATGGGTGGGGGGTGATCAGGAGCCCTATCTTAACCCACATGCCGTCCTGCGTTAGCTGTGTCCCTATTGAGGTGTCAGCCCATAAGTCTTACTCAGTGGGATGTCACAGCCAGATGATGGAGAGTGCTTCTTCACTCTAGGGGATCTTGTAAAACTTGCATGCCCCCGGTCTCTACTCCCAGTCCGGCCTCCTCCTCGACACAGTCTCTCTTCGTGCTAAATCAGAACTAGTGAATGGCATGCTGAGTTCCATTAAGAAACAAACGTATTTGGTTACTTACTTACTAAGGGTATTGCAAGGGTCTTTCCTGGTTGAAGTACTACACTCAAAAAACTCATAAAAGTTATGTGCTTGTAAAGTTTGTCAGTTTAAACTTCACAGTCAAGTTAGGTATAGTGAGTGAAACTAAAAGGTAAGATTTCAGTCTTTATAATCACAATTGATCAATGGTTTTAAGTATTTGCAATACAAAAAAAACAATCTCAGTATGCTTATTAAAATATTATGCATAATATTACACACACACACAAACTCATATTAATCTAAATATTCAATTTTAGTAGTCATATGTGATATCCTCAATATAAATGGATGAAAAGAAGTTTGGGGTTGGTAAGATTTATTTATTTGATCAGGAACAAAATAGTATTGTGAAATTTTACTACAATTTAAAATAACTTCTGCTTTTATATAAATATGTGTGTGAAACATGATTAAAAAAAAATCGTGTCCTTGCTGAATAAAAGCATTAATTTTAAAAGAAATTCAAATTATATTAAAACTTTTAAATGGTAGTATATATGTAATCCACAGGGGGCAAAGCTTAATATGAATACTGTCCGTGAGCAGTTTGGATTTTACCTTTGTCGAAATTGCTTCATGGCCTTATGCTTCAGGCCTTTTTGTTTCACTCATTTTGCTTTTGATATTTAAGTGGCAGACTGTTTTTTGTAACCCAGAGAGAAAATAGATATGGAGAGCCTCCCCCTCAGTGAGGCTTCAATGATGTGCACCATTACATTCAGTCGGCGACCCTTAACTGCTCCTCAGTGATGAGCTAAGCTTCTCAATTGCTCTTTTTCACTATCACATACTGTATATTGCATGAACGCCATATGTGCTGTTTTTTAACAGTCTTCTATTTTGCTTTTTATAATATTGCTTATTTTCAATTTAATGTTTTTAAATGTATAATGAAACCATCTTGATTAGACAGTATATCAGATAATGTGTTTAATTTGAATTCCAATATTTATCCATTTTTAGTTTTTAGGTCTTTAGTAGAGGCATAAGAGACAGATTGCACTTGCCTTTAATTTATTAGACGTCATACTAACATAATATTCACATTTTTACACATATCTTAGATTTGGCTGAACTCAGTGGGTTTACAAAACTCTTCACAGTGTTTATGTTTGTGTAGCAGCTCCTTTGTCAAATAATAAGAACTAATTTTTTCCCAAAGAAAGCTTTTTTGGCATTTGGAACTCCATGTTGGATATCTTGTTTACTTTTCTAATAACCAAACTCCCCTTTAAGACAAAAAAAAATGGGCATGACTTGAGTGATGTTTGTGTCTGTTTTTTAACTCGCTGATTTTAGCACAATATAATCTGCAAATCAGTCTGTCAGATTTTCAGCAGGAAATAGAGATGTGTATTTATCCCCTACTGCTAGATTAATGACCACTGGTGTAACCTTATGACCTGTCCGATTACAGGAAAAATGAGCTCAGAGGTCATAGATTCAGATCTGTTCCATTATGCCTTATTGGTGCCACTGACTCCAATTTTAGATCATTTCTAAACAAAATCGGAAGCCACAAGTAGATGTTCTTTTTTAGGTTATCACCCATATTGCATTTACAAATATACTTTATGACTTCCTTGAACCCAGATTGTGTCTCTGGACCTTAGTGAGGACGTTCACCTTTCGCATGCTCTTTTTTACTAAAAGTAAACAGTTGATGCTTCAATCAGGCTGTAGACATTTAATAAAGAATGTGTTCATCCAAATGTGTTTTATTGAAGGTAAATGGCTAATGAGCTCTTACGTAACCGTCAGAAATGGGTTACGGTTGCATCATTAATTATCAAATGAGGAATGTGCAGGCCTTTTCATCTTAATCTAGAAAGCAAGGGCCACAGCACAGCAGGAATTCAGATGATTTAGCTGGCTTTGACTTAATCAGTCTTAGAGGCATTACAATGGCAGTGCACAATGATGGATCACTTTCTGGTCCCTGAGGAGTGTTTATATAGTGTGCTTTCACTGAACCGATCACCCTACTGGCCAGCTAAGAGAAAATGAATAAGTTGGTTAGATTTGAGGGGTTTGTTATGGAAGTCCTCAGAAAAAAATAAAAAAGGTAATTGCGAGATTAGGTTTAAGCTCAGAAATAAAGGCAAAGTTTTCTATATAAATTTACAATTGCATGATATAAAGCTGCAACTCTGATTTGAAGTCATAACTGCAAGGTATGTCAAATGGTGAGTTATAAAGTCGCAATTCTGAGAAGCTGCAATTGCGCTACAGTCATAAGTGCAAGATTTGTCCAATTGTGAGTTTTAAAGTCACAATTCTGAGAAAATAACAAATGGGGGATTTAAGGTAGAAATTAAAAACGTCACAATTGGTACAAATGAAGTCACAATTGCGAGATAAAGCCACAACTGTGAAATAAAGTCACAACTGCGAGAAAGTAATAATTGCAAGATGTAATGTCAAATTGTGTTATAAAGTTGCAATTCTGAGAAGTTGTAATTGCGAGAAAGTCATAAGTGCAAGATTTGTCAAACTGTGAGCTTTAAAGTCACAATTCTGAGAGTCACGATTGTAAGATTTGAAAAAAAAAATTAAAAGAAAGTCACAATTGATACAAATAAAGTCACAATTGTGAGATAAAGATATTTTTGTGTAATAAAAAGCAATTCAGAGATGTCGCAACCTCAACAAAGTCATAACTGCAAGATATAATGTCAAATTGTGACGTATAAAAGTCACATTTCTGAAAAAAGTAAATAATTGTGGGATTTAAAATAAAAATTAAGAGAAAGTTACAGTTGATTCAAACGAAGTGACAATTGCCAGATAAAATGGCAATTATGAGACAAAATGTAAATTCTGAGAAGTGAAGACACAATTACAAGATTTAAAATAAATTGCAGTTGTGAAAAACAGTCACAATTGGGACAAAGTTGCAATTGAAGCTACAAAGTTCCAGTTGCTTTGAAAAAAGTCACAACTGTGAGATATACAACTAGATTTTTTCAGACTTTAAGAACTTGGAAGGGTTTTAATATTAGCCATTTTAAATAATTTAAATTATTTGCTTAATTAAAATTATTCGCAGCCATCACAAAATATTTGAGTGATCCAACACATTATGTTGTTTTGAATGATGATGTTTTCATTGCTAATTGGAGTGAAAGTCTTCAGCAGAATGATAACACTAAAAACAGTCTTCCCTGCGGAAAGCCCCTCATCCTGACCAGCCCATGAACCCGTACGCAGTCAGAGACATCTCTCTTCAAGTAACTGTACTCTTGTAAGTTTGTTGCCAAATGATCTGGCATGAAAGGATTTGCGAGCGTCTCTATGCCAAACTAGCATTTTTAATTGCTGAACCATAAAAATGGTGTTGTGGACTAGAAGATACGGGACAGAATGTCTCCTCAAATAACGCTTAGACAGTAGCACGTACTCCATGGCATGCCCTATATAGCGGATTCATGGATCCAAAAACACCACAACAAGAGCCTGTACCTGCACCCACAACAACCTCTTGTGTTAGTGCATCTACATGCTCTTTTGACTTTTTATCAATCCAGTTCATCCTCAGCATTTATTATTTCCAGATCTGATCCCTTTTCTGCAACAAAGTTGACTTGTCGCTCAGTTCAGCGCTCATGATTTGGCTCAAGATAAGCACTTTGTAGTGATTTGTAGATGTGGTATTCGATTCCTACTAAACCGATGCCGTGGCGCTCAAACATAGAGATACTATCTTTGAAGAAATGTCCCGACATAATTTCTCCTCTCTCCTGGAGCCCGGCCAGCCTCTGTAAAGTTTTCTCTCCCCATAAACTTAAGTGGAGACTGAAAAATTTCATCTCCAGAGATTGATAGTGTGTGCTTAGGATATAGACCTCTCAGCTTTTATTAAACAAGGAGCCTTTTCTTCATAAGTGTTCCATTGTGTGCTATTTGTAGAGCGAAAGACTTCACAATGTCTCCCATCCAAACTATCACCCTGCGTTTAGAACAATAGTATGTATAGCACATAATGTATAAGAGCAATATATAATGGTGCTTTGACAGGATGATATGTAAGTCAGAGGGGTTCAGAGTTCTAATTAAATCAAGTGTTTGATGTTTTTCTTTTCTCTTTACACATGTTCAGGGTTGTTCCAGTGTGAGCATACCAAATCGAATAAATTAATCGCCTTGCAGCTGGTGGTACCACTCCGGCCGATGCCCTCTCCGTGTTTAGGTAACGTTGGATGCTTTCCCACATCTGTTTAAATGCTCAATTTCTCTGCGTTCTGACTTTTTGAAGGCAAGCCAGTTTTTTAAACACCTCAGCGGATCTCAGGCGATTCTCAGCCTTTGCCTAATCGGCAGTTCACCACAAATCCACAACCACCTGTCTGTTATTTTTAATAGCATCTCTCAGCACCTCAGGCCTTGTGTAGCACCATCAAGGCCAAGTTCCGGAAAATGCAAACTATGCTTAAAATTAAGAGTTTTAAGATGATTCTGTTTGAAGTATTAGAATTTATTCTCATAATATGTGGAATCACTTCACATTTCATTTTTAAAAGAACCAGACAGATCACAAAAAAAAGATAAATTGGAAGAGTCTCAAACAGTCTCTAACTTTAGTTCAAGGACACTAGTCTATGTACAGTATGTAAATTAGTACAGAAATTTATTTGGACATGTCCTTCAGTTAAAACAGAATTCTGGTCATTGCTTGGCGGCTATCTTAAAGGAATGGTATTTTGGGAACATTTACTCACCCTCGTGTTGTTCCAAATCTGTATGAGTTTTTTTCTTGTGTTATAATAAAAATAAAAGAAGATCTTTTGAAGGATACTGGTAATCAAACAATTGATAGTCCCGGTTGCCATCCATAGTATTTCTTTCCTTATGGAAGTCATTAAGGACCAACAACCGTTCGGCTTTTTAAAAATTCTTCAGAATAACTTCTTTTGTGTTCAACATAAGAATTAAACTTACACAGGTTTGGATCTACATGAGGGTAAGAAAATGCTAACAAAATGTTTGGGTGAACTATTCCTTTAACGCTATTTGCAGTCTTGCATGTACAGTCACATTTTTAAGTGTGGTGAAGACCAAAATCTATGTAACTTTGTCAAAATTATATTTCAATACCATTTCAATTCAGGAATAAAAATCTATAATCTTAGAATCATATATTGCACGTCATAAACTTAAATTACTCAAAAGAAAACAATTTTTTTTTTTTTAAGAATATTAAGAGTATTATTTGAGTTTTGCAGTAATATTAGAATTTAACAGTTTAGTTCTATTTCAATCTTCTACTTCAGAATTTAATGTGTAATTCAATGTTACTTGCTGTTTCTATGTAATTATTTGTGAATTTTACTGGCAATTCCTCAGTGAAAACTGTTACAAAATAATTTGTCATTTCTTTTCCTCTTTGAACTGTAAAGTGGGACTTATAGCCAAGCGTACATAATGGATACACACTCTACAAAAAAAAAAACATCTGTACGGACCCCATATCAGCAGAAGTCATGGGAGTGACCAAGGCCTTTTTTAAGCCGCCAAACAAAAGAGCTCTTAATTTCCACCATCGATATCAGTGGCTTTACCATCCTCCCTGTCCATCTAGGATGCACTTTGTGTATCAAAAGGAATTTCTAACATCAGAAACACTGACCAATCATGTGAACCTGCATATCTGTAAGTGTGAGAAAAATCGGCATGAACAGTGGGGCATTGTTTTGAAGCAGACAAGGGAAAATTCATGTCCAGGGATGTAATGTAGCATTTCACCAAAGCCCCTTGCTGATAAGAAGGACCATGATTCATTTCACCACACATCTGTGGCTAACAGAGCTTTTATTTTTTTGACAAAGATAGTGTGTTCTCTGTCAGCATTGTCATCCATTACATTTGTCGTCCATGGTCTTCGGACCTGTCCATTTCATTACTTACGACTTTAATCACAAGTCTTCTCATGTTTACAATAAATCGCCGCTTTCAAGTGGAATCTGTTAGCTCAAGACTCCATAAGCATACTCAAACTTCGCTGTCCTTTGTCATGGGTGAGCAGTAACATTTCTCATTTCCTTTAAATGCTCTCTGAGGACTCCAAGAGAGATTCATCAAACAAGTGGAAATCATCTGGGGCTATCAATTAGTCTGCTGTACAAATGAAGTCGGTAGAGGTTCTACCTTGAAGTCAGATCTCTTTGATGCAATAGCAAGCTTTGGAAAAACAAAATATTTTCAGGGTCACTTGGACCGCTGTGTTTTTCTTGAGCCTGTGGAGCACTTGGGTAAAAGTCGGCTAGGTTTTATTTTAAGATAATTTGTTGTTTGTTAAGTGGAAAAATGCACTTGAATGGCCAGGGGAGCCATTCTTTTTCTCTGCTGTTGTTTCAGAATAAGGCATTAGACATCTACAGAATTTCTCCAAACACTTGGGGGAGCCCAGAAAAACCTATGGTCTTTTTTTCTCAGCAGAAATAGCAAAAAGTGGGTGTTGTGTGTGTGAACAAGGGAGTTCAGCAAGGAAGATGAGGTGAGACCTAGTGCTAACTAAAACTCATTATTTTCTCAGTATACTGCTGAGAAAATATTCTCTCGGCCTAATTGAAGCCAAAAATTATTACATTTTTCATCTAGCTTATGTGTCACTCAGGTATTCTCTCACCATTACCATTTCAACAGCATGTTAGTGCCGGATGAAGTATACAAATCAGGTAAAGTATTTGTATTTTTAACTCCGCTATATAAAAAAAATGATAGGATGTCCTAAACACATAGAATACGGCTTTTATAGGCCTATAAAAGTTCGACATTAAGTCTGGGAACTTTTTACGCTATCAGTAAAATCCTCTGCGTCTGTGAGCTTTGAGCATCTTATTAGTCAGCCTAGTCTCATTGTGTATACGTAGGTATTAATACGTAACATTTACAAGCACAAAACATACATTTTTGTATGTTTTAATTGATGCTAAAACATATAATTTAGTACAATTTTGTTCTAATATTACATATTTTTATAAAAAAAAATTAGAAATATTTACGTATCGTTTATATCATTAATATATTCATATCAATGTATTTTTATAATTTTATCATTAAGCGATTTAGATTTTTAGACCCCGTAATTGCCCCAAACCTAAACCTACCCATTTTATAGCGAATAAAAAAGGATATAAAACATAAATTGACCGAAATATGCAGGAAAATAACCATTTTAGTAACAATATAGCATTACAAATATTTTTTATAGTCGGTAATCCCACTCCTGACTCTAAACCTAAACATAACTATTTCTGTACATTATTAGAAAAACATGACAGAAGGTTTGTGAGGTGCAGAGCAGAATTTAAATTGTTAGTCGCTGAAAATATTATCCAGATTATTTTCCAGATCCACTCTATGAAGGCGCGAGAGTGCATCATTCAAACACACCTCACCAGAAACACGTCATGTTGTAATCTGTGAAGAATGCAGACGAGAGCCAATGAGCATTAATTTTTCCTGTCATAAAATAATTTGAAGTGGCAACATTTGAATTTGTAGGCTGCATCCGAAAACTTAGGCAGCTTACTTGCTGCATCGTTGCCATAAGAGGCAATGACTTTGCAGGCACCTCATGAAAACGATTTCGGACAGTGTACTGTTTAATAAGCTACAACAAAATAGAGTTTTTGTGATAACTAAATGAATATTTAATTACTATAATACTGATTTCTCGCTAGAACTAACATCAAAAGTGCAAAAAGTTAGTCAGAAATATACAATTACACACAAAATGACCACCAAACGCAACTTTCAGATGCCATCTTTATTTTTTTAGCTAAACCATCACAGAATGGAACACACAGGACTTTGGGATATATAAAGCAACAAAGGATTCATCTACACTCCAAAAAAAAAAAAAAAAAAAAACTGTGGTAAAATACCGGCAACTGTGTTTGCCAGAACTTCACCGTAAAAGATATGGTAGCAACATTTTAGCTTTTACAGACTTAACTTAAATTCACAATAAAATACCGTATTTCATTAACTGATATAATGTTAATAAACCAACATATTGAAGTACTAATATCTGTTGTGAACCAGTGTAATGCACTGATAACCCCCACAACTGGTGGTGATGAGAAATTCACGTAATGAACCATGAAGGTGCACAGTGTCAATCACACAAACACTAAACCCCATCATGGTGACACGCATGATACTGTAATAATGTACACAACTGACAAGAAAAACTAAGAAACGTTATTTCAACAACAAAACAAACATCAAATATGAAGTGTCATGCAGGGAATTCCGGGAGTGTCCATTTACAGTCTATCACTGTAAATTATACAATGACTTTTTCTTTTTCACTTCCAAAAACCATATTTTTAACAGTATTTTACTGTAAAATGACATTAACTATAATCACATTTATTCACCGAATGAAGTATGGAAACTTACCGTTAACTGTTTTTTACTGTAGCATTTTTACAGTTTTTTTTACTGTTAAAATCATAATTTTTTTTTACAGTGTATGCTGCCTTCAAAATTCGATCAGAGGAAGGTACCTCTGGAGACAGGAGGTAAAGCAGAATTTGGATTCGAATGTGCCTTGATGCCTTGGAGTGCTGCCTCCGAAGGCAGCATTTAGAGATTTTGGATGCAGCCGTAAAGAGCACATCAGTCAGCGCGAGCACAGGCTTTGCTGTTTATGGTCGCTGGACTCGCTGCTCGGGATGGAGATGAAGATTGACGAATAAATGCTTGGATTTGGGTCTGTTCCTCACAGTCAAGATTTGAAGATTTGGATTACAGCGCACAAATAAAATTAGTTTAGTAATTATGTTGTGGTTTTGGTGTATTTTATAGTTCTGTTGTCAGTCACAGCATGTCAGAGAAAATGCCTTTTGTGGCCCATGGCAAACAAAGTAAAGTAACATGACAAGTAAAGGTTAAACGATTGCAGATTTTTATTTTATTTTAAGGGTTTAAAGTGAAGTCGTTTAACATTATGTAGGCTGTTCTTGAAAATGAGCTGGCAGCAGAAATCATACAGAACAAAACAAAATGTTATCATTTCATATTAAGTAAACGAGTAAACAATAATAATGCAATTGAAAACATAAGGTCATTGATATGCCAACTCAAAACAACAATAATAAAATGAATGCTTCAGTTTCAAGAAAATTTTTAGGTGTCATCAAAATGACTGTTTTGTACGTTTAAATGCTGAAAATACATAAGTACTTGTAAGTTTAGATGCTGAAAATATGTCAGTATTGTATGCTTTAGTGCCTGTAAAACATAAGTAAATGTACGTTTTGTAAAACCAAATGTTACGTAAAATACGTAAGTGTGTGTTCACTGCTGTGTTTGTGCACTTTGGATGGGTTAAACGCAGAGCACGAATTCCAAGTATGGGTCACCATACTTGGCTGTATGTAACGTCACTTTCTTTTTTACAGTCCTTGATTGCTTTCCCCTTAAAATAACAACAAATGATGTGTTTGAGTTTTCATAAAGCAAAGAATATAAAATAGAAGACAGACGAAAAAATAACTATAGCCTATAACTGCATATAGGCTATTGTAGGCTATTCTTCAAATATAGAACATATTTGAATGTATTACATTTTTGTCCATACAATGGAAATTAATGAGGTTTAATGTTTTCGAAATATTTTCTTTTGTTTAACAGAAGAAAGTTATACATGTTTGGAACAAGTCAAATATTTAGGTGGACTATCAATTTACAGTACAGTAACAAAGTAAAAATACAACACAAATGGACACAAGTCATTAAGAATGATGAGTACATGGGACTTGATTGGTAACTTCCATCTACCCTTTACTTTGGATCTCTGCCTCTTGATGCTGCCAAAGAGCAGTTTAATCCAAGCCGTTATTCCAAAGCTCTTCAGCTTGATGACAAGATAAAGGACTTTGACACAGTGACTTGTGCTGACATGACAGACTTTTTCTTTTCCTTGCTCTCCTCTTCCCTGAGTTGAAGAGTTGAATCCTGGGTCAGCAGCTTTCAGCAGAACCCCAGACTACAATTCCAGATGGTGAAGTAGGACCATATCTCAGCTCATCAATTTAATGAGAACTGCCTCTGCTTAGCCACGTCCTGCTCCTTGACCAATGCTTCCGGCTACACCGAGGCCTAAATGTTTGACAAATAAAGACAGATTTTGGTTCATTGGTTAAGTGATGGCCTTCGTGTATGAAACTGGCAGCGAAATATGATGCAGATCCAGCCGTATTCATGACCTCTTGAAGGCTTCTGAGATCATAGTGACTAAATGACATATTTTCAGACTCATTTAGAGAGATTTGTGATGAACAAAATGGGGGGACACTGAAGTGGAGGAAGTGATTGTTTATGCGTAATGAAATACATTATTCATTATGTGATAGTCTAAATGACTTTTGATTTTTTTTTTCTGTTCCTCATAGTGTAAAGTTTATAGCAACAGTCACCTCTTAGATTTACAATATAGTGTTGTCTGGTAATGTTTACGTGCAACTGTTGCTATGAAAGCAAAAAGAAACAGAAAAGATAACCTTTGAAACTTTCATACATCAAAACAAAAGAAACTTTCAAGGACGCTAACAGCCGCCCATGTGATAAAATAAACAGCCAACAGTTTCATCTAGGAATAAAATATGTCTTTAGAGTGAACAACACATTCACTATTAACTAAGTAACTATTTAGGCAGTTTTTTAATCAAAGTGTATTTTATATTTATTGATATTCAGAAGGAAAGTTGCTGCCGTAAATTCCCATTTTGTCATTATTTAGTTGCAACAATCGCTATTTTTCAAACTGAAGAAACCTGCGCGATTCATTAACAGAAACCTGATTGAATCATTTTTTGAGCCGATTCTTTCCTATGAACAAGTTCACAAATAGAACTGAATGATTCATTCTCGAAATGGAGGCTGCAGCTATTCTCGAGTCAAAACTCTTTGATTCAATGTTACCTGGAGAGTCAACTCAATGAACTAGTTCTGTCTGACTCAAAAATGCAACAAAAACCGGAAGAAATTTCATCTTCAGGATTCGAGTTTATTTAGCCTATTATTGAACCGATCGCGCGAGAAGTAAGTTAAGTTACTCAAACACCCATAAGCTTTATTCTGTCTGTGTCTCTCCAAACATGTATTTTGCTAAATAATAAACAATGGGCCATCGCTTACATACATTTCATACTATTAGCCTATTATTTAAGTAGCATAAATTAAAATTAAGCTTTTTTACTTGTAGCCTACTTAAATAAAACGTAGCCTATACTTTTACTGGACTAGGCCTAATAATTCACATTAGGATGCTTACTTTAACGTGTGTTGGCCTACTTCATTGACCAATGTTTAATTATCACCCCAACTTATTTCCTAGTTCTTATACAGATAAATGCACTGATAGCCAGTATTTTACAATAATTATCCATACTTCTATTAATACATCATTATATTGTTTCATCTTGGACCATAAAAGTGTCTGGACGTCGGGCATATGTTGTGTCACACCATATTTTTTCGAACCACTGTGGAACTAGAATCTTCATCACTGTCTATTATTGTTGTTGCAAGTATGGTTATGGATGTTCATGGGCCCTGCTTAAAAGTTAAAGCTAAGAATTGACTAAGTGCTAACAATATAATACAGGATTCGTTTGTTTTCACATCTCCAACCTGAAGGCATGAGGACTTCCAGATGAGGTCCATCTCAGGCTGGAGATGTGGACTGTGTTCCAGACAGTGAGCCAGAGGTTAAGCAGGAACTCAGCCCGTGCTGAGGGAGTGTGTGTAGGGGTGTGTAAGTCCTCTCTTCCTCACGGCAGATTGTGCAGTGTTATAATTGACTCATCCCTCCTCATGTCCTCATCGCAACATCGCGTATTTTTCATCGGCCTTTCATCGTTCTGCACTTGATGGTCGCCAAATGTAAGACAAAACCGTTTCATGCGCCTTACTGACGTTGCCTGCGTGGAATTTCTTTCTGATTCGATAAATCAAACGGCTTCATTGCTTTGCATAACGACCGACGGATTAAATATTTGTAAATATTTGTATTATTATATAATATAATATTTGATATTCTAACTTTTTTTTTTTTTATTATATAACGAACGTTTGTATTTGGTTCAAAAGTTCAAGTGAAGGTGAGCACCTGCAGATAAGTTTCTTACTCGATAATTCACTTTTTCAATTTAAACAAAAATCGCCCTGCACTTAAACACGGTTGTTATGGATCCTCAAGGTTAGCCTTATTTTTCTGACTAGCAGTGAGTTGAATCATCAGTAGGCTAGGCAAGTAGCCTAGTTTTATTTAATTATGCAGCGCTTTCGGCTCATAAATATTAGGCAATGAGAAACATTATGAATAATAGAGCTTAATGAATAAATCAAAGAATACGTTAAAATAAAATAAAAACTATGAAATATTAATAATTGTAAAAAATAATCATTTGATTGAAGAAATAAGACTATCTTTAGTCTATTTCGTGGGACTATTTCCTTTACAGGTTTTTTTATTATTATTATTACATTAAGTTAATTTTAAAACTTCTATTTTTAAAAGAAAACAGTCCAGAGACGTTGCATAGGCCAATAGCCCATTGTCGATAAATGATGAGAGGGAAAAAAGTGCTTACACGGCCGCTTGTTTTTTTTTTAAACATTACCAATAATTGATTGGGAATGTATTATTAGGCTATTTTATTGGGAATGTATTATTACGCTATTTTATTATCCTCGTTTAAAAGTTTTAAAAAGAAGTTGGGGAATCAGTCATCTGCCAATGATTTTTCGATCTGCCATTAAAAAAAAGGTGACAAAAAATAACACAGTTTAATAATGAACAGTTGAATTTCTCTTAAAGATTTTGTTTCAACAATCCACTTACCAAATAATCTTAATAATTTTGCCTTCAATGCATTAATTTCTTATGGCCATAATGCTCTTAAACAGTTTAATGAAATGCCCTAAATTATAAAAGGGCAGCCGCATTTGTTTAATGCATATCATGCAGTCTAAACGAGAGAGAGAAAAAAAAACATTAAGTTTGATGGATGTTAATGATAAAGCGCGAGCTTGCGCGCGGTCATTAAGACGCTGTAAGGTCACGCGCCTCAAAAGATAGTCTTGAAACAAAATTAAAGAGGGTTACAACGTGAATGAAACTACAAATCTTTCCTTTCACAAATCAATTCAAATGTTAAATTACAATTCTGAATGGAATTAAAATTTATGTCCGCCTCTTAAATAGCCACCTCAGACATTCCCTCAAATCTACTGTACATGCAGTAGGCTACACGCGCAGCCGAAATCTGAAGTACATTTATTAACACCTCTGCTAAAATGTGTTTCAAAGCTCATAAAAAGCCAGTCTCTGAATCATTGTTATCCATCCGCTGGACTCCCACAAACACACAAAGTTTATTGAGACTCCCAGCATGCTGTATGTGTATACAGGGAGGAGTAATGTACAGGGAGAAGTAAATGAATGAAGTGTTATGCTCATCTTTCCTCACTAGCCGTGGCTCCTCCTCCTCCTGACTCCTCAGAGTGTGAGCTCCTGGGCCTCCAAAGAAAACAGACGCGCATGGAAGGAGGAACATCTCTTCTTTTCTCCTCACTCCATTCACAGAGCCTGCGAGAACTCGCCCCTGCTTGGACCTCCCGACCGAGCCCCCGTTTGCTTTCTCCCATTGTGACATGGGCTACTCCGACTGAAAACGAAAAGCGTTACACTTTTTTCTGGCCGTGACCCAACTTGACTCAGTGATGACACCTTGACTTTGGGATTTTCGCACCGAACTCGAACGTGTTTTGTAAGTAGCCAAAAATGGGTTCTGATGTACGTGACCTCAACACTCTTCTCCCTCCCGTGCCCCCGCTGCCCGGGGGGAACGGTAACTGTGCCCTGCCAGTGAGCAGCACCCCACAGTGGGCACCGATGCTGGACTTTCACACCGGTGCTCCCTACAGCTCGCTGGCCCAGCACTCCTTCATCAAGCAGGAGCCCAGCTGGGGCACAGCCGACCCCCATGAAGACCCTCACTGTGGGCTGAGCGCCTTCACCGTGCACTTCTCTGGACAGTTCACTGGCACTGGGGCCTGCAGGTACGGGGCCTTCGGGGCTCCTACACCCAGCCAGCCTCCACCCAGTCAGCCCAGGATGTTCAGCAATGGCCCTTACCTCTCCAACTGCATGGACAGCCAGCCCAGCTCCAGGAATCAGGGTGAGAAACTGCTTTATATGTCGCTGTTATTCTGTTCTTGCTTCTTTCTGACATTGCTTTGAAATGTTTGAGTAAGATAAACCATTGCTTATCAATAAGTATGCATTTTCATATATTTATTAAGGGCATCAAATTTTGATGATACAGTTTGAAAAATAAACGTTCTTTATTGGTATTAATGGTTCATTAATGGAACTTTCCATTCCACAGAAGGTTCTTAATAGTGGAAAAGGATTATTAAAATATTAATCACTGTTCTTTTTAAGAACTGTTCACTGAAATCCTGGCAAAAACCTCCAATTGAGACATTTATTTTTTAGAGTGTGGAGCCTTTATATTTACAGCTTATTTTAATTTCCATTTTAGTTCAGTCATTCCATTTAGATTGCATCGGTTTAATACATTTAGTTCAAGCTTAATAAAGCTTCAGCTCTGATGTTGCACTTCTTAAAAAAAAATCTTTATTTTTATCTGTGATCACTCTTAATGTCATAACATGTTGAAACGGGACCATTAAACTACTCTGTTATTGGCCTAAAAGGCACTTTTAATAAATTAGATGAAATGTCAAAGTAGGACAACAGTCACCACAGAAATATTGATTACGCAGAAACTTTTAACTTGTTAATTTTTCATTATTAATTATAAATATTATTATAATTATTTTTCATTAATTCAATTAATGACACATTTATACAGTTATTTTTAAAACATTTGTATTAGCAAATAAGACTTTTTTAAGCGGGTAGTCATTATTTTAAACTCTAATTTAAGACAATTTATTGACGGTTAAAAAGAATACAGTTTATCATGAGTGTATTTTATTGTGTAGTTTGCTTGTATGAACATGTTTAAGTAAATGAGTAAATTTATTTCTGTGATTTATCCATCATCAGGGCCATCAGCTCACACATATTTGTCTGCCTTGAGTAATTACGCATCTCAGTGCTCCTGTATTTAGCAAAAAAAGTTATTACAGATATGCTGCAAACAGCTCATCACACAGGCGTTTAATATATGTGACTCATTACTGTGTCAGTGTAAGAAACTTTAGGTTATTGGCTTGGGGTTTTCAACTGATTAGATTATAAAGATTTTGCAGTCAGGCAAGAAAAATATTTTTTTCTTCCTTTTCATGATTTTTTTTGACATAATAATAACTAAATGCCTATTTTAATTCATGTCATCATTCAATAATCGTATTGTTGGAGAATGTATTTATGTAATAAACCGATAAAAAAAATGTTTTACATTTAATGATTCTTCCAAAATATTTTTTGAAATTATATTTGACTGGATAAGAAACTATAAATAAGAACAGATCATAGAGACACACATCGAGAAAAGTAAAATAATTTTTTTATTCTTATTGACAATACGTTGTTTGGACACCTGCATTATTAGTTAAATAAAATCAAATTTTCTATTTTCTATGCATTTTATGATTTTAGATACATTAATACAATTTCTCATTTTGTTCATCAATAAACACCTTTAAAAATTACTTCATATTTTGCAGTCCTTCTAACAATTTTAATCCACATTACTATTCCAATACTTGCTATTTGGTATGAATAATTTTTTTAGGGTATAATAATTTTTTTTATTTTTTTAAATTAATATTTTGTAACTTTTAACCCTTCTCTGTTAAGAGTAATAAAATAAGATAATCAGTAATAATAAAAAGCATCTTCAGTGGTTGAGTTAAATTTGTTAAAAACACCATCACTCCCTAAGACATCTGATACTCGTTTAGTTCGAAATTGTGTTTTGGAAATCTAAAGTTAGAATTAATTGTGGGTACTGCCACTCTTGCTGATATCAGGCCACACTTCCAGCTCTTCGCTGACTCCCAGGTTAAAACTCTTGCTGAGACCTGGTAGGGTGGAAGAGAAATGGTCATCTTTAATGAGTTTTTCTCTGTCTGAGGTGAAAGTGGTTGGCTTGTAATTAATGAAGATGGTGGTGGGAGACCGTGATTTACGATGTTACGTCTGACCTGGGGTTACACCGAGGCATGATTCACCCCCTAAACCTGGTGTCGGCTCTCGGCTACACCGTCCTGCCAGCGTTTGTTCTCCTCGCACAGCTTGTCCGCTCACCCCCGCTGGGGAACGGAGGTGCTGATTAGGATCCAAGGAAGAATATTCCTATTATCTGGAGAATAGCTGTGTTTCGCTGTTTATTAACAGCTAAATCTGAATTGCTGATGATGTTTTTATTTCTGGCACACATAAATTGTATATATATATATATATATATATATATATATACATACACATACATACATATATATAGATAGATAGATAGATAGATTTAATTAATTTAATTAATTTTACTTAATTTATATTAACTGAAAATATTTAAAGTTTATGGAGTAATTAGGCCATTTCTAAAACATTTTTAAAATTAAAGAAAAAAATCTTTCATATTTTAAAATATATAAGTTAAATATTTTAGAAATATTTTATTTCTATTTCTATCTCAAATTAAAATACTTTATACATTTATGGAATGATTAGGTAATTCTACAATTTCTAAAAAACATATGATGCCAAATGTATATTTAACAACATATATAACATATTTAACACACACACACACACACACACATATAATATATAAATATATTTACAATATTTCTGACTTCATTCACATCTGTCACAGGTTATGGCACAGTTTCTTTTGATGGAGCCACAAACTACGGACACACACCTTCCCACCATACCTCACAGTTTCCCAACCACTCCTTCAAACATGAGGACCCCATCACGCAGCAAAGCAACATGGGTAAGCACACACTCCATGCACTAAATTACATTTTATAGTGTTTGTACAAACGCACGTATTAGAGAAGATTCTAATCTGCAAACACTTTCTGCATGTTTGATATCTGGCCCTTGCTCTTTGCACTTACAGAGCAATGTCTGTAATGTCATTCAGGGGGCAAGTTGCACAAAACGTCCCATTGCTGAACAGTAAATCAGCCTTAACTTTTTTTCTCCCCATAGTCCTCTCCGCTCTTATGCATGTCATAATGTTAAACATCAGCAAACAGCTAACCGGACGATTTGGTGTTCACTGTGTCGCAGTAAATTCTGCCTGAGGTCTCCGCGCTTGTGGCAGTGAGAGATGCCTTTCGGAATGTTTAGAACTATCATGGGACGCATTCACAATACGGGGGCCGGATGAGCCAAAGCAGCGATTCCTCATTTGCACTTTGAAACAGAGAGCGAGAGGTCTGCGTGCTTTATGGCTTCAAAGAAAGTCAGCCTGTTATTTTCATAACTGCTAAGTGTACTCGGCTGCGTCTCCATAACCCTCCCTCACGCTCATATTCCCTTTATAAGACGGACTACGCCACACATGCTCGATCATGCGTTTCACTGGAACAGCAAAGTTATGATACTTTGAGCATCCAGGCATGGATATTTTCCATCGGGGACTCAAGACAAACAGAGTGCACAAATGTTCATTCCCGTTAATTAAACTCTGTGGAGAATTATTAAAAACAAAATGTATTAAAACACGATTACACTATGTGGTTAACCAAAGAGTGATAGAGGTAAAATATTGGAACAATTCTTGTTATTAAGGAAAAAAGTTTATTTTTCTTCAAAACATTTTTTCTTTACCTTTTGCATAGGTACTAAATCAAGTCATGATTAATTAAAATAATGTTTATTTATTTATTTAAAACAAAGTTCTGCACAACCTAGAACAAAACTTTGACAACATTATATATATATATAAAATACAAAAAACATTTAAGACAAAGATAAGTATAAAATTTGTGATGTTTTTATAATTTGTTTTATAAATATACATATATTTTACAATATTTGTATAATGTTTATATTAATAATAATGACACCATGACAATAAGATAAATATATAACTCAAAGACCATAAAATAATACACAACATAAATATTAAAATATACAGTATACTAATATTTATTTTTGAAATTTTAATTTACAATAATATTTGACAATATTTATATAATGTTTGAGTTATTTTTGTTTAATAATAATAATTATTATATTACTAATAATATTATTACGTCTAATTAATTTGTAACTTATTGGTAAATAATAAAAACAACAACAAATAGCATTATTTAAAAAAATCTATTATTAATATAAATATATTAATTAAAAATATATATATCAGTATTGCTAATAATAATAACATAATGCATACATTATTATATATAAATTTAATTTAATTTAATTTAATTTAATAAAATTAAATAAAATAAAATAAAATAAAATAAAATAAAATAAAATAAAATAAAATAAAATAAAATTAAATTAAATTAAATTAAATTAAATTAAATTAAATTAAATTAAATTAAATTAAATTAAATTAAATTAAATTAAAATGACAATTTATGCATTTAGCAGACACTTTTATCCAAAGCGACTTACAGTGCATTCATGCTAACATTTTTCTTGGTTTCCTGGGAATCTAATCGAATCTTAGAAATCAAATTAATGCCAGAAATAAATGCCTTTGATATATATTAAAAAAAAAATTTAATTTGTTTATATTTCTGTTGCATTTCAGGTGAGCAGCAGTATCCTGTTCCTCCTCCGGTATACGGCTGCCACACTCCCTCTGACAGCTGTACAGGAAGTCAGGCCCTGCTTCTGAGGAACCCATACAACAGGTACAGCTGCAGTCCTATCATCACAAGTAACATCTCGAGACATTCCTTACACATCTGACTCCTCTCTCACTCTCTCTCTATGCAAGACATGCTTCAGAAGTTTCTTAAATGCTTCCTTAACCGAAAAACAGACTTCCCAAAATGTAATATGTCTTCAAAAAGATATGAAGGAATGAGATATGAAATGAGAAAGTCATGCACATGGCCACTGAATTAAAGTGGTCCAGACAGTACAACTGATAGTTGTCAGGACACACGGGGTGCAGGAAGTTCAAATCCAGTTCTGTTCAATAACCAGGCCTGTGCAACAATCAGAGATATGTCAAAATCTGTTATTATGGCAGCTCCAAAAAGTCACGCTGCCACTGAGCACGTAGAGGAAATGTGGAAATTAAGTAACAAGAGGAGGAAAAGGAGGAACAGGATGTTCGAATAAAGTTCGGGTACTTTGAAAAAAAAAATGCACTTAAAATATACACTACAATTTAAAAGTTTAGGACCGGTAAGATTTTTTAAAGAGGTGCTTATCAAGGCTGCATTTATTTTACCAAATACACAGTAAAAACAGCGATAATGTGAAATATTTTTACAATCTAGAATAACTGTTTTCTATTTTAATATTTATTCCTGCGATGCAAATGCGATTTTTCAGCATGTATACTCCAGTATTCAGTGTCACATGATCCTTCAGATTTGCTCGTTAAGAAACTTGCATTATTATGAATGTTTGAAATTTAAAAATATTTTAAAAATTCTTTGATGAATAGTGATAATGATGAAAAGTTCAAAAGAACAGCTTTTATTTAAAATAGAAATCGTTTGTAACATTATGAATGTATTTACTGTCACTTCTGGATCTGTTTCCAAAAAAACTAACAATCCTACTAACACCCCAAACTTCTATAAAGTAATGTGATCTCTAATGTCACTATATAAACAAACAAAAAACAATTCTCAAATGTGTAAAAAAAATTCCAGATCTCATCAATCTAAAATAAAAGTATGTCAGGGGTTAAAATGCAAATTGGTATTATTTCATTTAACAGCATACTGCCAAATCAAAGCTGGGTTCTGTCAAACGTGCTTAATAAAGGTCAAGTGCTGAACAGCATTGTGTACTACGCCAAGACAAACGGTTTAATCCGGCACTCGTTTGCACTTTCAGAACAGCTCAGAATTCTTTCATTCTGATAAGTGCTTAATTGTTCTCGGTGGAATTCCCTTCGCAACTTCAGCTAACAGCACGAGTACTACAGCCCCGAAATGATCTCACATTCCTCGGATGTTTTCAACATGTTGTTTTTCCAGCGCAGAGGGAACATAAAGATTCAAAATAACAGAATTGGGATGATAAGAGGACTTTGACTCGGGTCAAACTGCAGCTTCTCGGCGCTGAAATAAACAGTCTCCTATCGGGCTGTGAATCCTCAAATCAGAACGCAGTGCTGCTTTTCAAATCAAACGCCTGGTACCTTCAGCCCTGTATTTACACAGGCCTCCGGTTAGAGCGGTTTTTAGGTAGCACGAGGTGGCTGGAATAAAAAACATGTCCAGATTTTCGAAGTAAAATGAGGTTGTTGCTAATCTCAAAAGCAGATGCAGTTCATGAAAATGTAAACTGTTCCCAATCTACAGGCTTCCTGCATCTGCGTCTGGTGAGTCAAAAATGAAAAACAAAGATCCAGACCATGTTCACAGAGTAAAGCTGAACGGGGGGAGCTTACCAGACCATATATTATATCTTTGAACAAATGATTAAATTCAAGGTTCATTTTATATAAGCACTGACATTAATAGTTCTGTGTATTATTTGAGCTGCAAAGTGGTGTAAATCAATCTGTGCTGTCTTTTTAAGGTTTAATTTTAAGGCAATAAATCATAAAATTGGATAGAACATTACAAAGAAAAGATTAGTAAGCAATTTTTGCATGATGCATACTTAAAGGAGCATTGCGTAGGTTCTGAAATGTCTAACCGTTACTGACACCAGTGGCCGTTAGAGGAACTGCAGCCAGTCTCATGCTCGTTCTCAGTGCGCACGCTCTTTTTTTTTTTTACTTACGAGGAGTGTCCTTGGGTGTCTGAATTGTGCTGGAGGCTGGTCGCTTCTTTCCATCCGCAGAGTCCATTTGAAAACACTATTGCCGCTGCTTACTATAATGGCTGGCGTGCCGTACGGTTGTAAGCCCAAATAGACGAGAACGCGCATGACGTCACATTTTGTGAATTTTTGCACCAATTCGGGCCTGACTCCTCCACACACAACTGAGCCTACAGGCTGATAGAGGCAACCGTGGTGGACAGTCGAGGTGTCATTCTCTTTTTTACATCATGGTTGGCTCATACATGTACAAATGAAAACTCTATCTTAAAGATTTTTTTTAAGTAAAAACCTCCACATAGCTCCTTTAAGTCGTATACTGTACTGTACATCTTGTGGCTTAATTTTTGAAACTGTGAGCATTTTAAAGTTTTGCCTTAATAATAGCAATTTATCTGTAGTATTTTTCTGTAGTAGTCATTTTAATATTTTATGGTTTATGCATTATATAGTTGCAATAGCGATGAATAGTAAAACTGAATATAAGTAAAGGTAATACAAAGAAAGTTAATACAAAGTAAGCACAGTAAAGTGAGCAATTTTTGCACAATGAAATCATGTTAATGCAAGAAAAAGAATTTAAAATGTATTTTTGTGGTAACCAACATTATGCCATAAATACTGTAGTAAAAAATTTATGTTTAATCAATTTCCTGCAGAGATTTTTTAATGCATTAAAAATGCTTACCCAGGTTGCATTTATTTGATTTAAGATACAGTGAAAACAGTAATATTGTGAAATATTATTATTATTTGGAATAACTGTTTTCTATTTAAATATAGGATAACATTTTATTTATTCCTGTAATGCAAAGCTGAATTTTCAGCATCATTACTCCAGTCTTCAGTGTCACGTGATTCTTCAGAAATCATTCTAATGTGATGATTTGCTGCTTAAAAAAAAAGTATTATTATTATTATTTTTAATGTTTTTAAAAGGTTTAAGATTTCTTGATGAACATTTATTTGAAACAAAAATATTTTGTAACATTATACTGTAAATGTCTGTCACTTTTGATAAATGTAATGCATCCATGTTGAATAAAAGTATTAATCACTTTCAAAAATGTTCAAATCTATTTTATCACAAAAAAAAAGAAACTATTTTTGTGGTAACCAACATTTGTAACACAAACGTGTCAAATGATTTTCTTCAGCCAGTATTTTCTCCAAACAAATGCTGTTGATGCTGAAATACTGTTGTGTTTCTTCGTCAGTGAAGCAAGTGCTGTACCAGGTACCAGTTCACACCGTCGTATACTGTTGCCTGTCTATGATGAAACACTATGATGTCAGAGTTGCTGTAGATAAATCCAAACTATGTGTTTGGGTGAGCACCTGGCAGGGTAACTAATGGTCCTACAGACAGGCTTTTAATAACGTATGGCAGGTTTTTGGTCAGAGGGATGACCTGATTAACTGATCACCCCTGGTGTGGGTAACCTCCTTTTTTAACACATATGACACATTCATTCTCTGTTACCTAGGATGCCTTTGTCAGAAGGGCTATTTTTCATTCACACATTCTTTACATCTAACAGTGGTTGCCGTTTTTTTTTTTTTTTTAAGAATAGGAAAATACTGTATATGTATATTTCCTTAAATCGTATATCTGTTGTTTTCAATCCCAGCAGTGATAATTTATATCAAATGGCAGCGTCACAGTTGGAATGCATGGCGTGGAATCCCGTCAACCCTCTGGCATCCACTATAAAGAGGTAGGTCGACATGACCCGCTCCTGTCATGTAGGAAATTCTTCTGTGATTTGAATAAGCACACATTTGTTTCAGATAAGAGAAAAGAAGGAATTATAATTTGCTTCATTTAAGCAGGTACTTACGCTGGGAAAATAAAATGGGAATTTAAATTATTGTGAGGGCCTGATATTAAAGTCTGAATTTAAGCTGGATTATGTATGCAAACCACTATGGTTTGGGTTCTGTATATTGCCATGGATGTCAGTAGAGTACAATACTAGCCAGATGAAAAAAAAAAAAAAGGAAAGAGAGAAGGAGAGAGAAAAAAAAGTCAGTTTAGCTACAAGTTGAATGACAAAATAAAATAGATTTTTTTATTTTAGTATTAAGACCTGTTCACACCAAGGACGATAACTTTAAAGATAAAGATAAGCATATAGCCTATACAGTAGTTCTAAAATTAATTTTTAATAATAAAGATTAGCAGAGTCCACACCACAGCAATAATGATAATGGCACAGAGAAACAAAATCGTTGGAATCCCTTTCAAAAAAAGTTTTTTTCCCAGCCGATGAACGATAAAAACATTGACACCCAATCAGAATCAATCCTGCTATAACGAGCTCGAGAATTTAAGGTGGCAGATGAGCATGCGCTTCAAATAAATAGACAATTTCTTCCACTTGTCTGGATGCTAATATAGTTATCTTTATATCTATCGTTCTTGCTGTGAACAGGTCTTTGAATGTTTGTTTTAAGATGAAATTTTGCATTTTTGCGCCTCTAACGCCACCAAAAGTAATTGCAAAACTACTGACAGGTTTTTTAACACTCATTCCAGACTTTTGTTATCGGTTGGATGAAACAATAGGTGTCAGAATTAAGAAGCGGTTCTTTCTTGTTAAGAACTGGTTCCATTTTTTTTAAATAGCAGAACTGAGTGATGTCCACCATTCTTGCAGAGTTTCCTGCGTTACATCTTTAACTGAATAAATAATGCTAAACAGACAGCTTAATCTGTGTTTTCACACTTATTGATTATGGTTTACAAATACCTCATGAGTATAGTCCGATTCTTAAAAATTGCCTCATGTGAATGAGCCAGTTCTTTGTAGTGTATTACAGCGCAACCAGTTTACTCTGATTCCCCAAAAAAGTTGTCTTTTTTTTGCGAATCAAAAAGATATAGCACAAACACTTGTCTCATTCCCAAACAAATGACTCAAAGGAGCCATTTCCTTCTAGCGAATCAGAATCATACAATGCAGCAAGTGCAGGCCAAGTGAATGAATGACTTCTGAATCAACAATCATAAGATTTGGTTTAGCGTTGGGTTAGGAGTGGAGCTTTTTGTGCACTTTTTTTTTTTTTTTAAATAGTACGTTTTCATTTGACACACATTGTACTAATTCATAGATAACCAACCTATAAAATACTCATTTTTGTTGGCGCAGGTGGCCTTGTGGGCAGTGCGCCAACATGCAGCGCCGTTGTGCTAAGAGTGTCCTGAGTTCGAATCCTGGCTTGAAGACCTTTCACGGTCCTGATCCCGGCCCCGTTCTCTCTCCCACTTCATAATAAAGTCAAATGAAAAAAATTCGAGTTTTCTCATAAGATCCGGTTGCGGTTTTGCACTTTTTGGCTAAATCAATGTTCTTATAGTCGTGTCTGCATATTTAATATTGAAGTACTTAATTGGGCCAGTTCCATATGATCTAAAAATCTATTCTCCACATCTTTCTTCTTCTTTCTGTTTGTGCCAGAGAGTTGAGTGTGCACATGCAGAATAAGCCTCTGTTTTGTCTGGCTAGAGAACGATATCCTGCCATATATTTCTACCAATGGCACCTCAGCCTTGACCAGGCCGAGCGCCGGCCCGCCGGGAGGAAGAGAGCCACGCAGGGGGGAGGTGGAAGTGCATCAGTGCACAATGGGACAGCCTCTACTCCCCGTGGGACCCGAGCGAGAAACCATAGTCACGTTCGGCCAGGTGGGGAGGAGGCAGTGACCTCTCCCCAGCCTCTCTGAAAAAGTCTGAGGAGCCCTGGGTGACAGAATGATGCATATGCTGATAAATGAGAGGGACGGGGCTGGTTTCAGTTGAGGAAAAATCAGACACGCTGATCGATCTCAAGGGAGCTGCCATGGAAGCGTTGCTGTGGCTCCTCAAGACAAACTTAATCATTCCTATACACGTCCAACTATAGCTCTTCACATACCTCCAAATCCCTTGCTTGTCGCAAGCCCAAGGTGGTTCGACTTGGGTGAATGAATGAACTGTGAGAAGATTTACTGCAGGATGCTGTTTTGGACTGTCTTTTCTGTCTGGCTGGTCAGACAAAGAGAACTTTATGCCTCATGAAACTAAATTCGTGAAATTTTGGGAAAGATCTGCATAGTAACAGAAAACAGTTTCCAAAATGTGTGGTCTTTTCTCCAAAGCAGGGAAACATGGTTTAGAATTGTACAGAGAAACGTGTATTTACAGCGTGACATAAAAAGCCATTCCGCTGAGGTTCAGGCAGAAGTTCAACAGTGAGCAAGACCATACATTCCCCATTCATCTCTCTGACTATCCCTACCTCAAATGTTTAGGGCAAAAATATTGCTCTTTGAAACAGGGAGCAATTTACCCCAATGTCAAGATGAGTTACAAAGACATGACTCTGTGTATTTTATGGCTAGCAGTGCCCTCTGTATGTCATCCAAACTTTGAGAAAAAAATGCATGGAGAGATTAAGGAACAACTGTATCTGCTGTCGCGCATAAATGAGAAAGTTATGAAGTAGAATTACATTTTGTGAACCGTTGCTTTATCGTGGAGCAATTGTTGATGTTTTACATGCATCAACAGACATGTTTTAGTACAGCATCAGTACAATAAAGTTTAAATTTATTCAAATTTGTTCATGAAATATATATAAAATTTGAACAATTTTAACGTTGGGAAAAAGCTTTTAAATTTGTTAATCTTTTTTTTTTTTTTTTTTTGAGTAAAAATATCTGATACAATGACTTGTCTTTAATATACACTACAGTATGTTAAAATAAAATGATTTGCTGCTCAAGAACCATTTCTTATTCTTAACTAGAAAATGGTTGTGTTGCTTAATATTTTTGTGGAAACACGATACATTATTTTTCATTGTTCTCTGATGAATAAAAATGATGGGTAACATTATAAATGTATTTACTGTAAATTTAGAATTTAATGCATCCTTCCTGGAAAAAAAATTATTGAGCCCTTTTAAACAGAGGTTTTTTTTTTACCCCACTGGCAATGTTTGTCTTGATTTAAGCACAAAACATACTTTAATCCATCTGATCAGATTAACAAAATATTTTCCTGTGTAATCACAAACAGCCATGCAGGAGGCTATGAGAGTGACCCCAGCACACCCATGGTGTACAGCTGCAGCAGGCAGTACCGCATCCACACCCACGGCGTCTTCAGAGGCCTTCAGGTCAGTATCTCTTGCTCACAGCTCATTCGAGTTCACTCTCAGGACACACTAAGGTTCTTTGTGCTCTTGGGATGTGCTCACATCGGGCCAAGGTCAGGCCACGGCGTACAAAGACATACTGACAAACACCTCACACACATCCCTTAATCAAAAGGTTGATTATACAACTTGCTAAAATGATGTATAATCCAAAAAGAAATGAAAAACCAGAGATTTAGAAGTTTGACACAGTTCTTTAAATAACTAATAAAAAAGAGACAAATGTAATTTAAAAAGAAGGTGCTGAAGAAAACCATCTGATGCAATGAGAACGCTATGCGAGATGAAACAGGCCCCTGCCAGAATAGTTGAGAGATTTGAAAGGCATTTCAGGATAAAAAGCGAAGAGGAATCACTTAAAAAAGTCCATTAGCCTTAAAGCTGCAGTTTCCAGTTGCCTGCTGCTCATGCATATAAATCATTAGCTCTTAATTAATGTCTGTCAGCGGCCTTAAAGCTGTAAAAGAAGAGATACTCCAGAGCTGCTCTTGCTTAAAATGGGATGCATTTCTTCACTTCTCAGTTTATTCTTCCCTCTTCATTGTATAAATGCATGATGGACAACTTAGAATGACTTGTCAACTTCCAGTGTATTTAGATAGATAGATAGATAGATAGATAGATAGATAGATAGATAGATAGATAGATAGATAGATAGATAGATAGATAGATAGATATTATATGTACGAAAATCCATTCAAAACATTAGTTCAAATTTATGGTTACAGACTGCTAATCTGAATTTAACTGTCACAAACAAATCAAACGTAGCATGCTAGGCGTTGAGCTGTACTGCCTAGCCTGCTGTGTTATCATCCCCGTGGGGTCAATATATGAGTCTGGCACTACAGCCGTAGAACAGTTTCAGTAATTTACTTATCAATAACACTTAACACTCTTTCATTACCGTGCCAGCGTACGGAAACACCATTATGCTAAGCGCTAGTTAATTAAGAGCAGATGGGCTTTATCAGTGTGCAAATGAGGGAAACGGGAGGAACGGGGGGAGTGAAGCAGCGAAATAGGGTCTGCCTAACGTCTGTGACTAACCGTTCACAGTTAGAGCTCATATCAGTAGCATGGGGAAATCCGAATGATCATTTCATAGCTAATTCTGCAGTAATGAACCGATTGGACATGCTAATCATTAGCTGTTTTCCCCATGGGCACTGGGTTCGGATGTCTTGTTCGCCGTGCAGCGTTTGTTGTAGCATGAATTGAATGTTTTTGACTTTCTCACAGGATGTGCGAAGAGTACCGGGCATTACACCCGCCATTGTGCGTTCAGCCGAAACCAATGAAAAAAGGCCGTTTATGTGCGCCTACCCGGGCTGCAACAAAAGATACTTTAAACTATCTCACTTACAGATGCACAGCCGTAAACATACAGGTAAGACAACCCACAAATGTTAATAGATACCATTAGCACATGCTAAGATTAACTTTAACATGTTTGGTTGTATTAAACCCATAGGGGAGAAACCCTATCAGTGTGACTTCACAGACTGTGGTCGCAGGTTCTCCAGATCAGACCAGCTGAAAAGACACCAGAGGAGACACACAGGTTTGCGCCTCTGTCGTTTATATTTTCTTCTTCTCCTGTTTTCCTGTAGTAGTTCCTTGCTTGCTTGTTTGCAATTAAACTAATTGGTGAGGGAGATATACAGATGTAGTTTTCTTAATATTGTATTAAAAGTACACTTATAGTGTACTTCAAATTTCAAAAGTATATTTTTTAAATACTGCACTTGCAGAAAATATAATATTAGTGAAATAAAAGGTAATTTAAGTGTACTTAAAGAGAGTAAACTTTCCGAGCACACTTAAAAGGATAGTTCATCCAAAAATAAAAAATTTACCCAATTTACCCAAAAATTTAAAAGATTTACTCACCCACAAGTCATCCTAGGTATATGTTTTTCTTCTTTCAGACGAACAAATCCAATTTATATAAAAAAATGTTTTGGCTCTTCCAAGCTTTATAATGGCAGTGAATGGGGTCGAGATTTTGAAGCCCCAAAAATGCACCCATCCATCATAAAAATTGCTCCACACAGCACTTTCTAAAGTAAATCGATGCATTTGTGTAAGAAAATATAAATATTAAAGACGTCGTACACACCTTCATGAGAGAATGGCATGACAGTTAGTTGAAGCCAGAGATTAGAAAGTTTGAAACACTTTTCTTACACAAACGCATCAATTCACTTTAGAAGGCCTTTATTAACCCTCCGGAGCCATGTGGAGTACTTTTTATGATGGATGGATGCACTTTTTTGGGCTTCAAAATCTTGAACCCACATTCACTGCCATTATAAAGCTTTGAAGAGTCAGGACATTTTAATATAACTTTTTTAATATAATTATTATTATTATTTTTTTTGTATTCATCTGAAAGAAGAAAACTTGAGGGTGAGTTGCCTAAATTGTGGGTTAATTTTCATTTTTGGGTGAACTATCCCTTTAAATGCACTTTTACAAAGCTCAAAGTATTTGATTATAATTTCAAACTGTACAGTGTTATTCGATATTACATTTAAAATTAACATATTTTAAACGTATAAAACTGCAACATCATTAGAAATGTACTTAAGTAGCCTACATGACATAGAAGTTTCAATAACAATGACACAAAAATATGTTTGAGCTATCATAAATGCTGGTAGAACACTTCAATCATATTTAAAAGACAATAGAAGATAATTATGAAAATTATAAAATGGCATGTAAAGATGTACTTAAGTGGGTCAAAAAAGTACACTTAAGTAACTAATTGCATTTGGCATAAGATATAAAACATTTTCATTTAATTAATCAGAAATATGAAGTTAAGCGTCTGAAAACATTACATTCAGATTGCCCTTATGTATATTATTTTAATGTATAATATTTTCATAGTGTGTACTCATCTAAAAGTGTGCATTGGTTTTAAAAGGGCCCTAAAGACACACTGCTTTGCAAGTAGAATAATTTTTATTCTTCACATCTTCAACAAAAGCTTGATAAAACAGTCTACAGTTGTTGACTTTAAGTTGCTTAAATGTTCATGTTCACTTTCACTCTTGTTCCAAGTGTCTGAAAACACTTTTATGATTTCTTCAATCATTTAGCGCAAGTGTTTGCCGATGTATTGCTAGGATTCTCTGTGGATGTTGGTCTCACATACTTAATATAAGAATGTTTTTATCCCCTCTGACACGTTTTGGCAAGGCCTCTCTATTGTAGCCTGTACTCGTCCTCTCCTTGTGTGTGTGTGTGTGTGTGTGTGTGACCACACTTGTGTGTTCCTGTGTGTGTGTAGGCGTTAAGCCATTCCAATGCGAAACCTGTCAGAGAAAGTTCTCACGGTCAGACCACCTTAAGACCCACACCCGGACACATACAGGTAAAACAAGTGCGTAAACCTTTTCATTTTTTCATGATTCGCTCCTCTCTTTTCACTCTTTGATGGATAATTGAACTTTAAGAGGTCTTAACTTCAACTTTATGTTTTCAGTTTGTATTCGAAAGAGCACACTGAAAAATCATTTGACTGCAGTGGTTCTAAACGAGAGAGATATAGTGTTTTTACTAATGATCACAATTTTCAACTTAATCTGTTGCCATTTTTAAATATTTTTTCCATTTTCCAGTTCTAGAGAAAAACACACAGCTATACTATTCATAGGTAAAGTGACTTAATGTCATGCCTAAACAAAGATAAAAAAAATGTGTGAACAGATCATAAAACAATTTGAATGAATATAATCTATAAATATAATAGATAAATAAAAAAAAAGAAATATAGTAGGTCACAAAACAAGCTTTGTATAAATAACAGTAGTAATAATTCATAATGCATGCTTTTATTGTTTTAGTCAGATGGTAGTACTGTAGATACAGTATGATTGGGTTAAAAAGCAGGAATCAAACAAGTTCTTACCTTACAAAGTAAACTAAAATGTCCTAAAAACAAGAATGAATTTCATTAGGATCAATATCTGCGTATGCACAATTATATGCTTAATTATTAACATAATTAGATTTCTAAATGTCTTGATATTAATGAATTTCAGTGTTTTTTTTTCATGCTTTTGTGCATCTCATTTCAATAGTATTTACCAAGTGACAAGAATTTCAGTCAATTTATGATAAAGACAGACTGATTGCACAACCCTAAACATCAACACATAAATAAATATTTAGTTTTCAAAGATTTTTTACCTTTAAAATTTGATGAATTATTTAAATGATTACAGTTGAGAACCACTGCTCCTAGGTGACCTCAATAGAATTTAATAATGTAGATACTCCTTATTGCTCTTCTACTTTTATCTTCGATTCCATCCTAATGTCTATGTCCTGTTTATCCCTCTTAGGTGAGAAGCCCTTCAACTGCAGATGGCCAAACTGTCAGAAGAAGTTCGCCAGGTCTGATGAGCTCGTCCGGCACCACAACATGCACCAGAGGAACCTGACGAAGCTACAGCTGGCCATCTGAGTCGCGTCCCATTGGAGGCGGGTGCTGGTGCGCCCCCATCCCAAAGCATTAACTGCAGCTTTTTTTAAGGAAAGCGATAGTCTGTTTTCCTTTATAAAAGTTCAAGTTATGGTTTGGATATGGGAAACTGGCAAGACAGGACAACAGTCTTTATCTGCATGTGCAGCGCCCCCTAGAGGCAGCTCACAACAGGCCCTAATACACCATTATAGTGGCTTCAACATAAAAGCATGTTTCCGCCGAGGGAAACCTTATGTCTTTAATGAGATTTGAGATTTGGGATGTGAAATATTATGTACCTAATAGTTAATGAAGTCGTTTTTAGAGTAATTTATTTTGTTTGTTGTAAATTAAAAAAGTAACAGTTTTGTTCTTTCCTTGGAAAATCATCCAAACTCCATCCGTCTTTGGCATGTTGTATATGGAATTGTGAAACTCTCACCACTGAAGTGCACATCCATGCTGTTTGACCAGTTAATTTATGAGTAGGTCACACTGGTTATGTGGATGAGCGGTTGTGGTCAAGTTGTAAATATTAGTTACAATCCTCAGCCAACACCAAAAAAAAATTAAAAATCTAACTCTAAATCTAACAAAATTCTGTTCATGGGTAATGTGACTCTTATAACTATTAGTAATGGAAAGAAATGTGAAACGTATTTGGATGGACATGTTTTTTTTTTTTTTAAATGAGCTTTATTTGTATGTTTGTCATATATATCTGTTATTGATAAAAATAATTAAACTCTCTACATTAACTTGTTGAAATGTGAAGCTCCAATTCTGCCCCGAATTTAATTTTTAAGGTTAAATTTTTTGTATTTCTTTTTTTAATGGGGAAAAATGTTACAGTTGTTTCTTGATAAATATTGTTTATTTTGGTGTCATTATTAATTATTGGATTTATTTAGGGTTTATGGGGTTTCTAAAACGTTTTCATTAAACTTTCAACAAATTAAGACCTAAAAAGATAAACTGGACTAGAAAATCATGAAAAAAAAATTATCAACAAAAAATTGTTCAAAACGGAGTTCTCTGTTTTTGCAATTGAACTCTTCAAATGTTGATGCAAGAATCTTTAGATATTTTCACTGGAAAACAAGACTTGTCTCTTTTTGGTCTACATATAGAAAAGAAATTGGTGAATTGTGTTCCATTCATTTTATTCCTTAAATTTTCTTTACTTGCTCTTAAAAAGGTGTCATAGTCTTAAATTTACCTTCGTAAAACCTGCAGAAACCCCATTTATTATAGAAACCGGCATTGCAGATTTTTCGCAGGTCATTTTTTATATTGTAACTGAATTTGGATTTTTTTCCTTAGAAATATAAGCTCTTCAGATACAAAATTCACTCTGATTCTAAAAAAATCATCTGGAAATCAAGCAGAGGCCTCCCTTCAAACATACATGCTCTACATTAAAACACCCATGTAAATGTACAGCTATCTGCTGATATTTTATCTTTATCTGGAGCCCAAGTCGTGGCCGTCTAGCCTTTTCCATCTTAAACAATTTGCTTGGCCCCCAGTGCTGTGTAAATCAGTGAGCTTCTCCACCCTATTACTCATGCAGAAAAGTCCCGCTATATCTCACAGAGACAGCGCTTAATCTCTGTCCTAGATTTGGTCCGAGTGCCCTTTGAAGGCGAGGTGGCTGCTTTGTGTAACTCTGGCATGGGTGCATTTCTACTCACCACTTCAATCCAAAGAATCATTGCTCTTGAAACGGAGCTCTTCAGAAAGGGGAAGGCAGTTAAAACTTTAGCACCGCAACAGATTGAAATGACCAACGACTAGCAGTCTTGTGTTTGCTAGCTGTTGGCCAGGAGGATATTATGGGTCCCAATGACAGACAAAGCCTGCGATTCTTGTTTTAACCCAATTTCTTATTTCTTCCCTTGATTTTTTTTTTCTTTAGATGAATGTAAAAAGTAAAAATGGCTAATCAGCAGCCTGCTTTTTGGCTCTGATACCACAAGATGAAAGAAACTCACACTCTCACTGAACTCTCTTGTCTGTGATCCTTCCAAACGCTGATAAAAGTTGGACTCCAGTCTTTAGTCTTGAAGTTTTAGGGGCATCTCAGGCCCGTCAAACTCTCAGAAGGAGCGTTAATTTGATGAAGACGTTCATTGCTTGAAGAGTAGCTCCAAAACAGAGAGTGTGCTGACGCACGGCAGTCTTTTTCAATTTTTGCTCCATCTTTCTCAAAGTGAGTATTCGAAAGCCTTCTTGGAAAGCTCAACGTGATTCCATCCATCCATCCAGTACCTTTCCATAGAAGACAACCTTTTGTGGTTTGCCAAAATAAACAAAAGCTCCTTTGTGTTTAATATCAAATGTGAAGTGAAGTTTTAGGTTCAGTATTCTGATGTATATTTTAGATTTAGCCTATGTTGTCCAAAGCTCCAAATTGAATTTTATAGTATTTCAGATTCATTTTAACATCACTGATCAAAAGAATGGCAAGCATCTGCATGTGATTTAAAGTACATATTTTACCATACCATATCAGTAAAAAAGACTGTTTGAAAAATGAATTAATACTTTTATTCACCAACAAAGCATTAAATTGAACAAAAGTATTTAATAGAAAGTTTAAAACAAGTTACATAAAAAGAAAATCATCTAAAAGGAATCTAAAAATCAGAATACATTACCTAAAACGAGTAACCGATGGTACATTACTGATTAAAGTTACTGTAATCAGTAATGGACTACAAGTGGTAAGTAATCTACCCAGCTCTGTGTACTGTATATATATATATATATATATATATGTGTGTGTGTGTGTGTGTGTGTGTATGTGTGATATATACAAAGAGAGACAAGCTTATAAAAAGTGAAGAGTTTAGGAGGAAAGCGCTCCTCACACAAGAGAAGAACTACATCTGATTCTTCACTGATAAACACTGACCGAGTCCAAAACACTTTATGACCCTAGTGTTGTGCGATCATTCACGGGATAAGATAAGAGAGCGGGAGGAGCAGACTGAGAGGTGAGGTCTGACCCTCTGCCTCACATGTGTGTGTGTTTATCAGGTGATCGCTGGGCATTATGGGGTTAGATGTGGCTCGACTTTTAGGATGTGAGGGCTTACTGGGGTCTAAGTCTGACTACGGTTTGTCATTTAGGATCAACTTTCTTCATTCTTAAGTCTTTCTGATAAAGTTTCTTGCATAGATGAAAAACATTTCATGAAAAGCATTATAAAATTTCAGTTCTGACTCTAAAATCTAATAGGATGAGCCACGTTTGATAGCCTAAAAAGAAACCTTAGTTCTAAGTATTTCCTATTTTTATATTTGTGGACCCTGGAGCACAAAACCAGTCATAAGTGTACATTTTTCAAAATTGTGATTTATACATCATCTGAAAGCTGACTAATTAAGCTTTCCTTTGATGTTATGGTTTATTAGGATCGGACAATATTTGGCCGAGATACAACTATTTGAAAGTCTGGAATCTGAGTGTGCAAAAAAAATCAAAATACTGAGAAAATCGCCTTTAAAGTTGTACAGATGAAGTTCTTAGCAATGCATATTACTAATCATAAATGAAGTTTTAATATATTTACAGTAGGAAATTTACAAAATATCTACATGGAACATGATCTTTACTTAATGTCCCAATGATTTTTGGCATAAAAGAAAAATCAATAAATCTGACCGACCCATACAATGTAATTTTGGCTATTGCTACAAATATACCCGTGCCACTTAAGACTGGTTTTGTGCTCCAGAGTCACACATTTACTCCAAAAAAGTATATAAAAATCATTGGGGGTGTTCATCAGATTAGAAACAATGACATTATATACAATATAACAATAATAATAAACAATTTCCACTTCAATGGTAATTTCTCTGATTGGGAATTGTGGGTAATGTAGTTTTTGCATGGGAATAGTAATTAAAAACTATTTAGAAATTAAACTGAAATCGCACCAACTTGTGGTTATAAAAGTAAAAACGTATTAACTTAATATTATTTTATTAAATTAATAATTTTCATAAAAAAATATTGTTTTAGGAAAGAAATCTGACATTTCTGCACTATATATTCATATAACTTAATTCTGTGTTCAGATGATATATCTATAGCAGAATAATCACAATATTGATTATTATTAATAAATGTTATTATTTTGTTAACATATGCAATTTCTCTCTGATAACTGTCATACATTTTTTTTACTTTTTTTTAAGAAAAGTATTTTGACTGTTTTTCTCAAGCAATAAGTCACTTGTTACAGTGATATTACCACAGTTCAGTGTTATTTTAGTATTATTTATACTATTATATACTATATTAGATATTCAGTTTGAGGTTTTAGTAAATATTTCTATTTCTTTTTATCTTTATTTTGGCTTTTAGTCAACTACTTCAGTTAGCTGCCTAGGCAACATTTCTTATTATTTGTTAAGCTTAACATAAAATGTATGTTTTATTTCAGCTTTTAAATTTTTCAGTTCCAATTTCAAAAGTTTCACAATCTATGCAGAAGTACATTACATAATTATCAGTTTTCTTCGCCAACAACTCCAGCGAACCAAAAAAGTAGGTCCAAAAGTCATAAAGTCACAGACAGCATCCAGAGCAGGCAGAAGTGTGTGTGTGTGTGGGATGCTGTAATGGCTGTGGATGGTGTTCTGATGTGGAGGTCCTGGTACGGATCTCTAGAGACTGCATTCCATCAGTCACAGGACAGATTTTCTCCATCACCTTTCTCTCTCTCTCTCTATTGCTCACACACACTGAAACACACTCTTGTTCTTTGCTGTGCAATATCTCTCCACTATCCTGGCAATGTCATCATTCATACCTCTGCACTTCCTCAAGGTCTGTACAGTAATGAGGGTGAGATACACTCTTTCCTGGACTCTCTGTGTGGGAGTGTGTGCTCAAGTCATGACTTTTCACCAATGACATACATACATACCTACTTTTCTTTATATGAAACCAATCCAAATCCTAAATGGTGTGAATTCCAATCTTATATTTAGAATATTCACCCCCTTATTTATTTTATTTAGTGCTTAATTGAAATGTCTTCTTTGGATGTTTCAGCTGTTTAGCAAGAAAAACAGTGATGTAATGCATAGTGGAGATATTTGGTTGAAATCTTGCAGTGTTAAGCTCAGGCTCAGACGCTCTAAACCCATCAGACCGTAAACAGAGTGAGCCAAATGAGAGAAATCACTATTAAAAAATGTTAACAAATAAATTAACAAACGAAGTCACATTATAATTTTGAAGAACTGCAACACATTAAGGCATAATTATATATATATATATATAAAAAATCTATATTCTTGCATCCATATGGTTCACTTTGAGAGCCAAACAGAGCTCAGATCTCTTTCAGTGACTAAACAAAGCGGAAAAAAAAAGAAAACTTGATATTTAACTGGACGGACCAACAACAATAATAATTTATATAATTATTATTAACTTAAAATTATTGTAATAAATTCATCAATACTTTTAGAACTATTATACTTTTACTGCTATGATTAGCTTAATATTATTAACTCATGAACAGAAATATATTATTGCAATACAACTGCACAGTAAAATAAAAATTAAATTGCAGTAAAATTTTTATAAGTCTTAAATCCTTTCATGATAATAACAATTATTATCATTATTGATAATAATTAATTATTAACTAAATAGTATTTTATTAAATTAAAAATATTAATTTATTATTGTTACATTAACATTAACTGCAGTGTAAAAAAATGCATATTTTCATAATATATTATTTTGATAATGTTTAAATGAATTACATACACTGGTTAAATATAACACATGTCTTATTTTTAATAATAATATTCTTTTTAACCATATTAATTTCTTAATGTTATTAATTAACTCACACTCACAATAGCACTGTAAAATAAAAATGAATATTTACAAATAAATAGATTAATATTATATCAACACATTTAATCATAATAAATCAATAATTTACACGAGTAAAATATTCACATTTTTATTGACCGTGTTAATTTACTAATATTACTAATTTATTCATATTAACTCATGACTACACTCACAACAGCACTGTCAAATAAACTTTTACAAATAAATATATTAATAATATATTTCTGTGTTGAGTTGGCAATTTATAAATACTTTTCATTATAAATCTATGGAAATGCTGTAAACGTCTTTCCAGGGATATGTTAGAAATGATGTGAATTTGAAAGTGAAGCATAAAATAAATGCACGTTAAAACTAACACCACATGCAGAGATGAAAAATCATATTATTGTGTTATTGTGATTATTTGCATCTTCTTCTATTTTTTTTTTTTGCAACCCACCAGTTGAGATCCACTGCTTCAAAGAACCAAGAAACTAAAATGCTGCCCAAACCTTTAATGCAACCTCTAGAACTCCACCTCAGGACTAACTGTGACCCCTCCCTGTTAATCCAACTTATGTTATACCCTTAGCTCCACTACACTGAGGTTCTCTCCTAGCTTTTACAGCCACTAAAACTGACTGACATAAGAAAGCAAACACGAGCAGCAGGAGGCCTGTTCTCGCAGCTGCAGCCCTAGAGGCCAGGAGGTTATCTCTGGAGAAACAGAGGACAGGTTGTTCAGAGAAGCCTTCTACTGTCCACACGTGTAAGACATCTTCAGCACGCCACAAGAACTCACTCCTGGATGGGAAAGTGGGCAATGACGGAACCAACTTTGATTTAAACCCCTCTTAAAATATCCTCTCTTGGAAGGTGGGAAGTCTCGGCACGAGTGGCTGGTGTTTCTCAATGTTTGGAATGAACAAGTCATTGAAGAGGAATCTTCAAACTAGCAGTTTTATCTGGGCAATTCCAGAGGAACTTCAGATGGAGCTCAAAACTGTTCTTGCTTGTTGTGTTTCCCTTATGACAAAGGACTTATGGCCTGATAAAGTGCATGAAAAAAGGGGCTGTGTATAGTGTGACCCATAAATGAATGCACAGAAAAACATGAATCAGTCATCTTCATCTAATGCGATGCTTCCCCATCTTTTTTTTAATGTCTTTTGTTCCTCCACAGCCCAGCAGTAAGTCTCTTTTTATTGACACTAAACCATCAGTGACATATCACCATCACCATCACCATCATCATCATCATCATCATCATCATCATCATCATCAGTTTAAGTAGCCATAATTAATCATTAACTTAAAAATGGTTGTTGTTGTTAATAATAAAAATATTATTCATATGAATAATAAATATAATATATTTTTGTATATAATTTTTTTAGTTATTAAATAGCTATGAATGTATATTTTAATCATTCAAAACATATGTACACTGTTGTTAATAATAATAATAATAATAATAATAAAAAGAATAATAAGTGTTATATTTTTCCAATTATGTACTTACATTTAATATATATATATATATATATATATATATATATATATATATATATATATATATATATATATATAGAGATATATATGTATGAAATAATATTTATATGAAACAAATTATTACTTTTTATGAATACTTAATATGGACATATAGTTATAATATACATTAATATATAAGATTTTAATTTGTACAAAAATATTTCCTTTTAAGATAGCATACGAAAATAGATAAATGATTAAAATATGTAATACAATAATGTTTAAAAAATGTTTATAATCATATATATTTATATTTAAATGTTTATAAAAATCTAAAATCAACCATACACAAATAATTGTATATATTTTCATGTTTGTTGAATATTAAGATCCATTGTAAACATTAAAATAGAAAACAAATGTTAATGCTTATTACATATGAATGCATAGTTATTATATATACATTAAGACTTATGTATCTCATTTAACATTATATATTACATTTATAAATATTACAAAATTGGAAGTATATCTCATAATTATTATTATTGTTGCTGTAATGCTGTTGTTGTCATTGTTAATATTAATACCACCTGAGCTTGTCTGTATAATCATGAGCTTTGACATTGCAGGTTTTCTCTGAGAAAGATCAGATTGCAATTGTATTTATAAATGATAACCATACAAGTAAAGTCATTTGCAATTTGAATTGTGGAATTTATTTCCCATAATTGATTAATGTGAATCATACACATAATATGTTGTTGCCTCTCATTAAAAATAAACAGACTCAGTGCTATTGTTTTATAGATTTAAAGTATTATATTGCTTTCCAAGTCCTGGTCATACTGTAACTGTGGCTGGATTTCATTTGAGTTAAAAAATATAAAAGTATCTTCTAAACTAGAAGCAAAGAGGGAAGTGATATGTGTTTTAAGACAGCAGAGGTAATGAGTAAGTGGTCTGCATGCTTGAAGCGTCTCAGAAATACCTCTGGGAACTCAGTGCCCAAAGTAAATAAAGGATAGAGTTCCTGCAGCACTCCCAGTAGCAGCTAAAGTTCATTATGATCTCCACTCGTTTGTCATGGCTAATTTGGGGAAAGGAACAATACTTCATTTAGCAGAGTAAACAGTCGCCTTATCGAGATGTTGAAACTCGGAAGAGGCATTTCCACAAAGTGATAGCATCTTGCGCAAATATGATGATTTGCACTGAAAAAAGAAGCGTAGTTCACAAGGCCATAGGATGAATATCGCTGTGCAGCTGTTATTGACAGAGCGTTTGTTTGTGCTGCATGGAGATATTTCTGCCCACACTTTCAGCCATGAATCATATGACTACAAAACATTTCCTTTGTTCAAAGTTGCATGTGGGATTTGGCTTGTAATTCAAATGCTCTTCTGGTTAATAGGTTTTATTCATTAAACCGTTTACCGTCCTGGTGATCTATCTAAATAATATTCAGATAAAATAAATATACAGTACATAATAACATGTATTTAAATATGTACAATTAAATAAATAAAATATAAAATAAGAAATCATTATGAACATTAAAAATGTATAATATAATTTAAATCAAATATACTGTATATAAACACCATGCAATAAAATACTAAGAAAATACAAGTAAAACAAATAAAGATTTATTATAAATATTAAATATATGGTATATTTTTATAATAATTATGTTTTCTGAATAATTAGGCATATTTAGGAATTGAGAAATGAAATCATTAAAATTGTGTATCTAAATAAATAAATATATGTATTTATATATTTATATTTCATAATATAAGAAATCTAAAATAATCTATCTATCTATCTATCTATCTATCTATCTATCTATCTGTCTATCTATCTATCTATCTATCTATCTAGCTAATAAACATACATAATTATATGTATTAAAATATGCACAATTCAAATAAAGTCATATTTAAATATAATACATTAATAATTATAAATACTTAATATATTTCATGATATATATATATATATATATACATATATATATATATTTCATAAACACATATTGTATATAAATACAAATAAAGCAAATGAAGATTTATGAATATTACATGTTTATAATAATATTATAGATATTAAATGTTTATAATAATATTATAAATGTTATATTATAAATATAAAATATTTAGATGTCTATTTTTATATTAAATTCAATGAAACAAGTAAGTGATAAATTTGCAGAAAGAAAGCAAATGATGTCACATGATCATACAAGTATAAATCTTTGAAGAAAGTCAAAAATCCTTTGCTTCTGAGGAAGTGCTTGGCAGAGCTGAAGATCAGCAGACTGTCTATCTGTCTAGCGGTGAAAGCATATATTTGGCTTGGCAAAACATGGCAAAAACATATTTTTCTTGGCAAAAACGAACAGATAATAAGAAACCTTTTCCACAGGACAATAAGTTATCCAAACGAACATGGGGACAATATAACCTTTGACCATTTCACATCAGACATGCCAATGATATATAACTTAATGGAGGAAAATAAAATGATATCTTTACATATTTTACAGGAGCTGGAGTCCAGTTTGTGTAATGAAATAGAGAAGAGCGCCTTCTGCTGTCCGTCTCTATGAAGATGAGCTGAGAAAGGTGTATTTTATCTTGCTGTGAGCTGTCTCTATGGAATGTGAGCAGAGTTCAGATTGATGATGTCAGCTGCCAGACCAGTCTTGTATTAACACCTGGGTTTAAACAACACTATCCTGTGAATGGATCTAACCAGCCAAAACCAACATTTTGCTTAATATTATACCATTAAGATTTGATTCTATTTCTGAAACTTGTGGTGGTATTAAGTTTGGCCTTATGTTTTTCATTTTAAAGTGGTTGATCTAACAGACAAACGGAGTTTAGAGTCTACAAACGAGGTCTGTTTGTTCAGCTCATAGTGAAAGTCAGTGAGGATTCAGATATCATTCATCAAGCCCGTTAAAACAAACACACACTATCACATACCCCACCGAACACATGTCTTGTGCCCTGGTGACCAGAGAGCAAACCTGAAAGGTCAAAGGTCATCTGTTGAGCTATTTATCTGATTTATGGGCTGTCCGAGGAAGCCTTATGGTGAAAGATGAGCTCCAAACAGGAACGAGTGTCACAACAAACTGAAGTGTTAATGGCTAGTTTTAATGATGGTGACGGGAGGAGCTTTTATTTAGTCATTTTGCTTAAAGCCTGCATGCTGCTATAATTTACTTTGTGATCATGTGACCAAAAATGACACAAAGTAATGTGCTTGTTCCAAAATCATATGTTGTTATTTTTATGAATTACTTTCATTTGTTAGATAATTTGGCATACTAGACTGTCAAGCTCAAAAATATAAAATAAATAAATAACAACAACAACGAAGAATAATACTACAGATTTGGAACCAGCTGAAATTTCACAGATCTTTCATCCAGGGGTTTTCATACTGGGTTCCTGGGCAGAGTTATTATTGTTACTTTAAAAAAAAAAAAATAAATAATAATAATAATAAATTAAATGAACAATTAAATAGAAAATAATAAATAAACAAATGAGTAAATAAATAAATAAAAGATTGAATGAATGAATTAAAAATAAAAAAAAAATAAAATATTTACTCCAGCTAGTTACCAAAGCAACATTTTCATTTGAACCTTTCATCATTTTCATTTATTAACTAAAATGATAGAAATCAAAATTAATAATAATAATAATAATAATAAACTACTATAATAAACTAAAACTAATTTAAATGAAAACATAAAATGTACAAATAAATTCTAATTTAAAATATTAACAAAATCTATAATAGTATATCAGTAATATTAAAATAATACTGATTAAGGAACCCCCCCCCCCCCCCCCCGTAAGGTGCCACAAAATTTTAAAAAGAACAAAAATAATTTAACAATTTAATTTAGGTCTGTGAAAGTTAACACAACTTTTTAATCACATTTTGGAACATTATATAAAAAATTATATAGATATAAAAAAACCCCGAAAACTTCCAAGACTTCAACTAAAATTAAAATGAAAACAGAAAATGTAAAAAATAAAATCTACTTTTAAATATTAACAAAAAATATTATAGTATATCAGTGATATTAACATAACACTGATTCGGGGTCTACTAATGTGCAACAAAATTTAAGAAAGAACTAAACAATATTTAACAAAATTTATTTTTAGGTCTGTTAAAGTTAACATTCTTAACTTCAAATATCTATTAAATGTGTTTAACACAATTTAACATCATATTTTAGAGAACTATTTATATAGGGAAAAGAGATTTACAAATCAATCTAAACTGTTATTAAATAAATATTCATCTTCATTGAACTACACTAAATAATGAGCAGAAAAAATATACACATATAAAATACAGTAATTATATTTATTTATACAACAATAATTTGTTTGGAATAATTATTTTGATCATTTAGAACAGTGACAATATAAATGATTGAATTTTTTACAACAAAAATGTCTTTACAATATTACATTTAATGTGTCCCTCGCGCAGTATAAACGAGTCTTTACACATAGACGTATAATGCAAAGTACCTTGTTTAACCACATGGTGGCAGTATTACTCTTCTTGTGAGCGCTAAAGAAAGCCTGCTGCTGCAGTCCTCAGTCATAAAGAAAGCAGCGAGTGAGTGAATGTAGATCAAATATGCATGATGTGTATGGGGTTGTGTGTCAGGTAGCATGCAGTTCAACAAATAGGTGAATTATTCAGGTGAAAAAAGTCTTAAATTAAACATTGACTGGAAGAGAATTGCTTGGCTTGTCCTGCATAAAGCAGATGTACACTGAAAACAAAGAAAAACAAGGATGGATTCTTTTGGCACCTTTATGCTTTAAATCAATTTAAATATTCCCAATGCAAATACACACATGCAGGAATAAGCTTTGACAAACCGGCTTCAGTCAAGCCAAGCCAGATCCTTGTTTAAATAAAGCAGGCCCCAAGGATACTCCAAACTGGATTACATGTCAGATAACCTTTGTCTTTATGAAAAGAGAGAAATGTATCCACATTGGCAAAATCCATGCCCGGCACGTTAGCAATTCAAATGAGCCCGTGGTGCATATGCTAATGACACTTCTGATTTGCTCATGTCCTGCTCTGCGTATGTAAATGCTCTTGGTTGAGAGAGAAATGTGCCATGTACATCTGGGTGGAACGAGCAGTGTTGTGTTAGCACTGCCCTAAGGCGCTGGACGGTCTCCCAGTTCAGTGCTTGTAAACAGATTACAGTCACTCTGTTTTCCACTAACGTCTTCATTATTACACAAAGACAATTTGGATGTTTCAATGAAGCAGATGTGCTTTATTTGACTGCTGTTCCTTTTGTTGCTCACAATTAACGTCATTAACGCTGTCATCAACACCCTCTTCGCTTATGATTATGTATTCTGCATCTGATTATTTAATTATTTTTTTGGAAGTGTGAAACAACCATACAATCAAGTGTTTTTAAAAGGATATGGCATTTACTTCTAACACTAAGAGAGATCTTGCTTGCCTTTTTAAAGAAATGTATGAATTTTGTGAATCGTCTTCCCAATTAGGAATTTGGATGGTTTGTATCTCTCTCTATCGCACACACAAAAAAGAAAAAAAAGATGATAAATTAAATAGAAATATTAAAAAAATATATATGTGATCATAATTAAACACTTAAATAATTAAATTAGATTTTGTTTATATACAATATACTGTATACACACACACTACTGTTCAAGTTCGGGGTTCAGGGTATTTTTATATCTGTCCTAGTTTTTGAGAAGCACTTGTCAGAGTATTAAAATGACCGCTACTCCCTTCAGTCCCGATTATGGGATATCAAGCCACAAACGACTTTCACGTAAACAGTCCTCTAGTCAAAACGACATCCAGGAAATTCTCACCTCAAAACTGCATTTTGAACACAGCGTTATTATATTTAAGGACGTTAACACCCAAGGGAAACTTTGAAAAATTTCTCAGCACTATATTGGTTAACCAGTTCACTAGGATGCTAGGATTAGTATTGATGCAAGAGGCTCTCAGGGGGTCTTGAACGAGTCCTGAGGGCGGCATGTGATTAATACATCACACACTACAAGAAAACACATGGAGCTTTTCATTTAGAGACAACTCTAGGGCATTGTTAGCCTCTTGTTTGTATAATTGTCCAATCCCAGTCTGTCCATAAGAAAAGAGCAGCGGAGAGTCGAGAAGGAGAAGAAGAGCAATGAGAGATTTTGACGGACGACACAACAAGGAGGCAGGAGGGAGGTTCTGCGGTGGGTCTCTTTTGAGGTAGAATATTAATTAAATGTATTAAACAAACATGGAAAAGGAACGAGGAGGCTGCGCGCCATCTGCTGTCTGTGGTAGAAGTTGGGGCAGGGGACGGGGGACGGGGGGTCTCTCTGAGGAGGAGTTGTGCCCGCCGCTACTGTAGTTTAGCTTCAGTGGCACACACTGACAGATGGGCTCCCGTGTCTCCAGGGAAAGGCCTACAGACCCTCTCCGCCTCAAGCCCTTTTTCTGTGCCGAAAGACGCAAGGAAAGATGTGCACATGGGTTGAAAAGAGAGATGGGAGGAGAATGACGATGGAAAAGACTTCAGCCTATGTTCAGGCAACACTTACAGCTGACCCAGCTGTGGATGGGAGTAACGCATGTGTGTTTGTCTAGTATATCCTCAGAATTTAAACAATACTTGAACCCATTAACTTCACCTCCCTGGGGAGTTACTGAAGCAGAGCAAATAAAAGCCTGGAAACCAGGAGCTGCAACGTTGGGATCTAAGCACAATAATAAAAAAAAAACTTTAATTGATTCGACTTATTATGACAATATATAGTTTATCTGAGTTATCATTTTCATTAAAATAAAGTATATTTAAAAGGCAATGCCTTTATCATGGCTTAGAATACTCTGAAATATGTTGCGTGCCTTATTCTGTGTAAGAAGTCACATCATCTCACAAAAGGATTTATTTCAAACACTCGACTGACGTTATGAAGTGAGTTCGGAGTAAAAATATGCTATTAAATGTGGTAGTTCACTGAGAAGCTACGCAAACAGCTGTCATTATCCCAAACGATTTTCGCGTTACATGCGATTTTTTGCGTAACTCGTGATGACGATGTACTGCTGATTACAGAACCGGCTTTACTAACAAAATGCACATGACAATCGCATTTGATTAATCGTGCAGCCCTATTTGCATCTATCTGGAATTGTTTCGGCTTCTCCTTTTAAATGACGAATATATACTATTGATAACAGCTGATACAGATAGCTAACTCCTCTCACGCAGAAGCAGAACGCAAGTGTTAGTTTGCAGTTGTCTGTAGTCTGCGTGGTGTGTTCAAGTGCAGCCTTTCGGTGTTTTTGAACAAATAGGTTGAGTAAATGATACAATGACTCACTCGTAAGGACAGATAATTGGATCGTTCCTGAAAGAATCAGAATTGGCATGCGTTAAGACAATGAACTAGCTTTTTGAAAGCATCAGTTGATCAATGTCTCACTCATATGTCATTTACAGTGAAAGAGTACTGCAAATCCCTGTCACTTTAGCCTAATACACAGACTGACAGTGTGTCTGAAACACACAAACACAGCAGTATCAAATCTGAGGACAGAAAATACAGTATTTTAAAAGAAAATGCTTTGTAAAGCACATTTTTTTACAAAGAGTTTGTTAGGCTCTTCACACATCCACTAACCAGCTAAGAAAAGTGAAGTTAGTTTTGAGAAAAGGTGTTTTTTGCAGATGCCACTTTGAGATAACACAATGACATTCAGACAATTTTAAGTGTTGCTTTGGTATCCAAAAGTGTCCAAATACTTTTTGGGGCCACTTTACATTAAGGTGACAGTGTAGCAACAAAATTGATGTGCAATTTCCAATTCAAGGAATACTTGAATTGAATCACTCTGCGAAGCTCCAAAGCTTATCCTCCTGGCCTCTGCCAGTCATCGAAGACATTTATTATACACTTATTCATTAGCACTGACACCTGATGCCAATCTTTTGTTGAGTCTTTTAAAAAATAGGTGACTGCAAGATGAATCGCAAGTCTTCAACAGGAAACCTGTGATCTATGTTCACTTTCACTGAAAGGTAATTATGCTTCATGTCAGATATAATTTCCTAGGCCTAATTTTCATGGATCTAATGGGTCCTCATTTGATGTCCTTGTTCATCTTCTTACAGTCTGAATTAGTGTTGTCAAGGGACCGAGGTTGAGGTTTCTTCCTTCTAAATTGGAGAAGGTTAAAACCAGTATGTACAGTCAGACTTTTTGGTCTTATTTCAACAGCATGTGCTAATTTAAGATTTTTTCATTAAGGATTGACTTTTTGATGGGCTTCATCCTGGTCTTGCCAGTAAAAATGTCAGCGGTAAAAGTGTGGCGTACATTAGATTAAGTCTTAAAATTAAAAATGAGATCTTCGTTGAAAAGTACGCTAGCAAAAGCTGAACTCAGAACCCAAAACAATTGGCATGTAATTGCTTATCAGACATGGGAATTCAGCAAACTCAATTTTCTCCCTCAGCCAATCTTCCTCATGTGCTCTAATTCACTGTCTTGTAGCGTTTTATGTCACTGCGAGCAGGGAACCACAGAGCCATGTCAAAATGACACTGAGACGTCGTTAGTTTCATTTAAAATTACACCGAACAAAAGCGAGCATTTAGCTGGGTTATCACCTTCCTGTGTCACTTCACATAATGCCAAACGTCATTCAAATCACTGCAATTTCTGCTCAGCCATTCATACACACATCCAGCACAGCTAATGTTAGCATTGTGTACATTACTGAGATTCACAAATACACACACAACCGCTGACTCCTATTACTGCAGTCCACATTCCAGCCCTAATGGCATGTGAGGAAAATAAGCGTGACACACAGAAACATATAATGATACGTAGATGAGATGGAGACCACATCTTGATAGACAGGACATGGAATGGACAGGAAAATGAAGTCCCTTTCGCTAAAGTCAACACGCTTCTTCCTCCCTGATTACCATAGGAGAACAAATTGGCAGATGTGAGAAAACATTAGATGTCTCGGCTCACAGAGCGCTTTGACCTCAAAAAACAAGTTCATATCTATAGAAGCGGAGGATCTCAGCCCAATTCCATCGCCCTCATTATCACAAGTAGAGAAGTCCACGTTTTCATCCTGCTGTCTGAAAAGCTAATGGATGGATTTGGACCTTTGAACTAACAAGTTGCAAAAAATTCAATCATTTTTCTTTTTTTTTATGATTACAGTTTTTGCAAGAATGTATTAAGATTGCAAACAAATTGATTGATTTGCCATCAAACACACATATAGACAAAACATATGAAAAGTATTTCAATTTGATTTGATTGTTTATAAATGTATTACACTGAAGAAACTAGAACAAAAACTCAGAGCTCAACTTCTATGAAATATGTAATAAATAGTATTAGGCCAAAAAGAAGTAGGCCTATTTACAGTACCATTTAAAGGTTTAAAACACATATTCAATTTTTTTTTTAATTCAACCGGAATGCATTAGGTTTATCAAAAATGTAAGTTGTAAATAAATACCTAAAATTGGCCCATTATGTTACATTATGTTACATTATGTTACAAATGACCATTTTTTTTTACCAGTGAAGTCTATTTCGAGACTCATATGAGCCTTTTCGTTTTTTGTAAATTACACAGCGTGACTAGTGATATCTGATTCCTAGGTGAATTACTTTTATGATGTGGTTCAATCATTCACTGTATCAAAAACATACAGCATGACCAATCAAGTCCGATTCTCGAGCGAATGACTCTTATAAGCCGATTCTTTTTAGTGAATCGATTACATACAGTGTAAGGGGGCACACATAACTTTGTCTACGCAAAATAAATAGAATAAGCTTTTTTGGCTGGCCAACTCAAAATCAAGCCTGAGGTTCATCACAAATAGTGTTACCAACAACCTGAGAGCCTGCAGCCTATTTTACAGGCTATTTTACAAAAATGATAATCCTACCTATATGAAGGTTCATTCTGCATCTGCCTGAGCTCTTTAAGTAATCTTTTTGTTTTTGTTTTCTAAGCAGGTGAATTGCTTTCAGCAACTACTGAGGCAGAAAGATAATCCCGTATAGTCGGTAATTTACAATAATTCAGGACGAATGCACATTTCATTATGCCTATGGATAACAAACACTTCTTTCAAGTGCTGAATAATTCATAATTCTTATTTGCTGGTGGCGTTGAAGGAGTAACAGTGTCAGGGCTGCTGGGGACACCATGGTAAACGGTCAGGCCTATCGGCTCACCGGTGTTCAGTGTAAATCAACACCACAGAGGAAACGAGGTGGTAATGAGGGCCATTTCTCTTTCCAAATAGGAGCAAAGGACTTATTAGGCCTAATTTTCAAGGACATACAGAAAACACAGCAGGATGACACTCCGCTGAGGTGAGATCTCAGGTTCAATGGGAAACTGTCTGTTTGGTTAGGGGTGGAGGGGCTCACTTGAGACATGATATTAGCTGGATAAGGAAAACGGTTTAATGAAGGGCAGAGGTCAATGAAATCTGCCAACTTCCATTACCCCAATTACTGACACATCCTCTGTGGCCGCTCCTGGCTGAGGATGCTTATTAAGCCACTATTTGTCAGAGATTAGATGAAGTAGCTGTCAGTCATGAGAACGGACATCCTTTTGGCTTCAGAAAGAACCCCCTGACGATAAAAGACGAAGCACTGACAGCCCCTTTGATATGACTGCAGATGATGGTATAATTGGAGCGCCACAGAGATACTTGAGGACTGAGTGACAACAATAACTAAAGATCAGAGCATATGGAGGGATTCCGTGGTTGAGCTAAATGGAGAAAAGTAGCTCAAATAAATAAATAATCATAGCTGAAAGATAAATATGTCCCTCCTTTAATTGTGACAAATAAGCCACTAATGGCAAATTAATTGGTTCTAACTCCACACTTCTTTAACCCTCTTCATGGCTTTTCACACCACACTTAACCCGTGGCTTTTAACCCTAAAGTAATATTTCACACTTCTGCTTTTGAAAAGCCAGTTAGCATCCCTGGATTATGAATCTATATTCTGGTTAACAACTTAATTAACTGTGCAATGCTAGAATGGCACAGATAGTTATTGACCAATTACTGTAGAAACTAAACAGTGATTTCATTAAGTAAATTTATAAATATGCAAATAATAATGCTAACCCAGTGTTAACAAATGTATAGTGTGCATATAGATAGATAGATAGATCCAGTCATTTAATATGGGAGGCCGTTTGAGACGAAACCCATTGAAACACTTGCAATACATATTGAAAACTTGCGCTACACATTGAAAACTTGCGATACATAATGAAAACTTGCGATACATAATGAAAACTTGCCCTACACATTGAAAACTTGCGATACATATTGAAAACGTGCGCTACACATTGAAAACTTGCGATACACATTGAAAACTTGCGCTACACATTGAAAACTTGCGCTACATATTGAAAACTTGCGCTACACATTGAAAACTTGTGATACATACTGAAAACTTGCGCTACACATTGAAAACTTGCGATACACATTGAAAACTTGCGCTACACATTGAAAATTTGTGATACATATTGAAAACTTGCGATACACATTGAAAACTTGTGATACACATTGAAACTCTTGCGCAAACACATTGAAACTCTTAGGCATACATATGAAAATACATACATGAAAAATGCGCAAGTGTTTTAATGTGTATCGCAAGTTTTCAATGTGTATCGCAAGTTTTCAATGTGTATTGCAATTTTTCAATGTGTATTGCAAGTGTTTCAATGGGTTTCGTCTCAAACGGCCTCCCATAATTTTAATTCAGACTCATGCTATGTTCCTCATTCTTCTTCAGTGTGGCACGAGACAAACAACAACAGCGTCGGCCCGGCCTCCTCATTCTCCACCTGGAACCAGATGCTCCTTTGGCACTTCTCTCACGCCCCCAGTGCCCAACGAGTGCCAGCATGTGAAATCTCAGGTGACTGTCACCTGGAAGCCTCTCAGCCTCGTGACAGCTGTAGGACCTTGATTGCCTGCCTCACCCATGTCGGCCCCGAGCCGCCCATCGTCTCTCTCTCACATCAATCGGCTGTCAATTCCTCTCAGCCTTAACCAGAAGGCACTCAAGCAGCGAGAGCGAGAGGCGGGAAGGGGCACACGGGGGGAAAGGCTGGGGGAGGGGGGCGAGCAGGAGAGAAAGTAGGAGAAACGACGGCGGGGAGGGACGGCGGTCGCTTGCCAATGGTTCAAATTAATTGCTACATAAGGAAAAATGGGGAGATAATTATTTGTGCTTTCCTGTCAGAGCTGGAGGGGAGATGACCTCATTAACTTGCAGCTTGTACACAATTCAATTACCGAGATATGGAAAATGCATTTTTGATTACTTTGGTGGCTGGGGCTCCATTCATCTCCATTTCTGTCCTCTATGGGTGCCATGAGGAAGTGTGTGCGTGTGTGTGACTGAGACAGAGGGGTTGCGCGCTCACTGACACCCATGTCTGAAGCACTTTGCATGGGTATATGCTGGGATGCCTTAAGTGGCCTTGCTAGATTATGGTGCTTGCCCTAATTACATTCATCACTCATTGTAAAGGAGAGGGATAAATGTGGCTTCATGCTTAAACCTGCAGGTCCTCTTTGTGCTTTTGCATTCCATGTGTGAGCAGATGGGTCATTGTTACACATTTTCATGTTCCCATGTTGTATTAATATATTGAATAAAAAATGAAAAGTACAATAAAAAAAACACATTTAGATTAAAGGGTTAGTTCGCCCAATTTACAAAATTATGTCATTAATAACTCACCCTCATGTTGTTAAGACCTCCGTTTATTTCTGGAACACAGTTTAAGATATTTTAGATTTAGTCCGAGAGCTCTCAGTCCCTCCATTGAAGCTGTGTGTACGGTCTACTGTCCATGTCCAGAAAGGTAAGAAAAACATCATCAAAGTAGTCCATGTGACATCAGAGGTTCAGCTAGAATATTTGAAGCATCGAAAATACATTTTGGTCCAAAAATAGCAAAAACTACGACTTTATTCAGCATTGTCTTCTCTTCCGTGTCTGTTGTGAGAGAGTTCAAAACAAAGCAGTTTGTCATATCCTGTTCACGAATGAATCATTCGATGTAACCGAATCTTTTTGAACCAGTTCACCAAATCGAACTGAATCGTTTAAAACGGTTCGCGTCTCCAACAGTGTTCGAATTGAGGGGGGGCTGGGGGGGTCCGGGACCCCCCATAAGCATCAAGGGACCCCCCATAAGGCCCAAAAAAATGACCTTGGGGGGTCCCCTGGTTTTTCATTAAAACTAAAATAGAAACAATATTTGACATAGCCCTATCTATCTATTTTTTACCAAAGTATTGCGCTGCCGCTCCATAGACTGTAAAAAGTGCCGCTCCCATAAAAAGCTACTTCAAATTAGATGTGCATCTGAAAATACGCTCAAGTGCGCCACACGCTGTTTTCTGAAGGAATTTACAGACTGCGGGCGCGACGTCGCTGTGTGATTGGCTGACAGAGTGATCCTTCGTCATTATTTTACCTCACGATAACGGTAAGATAATATTTCTTTGTTTTATGATTGTTTGGTACACCTAATTTATTGCTACTGAATAAGTGTTTATCTTAGAATCAGAGAATCACTTATAATCTTGGTCTGTCAATAGTTGTTTTTTTTTATCTTATGATGCTAGCTCACTATCGGCTTGTTAGTTGTAATTAGCCATCTAACGTAATTCTGAGAAAAATAGAATCTTGTTTGGAGCTAGCATTGCACCCATTCTGAATTAAACAAATCATTTTAAATCTAGTAACCTTAACTGCTCAAAAACAGTGTTAATTTAATTAAGGACATTATTACTGATGAAAATGTTCATCAGGTGAAGGCTTTTTTTGTGTCAACGATGATACAGCAGGGTTGCTAACTCTCACGAATTGTGCGTGAGACACACATGCATTGATTATTACGCCGAAGACAAACATGCAGATCAACCGTTTTTGTTATGAATTGTATCCTATTTTCCATTATTATGTATAGCCTAATACAATTAGTGTATTATTTAAGGTTAAGTGGAGAAAAGGATTTTAAATTCAATGCAAAGAGGCAAATTAAAGTCATTTTGTGGCCAGAAAAATAATAATTTCCATTTGCAATGCCATTGTTTACCCACTCTAATAAATATACATACTCTAGTTGCTCAAAAGAGTATTGCAGGTCATAACTGCTTACTTATTTTTAGGTTTTGCATTTAAATAAATATTTAGACATGATCAAACACTAGATTATACATTTTAAAAAGATACTCGTATAAGCACACACAAGTGAATATTAATTAATGCAAGAAAATACTGAGTTTAACCCAAGAAAAGTAAGTACAGTAGGCCTATTCATGTGAATTGATAGTGAATCAAGAGATCAAAATTGATTAATGGTCATCAGCATCGTAATCGTATCAAATTATTTCTATTTTTTCCCTCTTGTAGAAACACTATTGTGACAAAACATATATTTAAACATATACTCTCATTCACCACTATAGAAGTTTACCCAACTATGACAACTTCTGCTTGAAAATATGAAAGGGTTATGTAACTACATTCAAGATAAATTAGTTTTTTTAATGAAATAAAATGCCTACATGTGCACTGTTCAAAGTATATCACCATTAATAACCTTAATAAGTAGCATGAATAACATGGAGTGCTTTCTTAAATATATTCACAGTAACGACAACAAATATAATATTACAACTTACATCTTACATTATTTTCTCAGATATGGACAAGGGAAAGAAGAGAAGAGCCATCTTGTTATTTCATAGATTTTTATTTAATTTTACATAGTAAATGCTCAGCTGCAAAAACATGTTATGAAACACACAAAGTAAATTAAATTCACAAGTAAAGTAAAGTAAATTATTTTATTATATGAAATAAATAAATACTAATATGTATATTATTTGTTGTTTTTTTTGGGGGGGGGGCGGGGGGGGGGATGTTGGGGGGGTTGGGGACCCCCCAAGAGCTTTGACTCAATTCGAACACTGGTCTCCAATACGCATTAATCCACAAATTACTTAAAATGTTAATTTGTTTAATGTGGCTGACACTCCCTCTGAGTTAAAACAAACCAATATCCCGGAGTAATTCATTTACTCAAACAGTACACTGACTGAACTGCTGTGAAGAGAGAGATGAACACCGAGCTGAGCCAGATAACGACTCGTTGACGAGTTTAATTATTTATGATGTCATTCTCAAAAAAAAAAAAAAAAAAATTAATAACATCATTTTTATGTAGGAAAAATAACAGCATAAACATCTGTAAGTATCTGTAAGTATTGATATGAATTTGTGACAATGGTTTTAATAACTCTGAAATATTTTCTAATCCCTTTAACTAACCCAAAAATGTCTAAATTAATAAATGCATCCTTTATGATGCCATTCTAACTGAAGTTACATAATTTTTTTCAACAATGGCATAAACTTCAGGTCCATTACAAAACATACAGTAACCATTCTGTAAAGAAAAAGCAAATATTGACGGTCATTTCAATGTATTCAAACACAAGCATATTTATTATTTAAACTCACAGAGTTCAAAAGGTACAGTACAGCATAACAGGACTGACCCAGACCAGGTGGATAAAACACCAAAATATACAAAAGACACATCTGTACTTCATAAATATCTGAAAATACACGAGGAACATAGATGGATGGCAAGGACTCACTTCAGACATCCAGCCAATAAAACAAAGCTGCACTTCTGGTCTATAAACAAAAGACTAGTGCGGTGGCACAGTTATAATGCTGAATAACAGCTTACTGCAGAGAGACACATCTGTGCATACAATTTGCTTGACTGCATCGTTCATGTGTTTGCCTATGGGCTAAAACCCATTTCTGCTGTATGAATCTGTGTATGTTGTATGGTCAGTGTAGTCAGAGAGAGTGAGAATGGAGACATTTAATTGACATCCTAAATTGATGAGGTAGGCATTCAAAAAACAAAAACAAGAAAAAATTATTATTCTTCCGTGTTAGCTTTTCCATTGCTTTATATAAAGTTTCATGAATCTTTTTGTTTCCTACTTGCTTTATTATTTAATCTTGCTTTAAAAAGGCAGGTTCCATACATTGTGACAACTTACCCCATATAGTAGAACTAGAGGGGCATGTGTAGTCACAGCAGGTATACTGTAGTTTTTCATGTGACAGCTAGCTCACATCTCTCTTATAATACAGAAACTTAAATGTACATGCATACTCAATTGTTTTTGTTAGAGAAAAGCCAGCTTAGCACTGCTATCACTAATTCCTTATAAGTCACCTCAGATAATCAGTCTAACTTGAATAGATATCTGCAGCCCATTACTATGTTCTTAAATAATATATGGACATTACTGCGTCCTTTTACCTCTGTCTTAGCCAGTGGTGCCCATCTATGTATAGAAATGGATAATAACAGAGTTCAGCGGTCTGTGAAAAGAACCAGACAGTCAGATTTCAATTACAATACTTATTTGGATATGCATGAAGGAAAACTAGAGACAGTCACATTTTTTTACCTGAACGAAAAAATCTGCCCGCCCCAGCAGAGGCAGATTACACAACACAACAGCAACTGTTATTTTTAGTTCCAATCCCACATTAATAACACTGATGACACATTATGTGCTGCAGACAGGATGGGGTTTGCTTGACCTCATATCAGGAGATTAAACTGGATGTTTGTCAGACAACAATTTACACTAGTGAGCCCAGGAAGAGTAATGTAAGAGTCACTCGAGAGTATAATCTACTGTAAAGATTAATCCGTGAGGGATTGATCTTGTGACCCATTTGAGTTGCATAAACTTGTGACAGTCAATCTTGCTTGTGCCGTCAGCTACATTTGGTTGTCAATTCACCTTTTAGTGCTTAATTCGGTTCCATACACAGATAGTTCTGTGATTTACAGGTGTGACAACCACATACAACCGAATTAATTCAGAAATGCAGTGATAACTGCATTTATAAAGGTTCTATGCAGTGTGCACAGAAACAAACTGAACTACTAGTTGTTGACGATGTATTTAAATGTATCCAAGTTTTGTTTTCTCTTCTTTTGAAGCTTGTTTCTGCCAGTTGTTAATTAAAATAAAATAAAACAAAATAACATAAAAAAGGACTTGGAAAATCCAGACTTTTCTTCTCAGTATTGAGAGATATTAACTAAATTCTGAGAATAAAAGACAAATTGTGAGATCTAAATTTGAAACTGAGGTATAAAGCCAGAATTGCAAGATAAAGTAAAAAAAAAAATTGTTACAAGAGATTTAAAAGAATAAGAAAAGAATATTCTCTGTTTTTTCTAAGAACTGTATGACAAAAAAGTCCCAATATTACTAACAAAAATAAAATAAAAAATTACAGTTTGTATTAACATTTTGAATTAGTTTTTATTTTTCATATTTTGTGTTTTTTTTTTGTCATTTTAGTTAATTTTAGTAATATTATTGTGTTTATGTCATTTTTTTTTTTTTACATATATATATTTTCACACAAAGTAGAATGTCAGTCTCAAAAAGTATTTTGCTTCCAACTGTTGTTGGAACTGAAAATCCATTCTGCACGCAAAAGGTGAGACTATCACTCAAAGGAGTGTTGAGTGTATTTGTAGGCCATCCATAGCCGGGCGTTTGCCACCCCTCTTAGGCCCTGCAGGGAGATTTCGGCCTGGATCAGAAAGAGAAAGAAAAACAGAGAATAAAAGACTGTAATAGGATTACATCTGTTAACATCATGTAGATAAGAGTTTGAGCAGGGGGCTGAGCTCAAGGGGACCCCCCTCCCCCTGTCTCATCGCTCCTGCCTGTTTCCTCCATCCTTGCCAAAGGGAGGCAGACACAGAGAAAGGGACAGGCTCGGGGAGAGAGGGACCAAGCCTTCAGGCGGTGGCATCATGTGTGCTTTACTGCGACAAAAGCCTGTCTTAGAACAGAGAGAGAGAGAGAAAGAGAAAGAGAACTAGAGCTCTGGTCTCCTGAGACAAGTCAGATCCCTGAGCTCATTGTCATGCAGACTTAATGAAAATGTTTGTCTTGCTCTCTTAATTAAAGATAATTTCCATTTCCATTTGGAAATCATGTGATCCATACACACAGAGAGCTCTCAGAAAATCATCCTTTAATGGCATTAATATCTGATCACTTAATGTCCTGTGTAATTATTCAGCTCTTTCAGTCTAGCTAGTGAGCAAACAAGTTTTCTTTTTTTTTGTACTGTACTGCATATCTATTAGGTTAAGATACATATATATATAATATATATATATATATATATATATATATATATATATATATATATATATATATATATATATATATATATATATATAATTAAATCTGATTTCTATTACAAAAAAGCCCTGAAAAACAGGTGACAAATAAGATGTTTACATGTCTGAAACAAAATACATACATACAAATACATACATGCATACATACAAACATATATATATATATATATACACACACACACACACACACACACATACGCACACACACACACGCACACACACACACACACACACACACACACACACACACACACACACTACTTATATATCATATCATATTATATAGTTTTTTATGTGTGCATTTTTTCCACTTTAAACCAGATTTTCCAAAACTGTTTTATTTTTATTATCTGCTGCTGACCCGAATGCAGAAAGCAAAGAAAGACTCGTTTTCAAACGAACATTTGTGCAGCTTTCAACATTTGTGACATCACAATGCTGATGTGCCGAATATTCAAATTAAAATGAGCACTTCTCGTTTTTGTCTGCTTAAAGCTCATTAAATAATATTGTTAAAGAAAAACAATGGCTGAGCTAATCATGCTCACTGCATGAGAGAGGAGATTTCCCAAGGGGAAAGGGTATGAATTTTACCAACACGGTAATTCAGTCCGTTAATCAGCTTCTGAAAAGGCCTGGCAAATGGACGGGTGATGTAAAACCATTTGATATCAAATCAAACCCTCACTAGCGTCTCTAAATTGCCTTTCTTCCCCTAAAGATGGTAAAAGTTAATTAAGCACTCAACGGGTTTATGGTGTTTAAATTAAAATATATCGCTCTCATTGTGTAGCTATCACAGGAAAAGACGGCTGGGCGACTAATGGTGGGATGAAAATGCATAATGTAAGACAAAAAGACTTGTTCTGCATGCTGGTGAGTTCGTGGCCCTCAAATGAGTGCCTGTTATAGCCATTTCTGGTCTATAGGAGGAGTGGAGGGCTCTGTATGAGCACAGTTTTAACCTTTATTCAGATGCTCAGGGTGAAATTAAAGATTCATGCGAGACTGCAGGTTATTCTGTCACACAAACTCAAAATCAGCATATATGGGCTGCAGAGTCCATTAAGTGCCTCTACAATCTATTTTTTCAATCTGATCCAGAACTATAGAAGTGGACAGAACAGAAGTTCTACAATAAAACATGAAGAAAAACACGTGCCCTCATTTGAAAGCATCCCTTGCACAGAACACTTAGGAGCCTGAGCATCCTCAGGAGTTGATCTCTACACAATCAAAAACACTTTTAAATGGATTGCTAACGTGTAGCGGTTGCATTCTTTCTAGCCCTGAAGACAGAACATAGTTCTGGATCATGCAAACGTTTGCTTTAAACAAGCTTTAAAATAATCAGCTTTAATGAGTACAATGAGAAGCTGTGGTGGAGAGGTCCAGTTGAAGGGACTGTTCAACCCAAAAAAGAAAATTCTGTTGTTTACTCATCCTCATGTTGTTCCAAACCAATTCTTTTAGACAGAACGTCTACAGTGAATGAGTACAATGAAAGTGAATGTGACCATGGACTCCAGGATCATAAATGTAGTCCAATACGACTGGAATTTCAGTCTAATCATGCAACACTAATACATGACTTGGAATGTAGTGTATAAGCCATATGGATCACTTTTTTTTCACAATGTATCGAATTTCATTATATGGAAAAGAGCAGCATGAACATTGTACTAACCTTCTCCATTTGTGTTTCACTGCAGTAAAGTCACACAGGTTTGGAAAAATGAAGATATCTTATATAGAGTCTCTTATATACACCAAAGCTGCATTTATGTGATAAAAAACAACAATAAAAGCAATGTTGTAAAATATTATTATAATTTAAGATAACTGTAATAAATGAATAAATGAATGAATGAATGGTAGATTATAATTTGAAAAGTAAAATAATAATAAAACGATGCTATTGGTAGAACAAAAATTATTTCTTGACAAAAAATAACAGAGACATGGCACATTCAACTGCTCTAAATTGATGAAGATTTACTTAAATCTAATTCAGATTTTCAGCAGGGGTTTCACCAAGAACGCATTTTAGGTGAAAAGAGGTGGCTGATGTGATATGCAAATGCTGTCTAAAAAAGCATTAATATAATTCAGTGGTGTGAATGCGTTAATATTTTACTCTGCAGGGCCACGAGGGGTGAGAACTGCTCTGCTTCGCTGTCCGTCATTCACTCGGGGCGGGGAAATGCAAATCAATTAAGATTAAGGTTAATATACAATCAGCTCTACCACATGAAATTTGTGTCTTAATAACCTCTACGCTTCTGGTAATATTATGGATGCCTAACATACAGCCTAAAATAGTGCTATATCTCAGGAATCACTTATGGGAAAATGTTCTCTGGGCAGTGGAGATATGGAGTATCTAACACTTTGTCTATACACTGCAACCAAATGATCTTCACTTGTGGTGTAATTGTGTACCGTACATGTGGGTGTTTTGTAATTATGCATGGCTTATTAAACAGAAAACGGTTATTCAAGTATTTTTAAAGGGACAGTTCACTTAAAAATAATTTACTCACCCTCATGTTGGTTTGGACCTGTACAGTATGTCCTTTTTGTTCTTCTTCTTTGGAACACAAAAGAAGGTTTTTAAGTAATGTTTCAAGAATTTCAAGATTTAAATATTAAATAATAAGGAGAGTAAATTCTGAACCATGAACTGTCCCTTTAAATTCATAATTTACATGTTTTCCCATTTTAAATGGTCTCACCATTTGGATTTACTCCAGTCCAATTAGTTAAAGGGATAGTAAAAATGAAAATTCTGTCATTAATTAATCACCCTCATATTCCAAACCTGTAAGACTCTGGTTCATCTTCTGAACACAAATTTTTGATGAAATCCAAGAGCTTTCTTCCCCCCCATAGACAGCAATGCAACTGACACATTTAAGGCCCAGAAAGGTAGTAAGACATCATTAAAATAGTCCATGTGACATCAGTGGTTCAACCATAATATTATAGAGCTTAGAGAATACTTTTAATGCACAAACACTACGGTTGAACCACAGTTTCATCAAGAATATCTTAATTTGTGTACTGAAGATGAACTAAGGTCTTACGGGTTTGGAATGACATAAGAGTGAGTAACTAATGACAGAATTTTCATATTTGGGTGAACTATCCCTTTAAATGGATTTGTTTGTCATTTTATATTTATAAATCAAAGTGGCACAGACTATTTAAATCACAAATAAACTAATAAAAATGTAAAGCGCTTTCTAGTCTCCATACTAATTTTGGTACCGAACTGCTATTTTCTCTTATTCATGAATTCAGATCTTTGAAATGTGCTTTTAATGTGACCACATGGCGAATCTGTAATTAAAGCACCTTAGTTATCAATGTGCATAAACAGTCTAACTCATGCCTCCCCCAGAAAATGCTTTGTAAGGACTTTCTCTAGCTTTTTTTTCCCATTTAGTCAATTGACCTTGACTGTGCCAGCACATTCCTGGCAATATTACACTCTCCACCCCTCTACCTCTCTTTCTCCATCACTCGTTCCCTCATCATCCTCTCTCTCTCAGCTTTAAAGTGCCATCAACAAAATTATCCCCATATCCTGATTATACCAGAAACCGGCCGATATGGAAGCTGCCACATTCAAATATTAATATTCAAATTAAAATATAATTTATTACATTATCTCGCTTCTCAGACCGACTCTGTAATTTTTATTGGAGCCACATAATTTACATAGACGTTCGCGTAAGACCTGTCCGCAGCCATTAAATTAGCCTCGCCTGAATAATTAGATACTCATCTTAAACTGAGAGGGCCTGTGTAAAAGATAAGCGTATGGTGAACTGTAGAAGACCTCTGAGATTCACACATACACACACACTGCCAATGACATGTGACAAAGTACATATGCTCGCAGTGGAGATGTGGAAGGAAGTCCTTTAGAACTAATTAACACTGCTGGCCTGCTAACGAACACAAATGGATTACACAGGCCTTAGGCGTCATTAAATGAACTCGCCCACGTTTTATCCACAGTGCCAATGGAGTGTGCTTAAATGTTAATGTACACAAAGCCCAGTATAGTTTTCAGGAGAATCAGTCATTGTGACCCAAATAATATCTTGCCAAACATATCAACAGAAATGTTTTTGAACTAAATTTCACACTAAGAATTTGAGCCTTTAACAATTAGAATGATTAAATATCATTAAATATTATTTTACTTTAATAAAAACATATACACATACTTATGTACTGCAAGACAATTTTAATGAATGAATGAATGAATGAATGAATGAATGAATTATATAATACATGTTTTAGCTTTTGTCAAGTGTTTTCATGTCTTATTATAAAAAAAAATTTTTTTGAATATGTTGTTTTATATATATATAATATATATATATATATATATATATATATATAATTTTCTATATTTACAAACACTCTAAGCATATATATATACACAGCATAAATAAAAATCTTACATACACAAATATTTATGCTAATTGTATTTTTGTAAAAAAAAATTGTAAAAAAAAATACATTTATTTTAAAAAATATTTTCTATATGAATAATAATATATAATAATGCATAATTGTTTAATATTATTGCAGTATAGTGTTAAGTTTTTTAAGAATTCAGAATTTATTTAATATAAATAATAAATAATGTATATACTTATTAACCATCATTTCATTTTACTGCAATAAAACAATAGATTTTTATTTATTTAAATATTCTTTTTTAATTTATATGAATTGACATTTGTACCCTAGTAGGAAAAAATGGTTTAATGGTTAAATACCTGCTATAAAAACAGTTCTGAGAACATATGAAATTACATCTGTCATACAATTATATTAAAATAAAAATACAAATTTTTTCACTGAACATGAGGTGTGTGATCACAGACGGTCTCTCGCACACATGCCTTCTGTCCTGCTGCTGACCAAATTTAGTGCCTCTCTGGCTGGGTTCAATTAAGCGTGAGTTTTTAACCTTTCCTCCTCTGAATCCTCCTGCCTAAAATGTCAGCTCTCTTTGGGCCTAAACATTCCCATCTGAAAGCACTTTGACTATACATTATTAATAAAGAAACTCTTACTGTACATCGCTGCATGAAAACATCATTTTGGTCACTGGTAGTGGTTGAGGAGATTACCCTTTCTATGTAAAGCGCTTTGAGTACCCTGAAAAGCGCTATGTAAATGTAAGAAATTATTAATTATTACTATTATTATTTGTATTGGTGGCACTCAAGCAGGGGCATCATGCACCTCACATGTACCTTTTTGAGGGGTTTGCTGGTCCTAAAGAGACAAGACTAAGAACACTTAGTAGTGCATATTTTAAAAGAAGCTCCCTTATTGTTGCTATTTCACTTTATAGTTCAAGGCAATCTATATATATATATATATATATATATATATATATATATATATATATATATATATATATATATATACGTACGAGTTAGCATTGCGATTTAAAAACATTACAATATGAATATGATTGTGAATACTACTTTATGTGTGTGTGTTAAAAAAATAATATAAAAAAACATTAAAAAAAATAGAATTTTACAAAATAAAAATAACAGTGTAAATATTAGATGAAAATGTAAATTACATTTTACAAAAATGTGACTTTCTTCGGGAGCTAACTGTAAAGAAATAAAAAATGTAAAAAAAATGTATAGAAATAAAAATTAAAAGTAATAGATTTACACTGAACAAAATTATAAACGCAACACTTTTGTTTTTGACCCCATTTTTCATGAGCTGAACTCAAAGATCTACGACTTTTTCTACGTACACAAAAGGCCTATTTCTCTCAAATATTGTTCACAAATCTGTCTAAATCTGTGTTAGTGAGCACTTCTCCTTTGCCGACATAATCCATCCACCTCACACGTGTGGCATAACAAGATGCTGATTAGACAGCGTGATTATTGCACAGGTGTGCCTTAGGCTGACCACATTAAAAGTCCACTCTAAAATGTGCAGTTTTATCACACAGCACAATGACACAGATGTCACAAGTTTTGAGGGAGTGTGCAATTGGCATGCTGACTGCAGGAATGTCTCCAGAGCTGTTGCCCATGAATTGAATGTTCATTTCTCTACTATAAGCCATCTCCAAAGGTGTTTCAGAGTAGTTGGCAGTACATCCAACCTGCCTCAAAACCGCAGACCATGTGTAGCCAGGACCTCCACATCCAGCATCTTCACTCCAAGATTGTCTGAGACCAGCCACCCAGACAGCTGCTGCAACAATCAGTTTACATAACCAAAGAATTTCTGCACAAAATGTCAGAAACCATCTCAAGGGAGCTCATCTGTATGCTCCTCATCCTGATCGGGGTGGCGACCTGACTGCAGTTCGTCATCGTAAACAACTTGAGTGGGAAAATGCTCACATTCGATGCCATCTGGCACTTTGGAGCAGTGTTCTCTTCACGTTTGAATCCAGGTTTTCACTGTACAGGGCAGGTGGCAGCCAGCGTGTATGGTGTCGTGTGGGTGAGTGGTTTGCTGATGTCAATGTTGTGGATCGAGTGGCCCACGGTGGCGTTGGGGTTATGTATGGCCAGGCGTATGTTATTGACAACGAACATAGGTGCATTTTATTGATGACATTTTGAATACAAAGAGTTTTGTTCAGTGTACGAAGACTAAAACTGATATAAAATGAATTTACATTCACATTTAAGCATTTTTATAGACTTTTATAAAGTTTTCGGTAATTACAGTAAAGCAAAAAAAAAAGGACAATATACAATGTAAATGTTAGATGAAAATGTTAAATAAATTGAAAAAAATGTAAAATATTTCCTTGGCAACTAACTGAATACATTTAAAAAAATAAAGTTAAAAGTAATAGAATTACTAATACTAAAACTGATATAAAAATCTATTTACATTTATATTTAAGCATTTTACAGACTTTTATAGTTTTCATTAATTACATTAGTAGTTAATTAATTACATAAATATTCAGATATTTAATTAAAATCATTAAATTACATAAATTACAATTCACTGATAGTTTTCAAAAGCTAAAAAAAGAAAGAAAAACAAATAATAAAAAAATTGAATTTCCTTGGAAACTAACTGAATAAGTTTAAAGTAAGATATAAAAATGAATTTACATTTATTATTTATGCATTTAGAACACTCTTTTATCCAAATTGACCTACAAAAACAAAAAAATCTGTTTAGGATCCAACAATATTCATAATATACACTGGCAGGTTTATTAAACATATTTAAAGCTAAATAGAAATATGAAAAAAATATACATTTAAAATGAGAAATATTAATAAGAACCACAATTTTACACAAATACTACTGAAAAAATATGATGACATGAATTCAAAACCTATCATCTCCACAATGAGGTCAGAGTTCCAGGATGCCAGATGAGGCCTGATAATTCTGTCAAAAATTCTGCTGTGCTACTTGAGCGTTCATCTCCTCGTTTGTGACACGTCCAGCCCCTCCTCTCAGGAGAGCACCAACATGAGGTGAAGGCTAGCAGGCCCAACCCAGTCCAGCCTCCAGGAGAGAAGATAGAGCCTCACCATGCTATAACAAACGCTGACAACTACCCGGTAATTATCGGAAGGTAATTTCACTCAATGGACTTTAATTACAGAGCAGGAAAGTGTACTCCTCCATTGTGCTGCTGGCTCATGGGGAGCGTTCCAAATCGGCCATCTTAAATTGTGGCCTGACGCGCTGGGCTTGAGGAGCTGTCATCATTTCTCCTCCTTCTGTAGTTAGCATCCCGGGGTCATTACCAGGTAACTCCTAATCACTTACCTGCAGCAAGCTATTAATTGTAATCCTGCAAATTAAAGATAATCCTAATTAGGAGGCAGGGAAAACATAACTCAGAACTGGGAGATATAGGAGGTGGACGGGAGAATAAAGTGATGAGGGTGCTTTGACACGCCGTCCTCAATCTATCTACTGGAGATTCAAAACAGACCGAAGCGGCAGTAATCATTAATGCTGCACACAAGAGAAGGCTAAAACACGATTGTTTGCATCTTACTCACTTAAGCGCTCTTTAAATCCATTAGTAGCTGGTAATTTTCCTCCTATTGCAACTTGAAAGAGTTTAAAGGTTTAGAAGAGTTTCAGGTCCAGTTGACTTCCATAGTATGGACAAAAACTACTATGGAAGTCTATGGAAAGCTGTTTGGTTATCATCATTCTTTAAAATATTTTCTTTTTTGTTCTACATAAGAAAGACATGCATACAGGTTTGGAATGACATGAGGATGAGTGAATGATGATCGGTGACTACTAATTGGCGGTAACTTGTAACCAATTGAAGCTAATCAAATTTATATTTTCTACACTGTAAAATAAATTTTGAAAGCAAATTAAGTAAAGCAAAGACTATTGGAGTATGTTTTACAAGAAAATACTATTTGGTCTTTCTACTTTTTCACATTTATTTTAGAGTGATACTTACTAAAACCTATTTCTGCAACAGAATGAAAACAAAAATGCTATTGTGATTTTTTTTAATGTCAAAATTCTGCCTTTTTTTATTAGAAGATATAAATTCAGAATTGTTAGATGTAAACTTGGTTTTATCTTATAATTCTACCTTTTTTTATCCCCTCAGAAATGAGAGTTTATATATTTTTTTATCAAGATATCTCAATTCCCTATTTAATTCATATCAATTACTTATTTATTATTATTATTATTTTTATTCCATGGCAGAAACAGGCTTTCATAAACATATCTTGAAAAAATAAAAAGTGTCTCAATTGTGAGAGACTTTCTTTCTCGTAATTATAAGTTTACCTTTCAAAATTCAAAATCTATTTCTCACAATTTTAACTTTTTTCTAAGATTTGAACATTTATATCTTCCAACTGTAGGTTTATATCTCACAAATAAAAAATGTCTAAATTGTGAAATATTATAATTTATATATAATATACATAAAGTCAAAATTATAAAATAAAAAGTCTCAGTAAAAAATGTTCTTAGTTACTTGCCAATTCTTTGTAATTATTTCTCAAATTTGCTAAAAATTTCTAAATGAATATTATTTCTACACTCTTTCCCCCCAGCATAATTGTCATAAATCCTATAAGAGGAACAAAAAAAATGTCATTTTAAAAGAAGACAAAAAAATAAAAATAAAGGAATAAATAAAAATAATTATATTTTACCTCTGATACAAATGCTCATTTATGATGTCACTACTTGTCATCTGGGCCTCATATAAGGCCCTCAAGATACTGATGAACTAAACATTGCACATACATGTAATGGTACATACCTAAAGGTTAAAGAAAACTTAAATCTTAACCGTCTTCTTTTTTCTTACTTCAAACCACCAAGTCCAAACTCTTCATTCATAAATTAATGGAAGGACACAACATTGTGACATCTTTCTTTCAGTACACAAACCAGACACTACAGACTTGTCAAAATAGCATCAATATTTAATGCTGATCGTGCTTTTATTGACTTGAATCTGCTTGAACCTACTCTGTTTTATCAGAGCTGCTTTATCTCTAATCTTGCTTTTCTATGTAACATGTTTTCACCAACATGAATAATTAAGATGCTAAAGAGGATTCTGCAGTTTTTATGAAAGTGCATTAGTCCAAAACATGACACGCAACGTCAGACCCTGACCAGGTGAAATATCTGTGAAATATAACCCCAGTGACACACAGTTCAAGAGAAAACTGGCACAGATGATTGCACTTCACCACCTTCCCCATGTTTAAAATAAGTTTAGATGACAGAAAGTAAAATACTCCACAATAAATACTTAAACACATTTACTCACCCTTATGTCGTTCCAAACCTGTATGACTTTTTTTCTTCTGTAGATCACAAAAGAAGATATTCTGAATAGTGTCACAGCGTTTTAGGTAAAGTGGTACTAGCTTACTTTGAATGCAAGGGAAACTGGATTTAAAAGCATTTTGGGCAGGTAATAACAAATGAATACATTTTTGGTAGATTTGGTAGATTTTGGTCGATTACAAAAGAAGATATTTTGTTCAGTTGTTTTGGTCCATAGAATGAAATTCATAGTGTCCATTGCTGTTTTGGACACCACTGACCTTCATTTCATGAACTTAAACAGATGAAATATATATCAACATATCTTCTTGCAGCCACACATACAGATAAATACACATTACGCTAACTACATAGTAGCTGACAGAAGAATCTAGCAAGCATTAGCTAACCCTGTGTGTTTAAATAAACACAGCAATGTCTTTCTGACTATATTAGTGCAAGAAAAGTTCATTTTAGACATAAATATTTACTAAACCTGCCGAGGGCATCCTCTTCTGCTCTGGGAGTATACCTGTCGTGTCCTCTGAAAACAGTCCTCTATTTTAGCTTGAGCCGATGCTATTGGTGCCTAAATGGGCTTAGGTACATGGACCTAAATATCTTCATTTCCTCCGGCTGGAACAAGGTTCTTCACGGATGACTGCCAAACTATCATCAAGGTCACCATTTCGCTAAGTTTCCCCTTTACTGTCCTTGTTTAGGGCTGACAGGTTGTACCGTTGGGACGTTGGATCATGAGGGATCTTGAAAGACTGTCACCACTTCAAAACATCAATACGCCATAAAAAGACTGGTTTCCTGTAGAAAGAGTATTGGATGCATCATTTCCAACCAGAGACGTCACTAGTTACATCATTTCAGCTGTCTGACAAAGATATTACGCTTTTCAATTTTTTGTTAGATATTTCACAAAACATGGCTATATAAATATAAATATATGATCAATTTGGTTACGTTTTTCTGTCAGCACATTCCTCATGCCACAGAAAATGTTACTTTATGAATGAACGCAGACTTTTAAATGGTCAATTTACATCAGGTTATAAGAAAGGAAAGACATTACAAAAGGTAATATTCCTTGTCTGACCGCAAGTAGCATAATTAAAAGATTGTATAATCTCTGCTGTTTTAATTCGATTCAGGCATATCTCATTTGGCCGTCCAATCTAATCCAGTTCACTTGCGCTGGCTGTCAAACAGACGAACGATATGACATAAAATGCCGCTAATCACCTTTAGCGGGGGGACAGCAGAGGTTGAGCGATGAACAGAAATGAAGGAAATACTGTATCGCTATCAGAAGCTATAATTAAGAGGTTGACATCAGACAATAGCAGCACTGACACGATGTTAGCAGCCTGGATAAATGTGTTCTTTTCAACATGAATATTTCAGGGTGAGAGCTGGGAGGGGTGATGAGGGGGGCTGGGCGGAAAGACTGTGTGATTCCGCCAGAGAGGAGAACACTGTAAATCAGTGATTTAATTAAGTGAAAAGTTGTGTTTAGAGAGCAGAGTGGCTTCTATTTGGAGCAGCGTGGTGTGTGTTTCCGTGTGTTAGGATCAGGTTCACGCTGGGAATCGTTGGGATGCAACATATGTCCAGAGGTTTTGTTGAAAGTGCAGATGTACGGAAAGTGCTACTGTGAAGAAAGCATGCGAGAGTTTCACTTCTTGATTTAGACACTCATTCAGACCTGGCAGGAACAACTAAAGATTACTGTCCCTCAGTCACAAAGTGATTACAAACTAACAACAACAAAAACAGTGTTAAATCGCTATAACAGTAAGCTTTCAAATGTAAATTTGAGAATTTAATAATCAGTTAAAATACTTCAATAACCTAAAGTGTAATATGCTTTCATTTGATAGCTACTTTAAAACTATAGCTACAATCTAATCTCTCAGCAATTTTTGCTGGCAGTTAATTAATAAGTAGATCAATTGATAAATTAATGATCAAACTCAATTAAGATGAATGTATTAAACCTGAAAATGTATACAGTACATATTAAAACACGGCAAAAACTTGGTTCATGTTTTTTAATCCGCTTGTTCACATAACCAAAACCCACGAAAATGAATAAGACTTTTATTAATTTAGAATTTCAGAGAAAGAACCATATAACGGCACATTGATTCTGTGGAATTCATCTAACTTTTCAACCCTATGAGACAGGTCTGTTTAGGACAAACCGATTCTCTTGAATGAATCAGACTTTTTAACACTATGAGGGATCTGTTTAGGACGAACTGCTTCTCTTGAATGAATCAAGCTTTCAAACGCTACATATGAGAGAGGTCAGTTTATGAACCAATTCACTTCAAACGTATGAGAGAGGATCATTTAGGTGTAACATTTGATTCTTTCCTCACTTTAAAAGATGTTACACCGCTACTAGTTTTTTTTTTTTTTTTATTTATTTATTTATGGATTGAAAGACATACATAATCCAAAGGATAACATGTAAAAGTGTAAACACTTATTTCCAACATGGTCCTTGGTGGTAAAACAATTCACACAAACAAAGACCTATTATAAGTCAAAGACAAAAACATTTACACAAATTATCCGGATTTCAACAACATCCTAAAAACAGGCAATCATAAATCACCCAGTGCTAGTTAAAAAGATCAGCTACTCTATTCCATAAAAGGGCCTTAACCTGGTATCTAAAAGTCCCTCTGGTATTTACCATTTTGAGGGAAATTGGCAAATTATTCCACAACATGATACCTGTATAAAAAAAAGAACTTCCAGCTGCATTGTTGACTCTGGGCACTTTACAAGAACGGATACTGGCCCTAGTATTATGGTAATGCTGTGTATGAACCATTTTTATATTGGACAGTAAATATTTGGGAGCAGAACCATTTATAACATTATACATATGATTCAGCTTTAACTGCTCCACTCTAACCTGTACTGGCAACAGACCTACTCTTTTAAAAGCATCTCTGCCAATATGAGTCCTAGAGGGTGCATTTAACAGGTAGCGGATAACATTATTTTGCATCACTTGCAGTCTGTTTTTAAGTTTAACTGATAATCCACAGTACCAAGCTGAGCATGCATAATCGAAATGACATTGAATCAACGATACAACCAGTAATTTCTTGATAGAAAAATCTAAAAGCCTTGTTCTGCGATACAAAAATTTCAATTTACCTGCACACTTGGATAGTATTTTGTCAGCAATAGATGAACAGGTTAATGACTGGTCTAATGTTAACCCCAAGTATGTAACACTTTTCTGAGACACTATTTCAGTGCCATTACATTTGATCTTAAGCAATTTTATTTTAGACAACTTTTTTTTTGTTCCAAATAAAATGGACTCAGTTTTTCCCAGATGTATTGAAAGCCTGTTGTCTATAAGCCACTTTCTGACACTATTTAATTCGTTACCCAGAGTCTTCTCAATCTCGCTGATGTCATCCCCAGAGACCAACAATGCAGAATCATCAGCATATAAAAGCAGCTTACATTTCACAGCAGCTGGCATATCATTAATATAAACTAAAAATAAAAGGGGGCCAAGGATTGAACCTTGAGGCACCCCACAAGTAATATCTCGAGAATCTGATATGGCCCCCGCAACATCACAAAATTGAGTTCTTCCAGTGAGGTAAGAGGTGAACCATTTCACCGCAGAATTTCTGAAGCCTATACTTTGCAGCTTTGATAATAAAATTGCATGATTTACAGTATCAAAGGCTTTTTGTAAATCAAGAAGAATCATACCCACATACTTTCCTTCATCAAAGTTTTGTCGAATATAATCACATAAATGAATAAGACAGGTTTCAGTCGAATAGGCTGCTCTAAATCCAGACTGCAGTTCATATAGCAGATTATGTTTAACAAGGTACTCTTCCACCTGCTCATACACAAGACGCTCAAACACCTTTGATATTGCTGTCAGAATTGATACAGGCCTATAATTACCAACATCTAATCTACTATTTTTCTTAAAAAGGGGGACTACCCGGGCCCTTTTCATATCACATGGAAAAATACCCTGACTTAAAGACAAATTTATTATATGGGTGAGCACCCTAGAAATTACATTGGCACTATCGCGCAAAAATCTGGACGGAATAAGGTCATGTCCAGTAGCTTTGTTAATTGACAAAGTGGATAGACACAATCTCACCCTTTCCTCTGAGACAGGATCAATTTCAAAAACATCAGAAGTGACATGTTTGGTTTTATAAAAGGAGTTTACAAATGATGGGCCATATCTACCTGACACCTTCGGCAGCTTATCGACCAGACTGGCAGCAACAGTTGTAAAAAAAGTATTAAAAACGCAAGCAACCTGCTGTTTGTCAGAAATCATTTTATCCTCAATAACTAACCCAATATTGCCAGACTTAGATTTTGATTTTCCTTTAACAGCCATATCAGTAAAAACTTTCCACAGCTTTTTAGGCTGATGTAAATTTGACGTAATAGCATCAACATAAAATTCAGACTTTGTTTTCTGTACCTTGTAACTAGCCTGATTACGAAAATATATATATTTATCATAGTCACAAGACAAAGTTGACCTCTTAAACTTTCTGAACCATTTATCCCGTTGTCTAATAAGATCCAGAATGTCAGAAGTCATCCAAATTGCACTTCTCTGTTTAATTCTGGTTTCCTTCATTGGTGCAACATTATCAAGAGTTTCTAAAAAGTGCTGTTTAAACAAAGACCAGGCCCCATCAACATCATTGCTTCCGAAAACATCTGACCAATTCCTTCTAGAAAGCATTTCTTTAAATTCCTCAGCTGTATAATGTTTTGTACATCTATATCTAATTGAACTATGGCTGCCAGTCTTCAATAGTGATTTAGATATTTTACGAGTACAATAGGTGACACTATGATCACTCAAAGCAATATCAAGGATGCCTGATTGTGAAATATTTTTATGTTCTGAAACTAATATTAAGTCTAATAGGGACTGACTGTTAGCAGACACTCTAGTAGGTTCAGCGATTAACTGTTTTAGGCCCGACACCTTGCAAAAAGTTAGAAGAGATTCTTTCAGGCTGCTCTTACTAGGCTGCAATACATTTGTGTTAAAATCCCCCATAAGAATACATTCGTTCTCCATACATACATTACTCTTATAGCAGACCATTTCGAGAAGTTCATAAAAATCTGTTTGCTTAGGGGGTCTATAACAAACACAAATGATAATGGGTTTAGTTTTAGGAAGCAATAGCTCAATCCATGCAGTCTCCAAACCTTCCACCTGTAGATCAGCCCGCGGGTTATATGACAAATCATTCCTTATAAATAGGCACACTCCTCCTCCGTTTCTGTTCCGATCGTGCCTGTAAATGGAGTAATCCGCAAGCTCGACTTCAACATCCTGTATTGATCCATCAAGCCAGGTTTCTGACACGGCAATCACAGCAGCCTTAGAGGTTCTTGCAAGTTGACTGATCTCCTCAAGTTTAGACAGCAAGCTCCTTGCATTAACATGAATAAAGTGAAGCCCTTTCCGATTAAAGACAGCCTCACAGTCATTCCTTGCATCAACCAAAATATCATCAGAACACTGCATATCCAACTCCTCCAAGCAATCAATGACGTTCACGTGACACATTTCATTCATGCAACACCTGTTACATGCTAACGGAATGTCAGAATTACTCCTTACGGCCAGATCATAGATTTTAGGTGCAATATTTCCACACTTTATGTGAACAAAAGCATCGCAAAAGTCACAAGCGACCGCTTTAGCGTTAATCCTCACAGCCTTACCGCAGTTAGGACAGTCACTGTTGCAACTCGTCTTTGGCCGGTGTTTCATTTGCAAGCCGTTTGGCCCCGGACACTGGTGAATATCTCCGGCGAGCAGCAGACAGATAGATAATATTGTGCCAAAAGCGTCAGCCTGCTGCCTTCCACGAGCTCTGTTCCTGACAGCAAAATGGGTCTGCGTGGTGATCAAAGCAGAACTGCCATATCCAAAAAGTTTGTTATCTGCGTTCACAGAGAATCCACAGACTTTATAAACGGGCTCCCGCATATATGCGTTATTTCCATTATGCTTGTAGATCTGTTCAAATCTAAAACCTACAACATTAAGAGACAACATAAAAACTAAAATTGCAGCCAGTGCTCCGCAAGCACCTGACGCCATTTTGGATTCTACGAACCAGAGGAAGACATTAGTTAATTAGTTAAAAGCAGCTTGTTACTGGAAAAGCCACTAAAAACTAGAATTGATCACAAGAATAGTAGTCTATTTTCAACCTAGTGTGACAAAAAAAACAATTAATAGAAATATCTGAAACTTTATACAGAGGTTGACGTTCACAACAGCTATGAATGCACATAATTGCACATCAACACATGCTAAAACAGTTTCAAAGTCACCTAATAAGAACATTAAAAAGAATGATTATACCCATAGCGGCTTTACAGTGCTTGGATTCATAATTCATCATTTTTTGCTTGTAAAAATTTATATATCCAAATGTTATTGGTACTGGAGTTGCCCTAACCTGGCCCTAACCAGATCTTCAAATAATAAGCAGATCGGTCCTTTTTGACGCATATGTTGATTAAATGGACTGAACTCAATATAATATGTGCCATAAAACATGTAATTGGGACTGTAGGGTAGTGCTGGGGAGGTCAAAAGGACATGCTGAGTTGACGTGTTTATTGGATGGTATAAATTAGGTCCGGTCAAGTACGTTTTACCTGCCAGAGGGCAAATTTGAACCATGAGCTGTAGGTGATGGGCCATTCCACCTGATGTGATACTACAGTGAAGAACTCAAGCAAGCAGACCAATGCTGCACAGAAAGAAATACCAGTTTGTTATATGCAAAACAAAGCCAACTCACTGAATTCAATTTGGAGACATGATCCATATTTTCAGAAACTAACACCATAAGGACATTCGACCTAAAGAAAAATTAAAAAGTCTTACCCTCATGTCAATCCAAACCTGTTTGACTTTCATTCTTTAGTGGAACACAAACAAAAACGCTTTGGTTCCCATTTCAATGACAGTCAATGGGAACCAAAACTGGTTACCAACATTCTTCAAAATATCTTCTTTTGTGTTCCACACAAGAAAATGTCGTCAGGGTGATAATTTTCATTTTGGGTGGACTACTTATTTTGAATTATTTTCCCCTTGTTTTTATCCACAAAAAAAAACAAAGCTATCTCACAAACAATTCGTACGTGTTTTACGAGGTGGCTAATTCGTACAAATTTGTACAACCTCACTCGTACGATTTTATATGATTTGTCTAAACCCCTGTGTCGGTTAGGTTTAGGGGCGGGGTTAGGTGTAGGTCATTCATACAAATTCATACGAATTGTGCAACTCGTAAAATATGTACGATTTGGCAAAAATCGTATAAATTTGTACGAGTGTGGTCGTACGAATTCGTATGAATTAGCCACCTCCTAAAATATGTATGAATTGCCGTGAGATCGGGTTGAAACAAACACCTGCAGTGTCTTAAATGTTCAGTCGATAATTTTTATGTTTCATCGGGCACAAAGAGCTTTATACTAATACCTACTGGCAAAGATGAAGCATCAGTCATTGAGCAGAAATTCTATACACATTTTCGGTAATTTTATTGTTTGCTGAGATTGTGATTGTATTATAATGGAATAATCTATTTCGGATAACATTGCCCTTAAACACAGCACATAAAACAAATTTTTTTTGGTTGCTTTACAAGTCGCTCAAAAGGAAGTTAGTCTCATTGGTGGGTAACATTTTGGACTAGAATAAACTGCAATCAGAAGTCTTGACTATATAAGACTACCAGTGACAAAAATGATTCATTTGCGATATATTTTTATTTTTTTTTGATAAAGTGAATACTATGTGAATGCTTCATTTCATTTTCTTAAATATTTCTTTGTGTATAACTTTTTTAATGAAGGAAAATGACTTCTCCTACATCACAAGCTCCTCTTCCTCTGTGTTTCCTCCTCACTATCTTTCCATGCTTCTAACCACTGCCCATCCTGCTCATTTGAGAAATGTTAATGAACTTCTCTTCAAAACTCCACTTCTGGTTTAATCGCTACAGTAAAAGCTCCAGTAATCAAGGCCCGTCCTCCTCATGACATTTCCAAGCTTCCCCCACCTATCGGCTCCACTTGTGGGAAACAAATGGCCGCTGTGCGTGCGCTATCAAGATTGAGTTTTTCCCCCTCCGACTCATTACTTCTGTCAGCGACGGCCATTTCCAAATTGAAAAATCTGAAACAATAAATGATAGCGACGCCGTTAATAACTGTTAAGAAATTGCATTTGGAAAATTGCATTTAAGCAATAACCTTTTCTCCCTGTAATTAAATGACAGAAAGGTCCCAGCTTTTAATTAAGTCAGCAATTTACAGTTATGAAGCTATACTTCACTATGCAGATTAGTGGATGATAGGTCACCGAACACCCTGCCTGCATTTTTAGCAGAGCTGATCTGGTAATTACTCCCCTGTTTCGGCAGTGACCACACTGAACCCGGACCACCGCTCGCTCACTCATTTAACTCAGAAAGAGAGACTGAGAAATTAAGGACAAGGATTACAGAGAAAGAGTGAGAGTCCTTTAGTCTGATGTATAGCGAACCAACATTAGTCACTCTTCCGCTGTTGGCATGTCAAGCATCTTTAAATTGAAATAGATTTGAAATGAGGGGCATCAATGGAGGGAATAATGTTTGAGGAAGTGTGTGCACGTGTCGCGATGAATGGCCCGATGGGCAGCAAGGGAATATATCATTGTTCTACTGGGGGTTTTATTCTTTGGCTCTTGACCGCGGTCGGCTGCAGATTTATGGGGAAGTAAAATCCTAATGTGGGAGTATTTATAAACATATGATAGCGTTTCATCTCTAATTTCGATGAATTATGTAGCACATGAAAAAGGGATTAAACAGTTTTGAGCAGCACCAGGGGCACTCAGAATTTATTTGAATAGCTTCTCTCAGCTCCTACAAAACACTGATTATCCTATTGTAGCTGTACGCTTGAGGAAAAATGAGGCTTGAGGTTTAATGTGGCCTGAATGTAAAATTGTTCATTTAAAGAGAGCTGTGCTATTGGCAGAATTACAATATTTTGCAGTATTATACCTTTGAGAACATATGAACTTCATATGAACTTCATAAACATCTGATTTATATCAGATTCACACTTCATCCAGTTCTGAATAAAACCTCACCTGAATATTAGTACTTTCATCCTATGCTCACAAAAAACACTATTTATTTAATATCACTGATGTAATATAAGCAAATCTCAAACTGAATATGCAGTTTACATTTTGTACATTATGATTATGATTAATTGCATCCAGAATAAAAGTTTGTGTTTATATAATATGTGTGTGTGCTGTGTATATTTATATCTATATATAAAAATAAATGCATGTGTATATTAAAGAAATATTTACATATAGTACATACATTTCTTAAATATTTATGTATGTGCATATATTTATATATACATATACACAGTACACATACATATATATGTATATATATATATATATATATATATATATATATACAGATATACATATATGTAAACACAACTAAATAAACTTTTTTTAAATAAACTTTTATGTATTAATATGAAGGATTTTTCCATTTTTGTTACAGCCATTTTACACTGCATTATGTTGTGTTATAAGGTTAACCAAAATGTCTACAACATTAATGGATAATGTCCTGGCAGAAAATGACCAGTACATTTTGCGTTTTCCATTTTAAGTATGCACTGTGACTATAAGTGTATTATTAATTCAAACTGCTAAACTTCAGATACAAGACCAGCAAGTGAAAGTATAGCTGTGTTTGAAGACTCACATACATCCTTGAACACCTGCATGCAAAAGCATTAAAGGCTCGCAATATGCTCAGCAGAATCTTCTGCTGACAAGAGCGTGTGTGTGTGTGTGTGTGTGTCTGTTTACCACCCATAATGAATCTGGCTCTGCAATAAAGCACATCAGAAACAAATCTCCCGAGTTCCTTTGAAAAAGAGAAATCATTAGACTTAGTGTGCAGAAAAGCATCAAGATCAACAAATGAAATCATATCCTCTTTGCAGAAATCAAAGGGTAATCCATCTTGCCTCACAGCCGGCTGTAGGCAGAGTCAGAGAGGCTGCTGGTTATTACCTGACAGAGCAACCTGTAAAGAGTTGTCGGGCTTGCAGTGATACAAAGGGCTGCAGCTGGCAAACAGGGTGCGAGCAACATATGCGCTATCCCAAAACCATCATGTCCTCGCTCAGCTGTTCGGCTCCCACGATCAATGATCAATGGAGCGTTACAGTGCTAAGAAAACAAGCACATGCAGAGTGAATGTAAATCAGAGGTAAAGGATTCGAAATCTAAAATATTAAAAGACAAACTGCTGCTTTTAATTATTAGCTGCTTTCATAACAATCAGCCATTCATTAATAATTCCTCTCTAACTATATGCAGTTCACTGGCCATTTAAAGATTTGTATCTTTAAAACACAAGGACAAATCCTGCCGAGACATTTGCAATCTTCAAATGCAAAAGCCTTCACCATTCAAACTCCGTCATAGTCCAGTACGCCTGGACTCGGTGCCCACTTTCATAAGATGTGTGTGTGGTTAAGCCCCAGCACATCTGGCTTCGCAGGGCTGAGCAGCGTGCTGGATATGCAGCATGGCGGGAACAGATGCACAGTTGGTGTTGGAGGTAAAAGTGAGTGATAGGATCAGAAGTCCCATATGCTGATAATGCTCCAACCAGAAGGCCTTCTACAGCCAATAAGCTTTCAGCATGGGCACACTTTGGCTTTGCACAGCTACAATCTTAGTTTATTTTTGCAGTGGGTGAAGGGTCAGTGGCTGTGCCTGACAAAAACTTGATTAATGCAAGCAAGTGCAGAGGTGTGTGCAATAGGAACTAGGGATGAACCTAAAATTTTGGCCTGATAAGTGGTTAATTAGTTTGTTAAAAAATAACAAAATAAATGTGTGTGTGTTTGTGTATAAACTAAAACTGATCTTTTTAAATGCTAATTGCTAAAGTGAATATAGAATTTAATGACTGTTTAAATTAATGTGTATATATATATATATATATATATATATATATATATATATATATATATATATAAATAAATACATAAATAAATATATATTTCAACATGAGGGTTACATTCACAAGTGTATTTTACAAGTGAAGGGATGAGCAGCTGAAACAAAAAGGCTGTGACTCCCCCTAAAATATTAGTTCAGGTGAGGGCTATTCTACCTGACAGAAATCTTCATCATACTGAGGACAATGCTTCATTGATTACACAAGCTAAGACATCTACCATGAATAATCACATTTCTGTGTTATTAATATGTGCTTGGGGGCAGATTGGGATCCCCATTGTGCCTAAGGTCACACCACAGAGAGCAATGGACAGAATATCTTTCATGGAAACTGCTGATGAAAACGGCTTCGTAATGAGTGTATAAAAGTGTCACTGGCAACCATTTCAGGGCAGGAAAACATTTAACATGAATCAACATTTGTTACATTAACTGTATTGTTATTTGACTCACTGTTAAATATCTTTTTATATTCAAAATACAAATTGTAAGACAAAATATCTACAAAACACTTTAATCCATAAGTTTATTTTTAACTCACCTAGTGACACATTTAGTGACCTACTGACTGACCGAAACCCTCAATCTTTGAGTACTAGGGAGCCAACAATAACGGTTTGTCCTTTCATATCCCACACAACAGAGTATTTTGAATGGAGAGGTCTGCAGTATGTGGTAACAGGAGCAGAGAGCTATATTTTGGGCATAGAGCGGCAGATCTGACTGGATGTGTGCTGTAGGCCTGTAGGGAATGGCAGTGTGGAGGCATATGCTGCCTAGCGGGTGAATCCGCTTTTGTTCCAAGTCCTTCTCTCGCTCCCTGCATACATGCCTGGCACGGAGTTCAATAACATAAGCATGACCTTAGCCTGTCACCTAGAGCAAACTTTTCCCACTCATACATCAAAATAGACTCAGCTCGAGTGGAAAACTAAGTGCTAAGAAAGTGGAGGACTATCTTATAGTTGTTGCTTCTAGAAAGTGTTTAAAAAACTGAAAGCTTGGTTTCAGCTTACAAAACTTCTCCCCAGCCTTCTGCAAAGCATGATGATCCACATTCATCATGTTCTGACACTTTCCTAAGTAGTAGCAGAACATTAGTGCCGGTTCTCTGAGAATCTATGAGCAGAATAAAAAGATTTTCATCCAAAAATGAAAATTCTTTCATAATTTACTCACCCTCACGTTGTTCCAAACCTGTAAGACTTTTTTCTTTGGCACACAGAGGAAGATGAAAGAATATCCATACAATGGAAGTCAATGGGGCCTGATGTTGCTGTTTTGGACCCCACTGACTTTCATGAGAACAAAAATAGTAAAACATCTTCAAAATATCTTTTTTTTCTGCATTATACATGACGATGGGTAAGTGATCCATTGATTCTAGCTCTAATATAGTTTTATCTGCTTCAAATCTTAAACTGAAATACACAGAATCCAACAAAATTATGATCAGACACCAAACATTTCCAGTTAATTGTTCATTCTTCAGCCAAGATTTCTCAGAACACATGCAAAAATAACTACAAACTCTTTCCGTACTGTCCACAAACTTTCGATTTCACTCTCATCCACTGATAAGACTGATAATTACTTAATTTAGAGGGAAAACACACTGCAGGGTGGACAGTTATTAATTCATAAGAATATTTAATATGTCCAGCGAAAGAACACTTGATTAATTTCTCCTTTTCCCCTGCTGTGTTTATTAGTGGTTGAATTAAAGATTAACCTTTTAAATATGTCTGACATTTTCCATGTCCTCTCAAATGCAAAATTAATGCACATTTTTTCATCATTAGTTTAATTTTCAGCATGATACTTTTGTTCTTTGGGCTGCTGAGTGGCTGAGTGTTACAACCCTTCAGATTGTTTGCCTCTTGCTGCCACGTTTTTGAATGATAATTTCGCTTTCCGGAATACTTCATTAAGCATCATTAGCCAAGCGTGGAGTACCTCATTTAGTAAAGAGAAGATCTCTGACTTATGCTAGCTTGACACACAATCAAAGTCTTTTTTTTTAATCAGTGCAGAAAATCTGTAATCTACCGTAAAACAATCAAAATGTAATACTTTGGGTTGCAGGAACAGCTATAATGGCTTAAACTGAATTGATGGCTGATAAATTATTGATAAACAGATGTATTTTGCTTTGTATATTAGAGGTGAAATCAACAACAAGACAAATGTCTTATGGAATTCCATCGTTCCTATAACGTGTAACCTTTTTCTAACCAATTACTCTTAAAAGCACATCAGGTCTGGTATCACTTTGAGCTTGGTTCCTCATCAGTATTGAGACAACAGCACATTTCATGCATGTCATCCTACAGAATTAATGCAATGCAATGAATCATGAAACGAATCCAGAAATCAATTGCTCGCTCTTTGTAATTTACCGGGCCTTGAACACTGAAACATGACTTAGACATTGCAATTCTTTCCCTCACGATAGACCGGTGCGCTGCTCTCATGTTGGAATAGAGAAGAAATTGCCTTCTTGTTACATGGCAGCGGATGACTGGTGAAGTGTATTGACAACAGGGTGGCTCACCTTCAAGTTCAACATGAAAAAAACGGTTAAAGTGCATTTTTATGTGTGAAGGAGATCATCAATATTAAAATATTGTGTAAAATATAAAATGTATATTATAAAAATTAAATATAAATAATGTTGTTTCATCTAAATCTTGTTAGATTTGAAAGTTTCAAGTCGTTGTTAATAATGCATGCACACTGCTGTGCTGTGCCCAAGTTAACAAAATCAACATTTGGGATTTCTCGAAGTTTTGTCATGATCACGCAGACACGTAAAATACAGTCTAGCACACTGAACAGTGATGCTGCACAGGGAAAAGCGGCCATTAAAAGTAACTCTAACCTTCCGTGACCCTCATTAACACACGGGACTGCCTTGTTAAAAGACAAGCCGGATTTGTGTTTAATGATCTAGAAAGAAATGTAATTGACTGGGCATTTCTATCCAAAAGGTCCCGAGGCACAGTGTTTACCGTGGGCGCGTTCAGAAATAAGCCTGCAAACTTCGAGGATGAGTTAGGAAACGCAAAGAAGAAGAAAAAGCTTTTAAACTGTACATTCCGACTTACTTGGAGAGCAACACACAGTGTCACGTGACTCAAATCTAGCGTTAAGGTCATAACAGTATATTAAAAGAGAAATTTTTTGACTTCCTGAGTAATTTTTCTTCAGTAATTAACATGGATTAACAAAACGCTAAACTTTCTATAAGAATATCTGTTTTATAAAAATCTATTAAAAAAAAAGTCAGAACGGCCGATACTAAATGGAAAGCGCTACTGTTGCTATGGTTACCTCCACAGGCAAACGCGAATTTTATTGGTATTTTGTGTATTCTGACTAACTTTCTTGGTTAATGAAACGTTGTTTTATATATTTATGTGTTAGCCAATTACATTTCTCTTAGACTGCCCACCCTGCAAACCCCTTCCCATAATTCGCTTCCTGAATTCGTTTTATTAGGCTGCTTGTCGCTGTCCGTTCAGCACCACGAGCGCCTGAACCATTGAAGAAGTCAAGACTGCAGTGTATGCGCGACACTAATTAATTACTGCAAATTACGTGAATTCCAGCACCTTTAAGAACTGGTAATAGGCCTAAAAATGTCAAAAAAGTCTGTGCACACCTACAATAGGCTACTTGTTTTTTGTTTTGTTTTGTTTTATGTTATTTTCTTTCTTTTTAATATAGCATTATCATAGGCGAGATACTCGGTAAATTTGAGATCAGTATGCTGAATTTTTGACATTTTAAATAGACCTACTGATTCTGTTGGAAGCAGAGGGATACATTAAACGTCATAAAGCAGTGCATACAAACGTGAAGCCTGAGCATGCATTGAGTTAAGGCAACCCGTGTGTTCATTTATTTATTTATTTATTTATTTTCTGACTTGTTTTTTTTTTATTTGATTTATGCACATCTGTTGACTTGAAGGTTTAATCCATCGAGTAACTATATTCATATCAGTAATTTCTCTCTTTTTGACCTGGGGCATTTCTTTTGCAGATTAACCGCTAGAGGGCGATCGAGCATTGTTGAAGGCAATAAACCCAGACTGAAACATTGTACAGTCTACAGCCAAATGAATCCACGAGAGACTGCTATATGTATGTTCTCAAACTCCTCATTCATCGCCAACTTCATAGAGCATGCAACACACAAAACTACAATAACGTTATGGGGGGAACTGCAACTGTTTTTAAAGTTTGTTGATGGCAGTCTAACATAACCAGTAGCCTACAATATAAGAAATCTAAAATAAAGTTCAAACTACACTTCTTTAATAGGTTCTCACGGAGTTATATAAGATACTATAACAAAAGGACGGAATGTGAATTTATATAATACGAAAACAACAGATTTTTGTCTGAAAGGCATGAGAAGAATTGTAATATTTGTTCTGTATATAGCACTGACACAATATTTACAAATAGATTTACTTATGTCACAATTCACTATTTTTGGTTAAAAAGTCATTTAAAAAGTTATATAGTACACATTGATGCGTATTTTTAATATAGCCTAACATATAAATAAATAATAATAAAAAACAATCAGTGCAATTGTTTAGGCTGGTTTCAACTTTACAAATTCAACTTCAAAAATTATAAAAGGAAATCAACAACTTAGTCGTCAAGTGCACTGACAACTGACGGTTAAACTGGAAATAAAATTCATTTTCATAGACAGTCGGTCAGTTTTTTCTGCCACTAGGTTACATATTATTGATAAGAGTGATGCATGTTTTGAGAACTAATTTCAAAACAAACTCAGAACTCTTAAATTCAAAGTTGTTTTGTGCTTAAATCTTGTCACATTGCGGTAAATTGCGGATTTCTGTCATAAGGCCTAAATTATCATATTTTACAGTAGTAATAAGTGATGAAGTATACGTCATAATTTAAATGATCCTATATCAGATTTTTAACTGATTAAAAATGGACTAATTAGACCTTTTATCCGTTTAGGTGGGAGCCAAGACAAGCTATCACATGGTCTCTCCACATGCGCTCTGTAGGGCCCCTAACGTTCGAGTTATGCCATCAGACTAATGCGTTGTGACTGCTCCTTTCTCGTGTGACAAAGTCTTACAGCTGCCTCCAAATCAATGGATGTCAAAGAAAAATAAAAAAAAATCGTGACGGAGAAGAACAAATCCTGCTCGGATAATCAAAGACGGTGTTTCTCAAGACACCAGATGAATTCAGACCAACTTCTGTCAATTGCTCTTCGTTGTCTTTTATTTTCTCCCTGCAGACGAATGCCCCTTGTCACATCTGTCGAATTTGTAGTGTAATTTGTAATTATTGCCCATCATGAGGTCTGCAGCTTTATCCCGTCCTTAATTAAAAGCATATTTAAGGTTCTGTCAGAGGCAGGAACATAAACAGATGGTTTTCTGTCAACTGTACGAGCTCTGAAGAATTCATTCGATGGATCTCGTTTTGTAACGCGAGACGTCCCATTATCACTATTAACAACAACAACATAAACCCTTCAATGACGTGTTATCGCCAAAAATGCTTATTTTTTATTTATTTATTGAAAAAAAATCGTTCAGGGATAGTAAAAATCTTGCAAATTATACCTTTTTAGTCCAAACACGTTTGCATTATTTTCAATATTTTGAGGCTCACAGACACTCAGTGTTGGAAAACTGGAAATTTATTCAGACTTAGAAGCTAAATGCAACGGATACGAGTGAGTTTGCATTAACAGCTCGTGACATTATTTATAATATCACTTGATGAACTGAATTAATAACGGTTTAAATCGCGCATTGTTGAAAGTGTATTCTGTTTCACGACGGTGTATTTCGCATTCAGAAATTCAGATGAGCAAGCGAGCAACAATCAGTTCAATTACCTTCAAAATATTTACTTCAGGACAAAATTTGTCAGCTAGATAAAACCGGAAAAATCTCATTACTCCATGAATGTATTTTCCAGGCGGTTTGTCGTTGTTATTGCCTGATTTGGTGTTAGTATTCCTGTTATTCAAACACAGCGGCGCTGCTGCTGCATCCATTTAATTGTATCAGCCAGATTTGTGTTGAGTTTGTCACTTTAGGTGTTTCTACATTTCGTCTTCGCTTCGCTGGGAGCTACACACGCAGCCCGATTTAATGACCTTAGTTTTATTCATAATCTCCTCCCTCCTGTTATTCAGGTTTCCTAGAAAATTGCTTTGCGGTTTTCACAAAACATAACAATCCTCTCTTTCTCATCACTGCACGTTTAACGAGATTTTCAGACAGACAATACGGTTAAATGGACAAACGTGCAAATAGTCTGATGTTTGTTTGTTTTTCCCTCCATAATGTGGAGGGTAACTGTGCGAATTCATACAGACACATAGTACAGTGTTATGTTCTTTTTTCAAACGATACAGAAGTACAAATAAAATTCCAAATGATACTCATCGACCGATCTGCAGACATTTGCAATCTTATTTACACTTCTAACATTCAATCCTTCTCCAATATTACCAGTTAATTACATAATCATATCAGATTGGGAATACCTTTAACCTTCCTTTATTGCTACTCCATGTCGTCTTATTTTGCAAACATACAGTCACTGGAAAGTTAAAGCTCAGAGACAAAGATATGTTTATTTATCCAATAATGAGAACTGTGATAAAAACTTGATTTCTAAATTTCGTATCATTCATAATATCACTTCTTGAAGTGCCCAGCATGCAGCTTTATTCCAATGCATGAAAGAACACCTGGAGGTGTGCAGGGCAAATTAGCATGGATCAAGATTGGGATGAAATTGAATCCTTTCAGTTATTGGCAAGATGGGGGTTGCTAATTGTAAGAAATTGTTAAGGGTCCTGGTTTTAGTGGACACTTGCTTGCCCCAGCAATGGTATAAAACACCCAGTGATGTGTCATTTGAAATTGTTAATGTAAATGGAAAGACTTACCAGGGATAGCAGCCAAAAGGGAAACCTAATTCACCGCTTGATGTCTTCTTTACGTTGCTTACTCTGCCTCTGCATGAGCCTAATTTAGAGGAATGGGCAGAGCAATATCTACAATATCTACCCATATAGTCATTTAATAGGACAGTGAATGCTTAGATTTCTATAACCTGAAATAAAACTGATAAATGAGCCTGTTGCTTAAAGAAAAGAAAATTCCACGATCTTGGTAAAAGAAAAAGTGGAGCTACATTTCAAATCAGCAGTGATATAAAGTTTAGAATATTTAAATTCAACCTTTGCACAACCAAGAAAACATATGTGAGGCATACATTTCCTTGGAATTATATCTGGGAGCGGGATTTTAAAAAATGCATTTATGACACCCTGCATATTTCTCGCTTGTGAACTTGGGTGGATTCCAAGTTCAGAGGCCTTTACTATTGTCTCTATGAACTTTGATGCAATGCATAGCTGTTCATCAATAGCATTTACATGGAAAGGCAATAGCAAACAATGTTTTGGAAAGACAAAAAAAAAGTGTCTACATTTTAATCAAACTCATCGAAATGCAGTTTATCCTTGACAAATTGGCCCGTTTTCTTGTTTCCCTGTACAGTATGTATTCACTCTCCATGATTTTTAAGAAGGCAACTAGGGTCAAATGAAGAATATTTTAACAAAGCTTAGAAACAAATGCACAGAACTGGATCTAAAACCAACAGTGCAGAACTGTTAATGATTATGGCAGCTCTCCTCATGATGAGGAGGATGATCTCAAGAGAAGCAGTTTTTCCAGAGGCACGCGGCATATGTCTGACCTAACTGATCACAGAGAATACTGGATTTGTCCATTTATGGAGTGGAATTTTGGACAAAATAGCTGCCCTCACCATTTAGTCATTACTCAATTTTGTGAAGCTTTATATCACTGTCTGCAACAGACATTCTCCTCCTCCAAGTCATTTGATAATCTTAATGCGCAACTTGGAGGTTGATGGACTACGTTCTGAGTAGAATGGACTCCAAAAACTCATTTTGATTAGGGGTCCTCTTTCAAGAAATTCATTTCACGTTTTCCCTGCATGCATTTCCCATTTCGCACAACAAAATAGCTTTAATGTTATGCATAGTAACCTGTAAGTACAATGTAAAACAATACACATCAGACTTACTTTACTAATTTACATTACATATATATTTTGACTGGTAAGTCAAAAAGTCCCTGATATAAAAATATTTTTTGTTTGTATGCAGAGAAATAAAATCAATTACTCCACTACTGGCAGTCATGTAGGTACAATGTGTTTATGTTTGTCCTTTTTTTCCCTTGACAAGAAAATGACAATCGTGCTCGATCCATTCATATAATTTTATTGTACTATGCATCGACTCGGAGGCAGGTGTCAGTCTCCGCTTTATTCTATAGGACCATGTCAATATCTAATCTCAGAGTTTGAGCTCTCTTTTGAGTGAGGTACAATTGTTGATCTTATCCAAACGCACAGGCGCATCTTTCTGCCTCTGATTTTTTTTTTTTTTTTTTTGTGCACAGAAACATTGCGGCTTCTGCAAACAGTTTGGAATTAGACGAAAATAATCAAAGGTCTTTCCGCTTGACGCGCCTTTAAATACATTGAATATCGAACTCAGCCTTGTCGTGTTGAGCAAAAATGAATTTCTAACATACAGGACGTAGCTGTCGACATGGAGCAAACTACATCCAATCACCCCGAGGGAATTAAACTAAAGTCGCCTTAACAAATGAAACCATATACACACACAAGCATGCTTATTAAATTAGGCCTACTTCATAATCACCAAAAAATCCACCTCCAATAAAATCACGATTAGTGCCATAAATATTTTGTCAGGTGTTTTCACAAGTCAGGAAAGCTTTTGCTATGGATAAATTATCCACATGAGTGATTCTGTGCTCTTGATGAATTAAACAGGCCGTCACTTTTTTTTTTTTTTTTTTTTTTGGTAAAATCGAAGTAGCTTTGATTAGCTACTCGTTAATAGACAAGCAAAAATCTACAGGCATAACATTGGCTTTAATATCAAGAAAATGTTTCTTCAGAGCAGAAAAAGTCAATACGTCGCTTGCTTAATCATCATAAATACGAATTGAAGAATTACCTTGGGACCGTTTTGCATGAATGTTTAAGTACAGCATCTTTTTTTGTCGTTCTCTCTCTTAACAACAAAATATAGCTTAATAGAATCGTCAAATAGTGACAGGGAGCGTGAAGTCAGACACAGCCTAATCACTAAAGCTTCTTTATAATTGTATTTAATTTAATACTTTATAACGGTTTTAATTTTTTATATTATTTTTTAAGTATAATATTTCTTAAATGATAATAGTAAATAAATATAGATAAATATTTTTCAGAATTTTTCACACTCGCTGGTGTTCCACCATATAAAGCAGGTGGATATGATAAGACGGTTTCCCGTGATAAGTAAAAATAGTTATGTGTGCCGGGGGGGCTCCCCTTGCTTTCCTCAGTCTCTCTCCCAAACACACACACACACACACATGGTTGGAAGCAGAGGGTCGGCGTAAGGGAAAGCTGGCTGGACAGATTTAAGTTTACGCCTGATCGCGCTCTGGAGTGCAGGCCAGCAGAGAGAGGGAGAGACAGCACCTGGCCCGGCTTTAGCATCCCCATCTCGCGTTATTGACAGCCTGATAAGCGGGGCCAGGCCGTGCGGTTTCCAGAAGTCTGCTGGGTTGCACCGGTTTCACTGGGTATAAACGCCGGCAGCACTTGATTCTCATCTGTGCTCTCCCTTTTCAAATTTTCACAGTTCTACGAATCTGCCATAATCTTTTGTACAAAGATATAATCTTTAATTAGGTTAATATTAAGTAGGCTAAGGCTACGTTGGCTGCTAACATAATTTATATATAGGCTATATATATATTATTATTTTTTACCTGATTAAATTTAGGTTACATTCTAATGGTGACAGTTTGTAAATAGCATAAATGAACCGCAACGTTGCTTATTTTCTATTATTTTAAATTTCACTTAAAAAAGTTCATTTATAGACCTATTCACACCAAAACGTTTTCCTTCCTTTTTTTTAAGGAAGCATAGGCTATAAAATAATAGTCGACTTCACTAATTCAAACAGTCTTATTAAACAGAGTTATTAAGAGAGATGAACCTTAAGGAAACTACATGCTATGGTTTATAGGTTCTCAAATTGGCACACAATAGACAGCAGTCCCTCCAACTTCCCGGTTTGGGGAATGATAAATGGCGTCAAGTGTGACGTGCGCCGTCACTCTAGCCAATCACTGCCAGGTTGAGGTTAATATTAAGAGAAAGTTGATAGCGAGACGAAGACGTCTTTTTTATTCCGAGCCACGTTTAAAGAAAGAGGTATTTTCAACAAGACAACACAGTTAATGTGCGAGGTTTGCGTGTGTCGTAAGAATCTCTAGGGAGAGTCCAAAGTTGGACCTTCTTTCATCTGTTAAACAGGCTAGTATTTTCATCAACACATAGAGGGGCTTACAATATCTCACAACTTTTTCCCGTGGCTCCCTTTTCGACTTGTTGGACTGGATATTATTTACTTTGGGACTAGTTTCGTGAATCGGATCCGGCGGGGCTCTCTCTAGACACTCTTTACTCTCTCTTGAGGCTCATTTGGAAACGTGCCTCTCATAACGAAATCACTCATATTCGCTATAGAGGAACGGGCTTTAGCGTTTGTTCAGGTAAGTGAGTTTACAAGGTTCCGAATTGTACTTTAAAACATGTTTTCACAAATGTTATGACATCAGATTGTCGCGCTGACAGCATTTAGGTGTCTGTTAATCTCGAACACTACCTAATTTACCATGAATTTGACTGCCATGCAGAACTTTATTCCTCTGAAACTAGGCCTATGCCGTGATATGAATGTATTATTCTTCAATACTTGACACGTTTTGACACCATGCCAGTCAACTGCTTTATGTGCAACATAATGTCATTTAATTGGGTTGTAACGTCTTCAAAGACATTTGTAAACAGGACATCATAATTATGAGTAGCCTAATGTTATCTGTCAGATAAGCCTAAATATAATTGTAACATATAATCATTTAAGTAAGTTACAACTTTGGTTTCATTATTATAACAATGCGTTTTCATCATTTAAAAAACACTAAAGCTTTCTTTAGTAAACAAAACAAAATTGATTGGCTAACCTATTTGAGGGAATTTATAAATAACCTACCTTCACCAGTAATTTATAGAATAAAATTGGTGTCTATATAAAAATATTTTCTATTAGCTACTAAAATTAATATAGTAATAATAAATAAAAAATAATTTATGGTTTCCGCAAATTAATATTTTATATAGGCTAGCATACAAAGATATACATTTTCCATAAACAATAAAATTCTTTCTATTAAGCGGAATATGTGTATATTTAACAACTGTTTATTAATATGGCTACTATGCAAATTACACTATTCAGTATTGATATATAACACAGTCGTTAGAAATTCATTTCAAGATTAACATTACCATTTGACGTGCAATGCATAAGAATTTGCCCTGAATGAAGATTACACGGTCCATAAATTATGTCACAACTGTCATTTTATCGAAATATTTAGATGCTTACACTTTACGCAGCTTTAAAGAAACACACTTTCAGTGACTAATTAAAAAAATAAAACATTAAGGCTGCAAAACATCTTTCCTCTCAAATAAGAGCGAAAGGTAGAACGGTAATAATTAAAATCATCAGCCCACAACAACTTGTCTATTATACCTAATGAAATGGAACAATGTGGAACTTGCTTCTTGGATCATGGCGCCTAGAGTTAGCCTACACAGAAGGGCCCTTTGCCAGTGCGGTGGTCGATGTCGCTGTGGGCAACCACACCAAAAAACTTTGGTAGGTCCCCTCCCCCAGAACATGGAGACTGGATGTGGACTGAATAAGAGCCAGCCTATCTCTAGTTTTATCTCTCTCTATAGACCTCTCTCTCGCTCGCTCTGACGTCAGCTGCATTCAGCTGACACCCCCCCCCCCCCATTATTAGTTTTATTCTCTCTGTTGAAACTTTCGTGAGAGGCGAGGCACCGTCTATTTTGCCTGAGGGAAATAGCGACAAGATTAGGTTCTTTTTCATGACCAAACACCACTGACTGCTAATCCGAACTGTGCTAATTGATGGGAGGACTACAAGAGTCCATCCGTGTGAAATGTCTGGAGCTAGTCAAATATTTGATGTCGACCAGCCTTTGAAACAGGTTGGTTTAACTATAGAGCAAATATATAGCATGTCCTTGGTTTCCATAAGCATGCTTTAGTGGCTTCTTATTTCTGTTTTATTTCGTTCTTTTCTAAAGAAATACACTGTTCTAATTAAACGTTCCAATTAGAACCAAAATAGTTTCGAAGTGTGATGTCATGGAATCTTCCATAGGCTATACATAACTTTTTATTCACAAAATTTTGCTAGGCTACTTTAAAAACAAACTGATTGTTCCGAAGAACCTAATTTTAAAATAAAGGTTGTTTATTTATTTTAATGCATTTAGCAGACGGGTTTTATCCAAAGCGATTTACAGTGCATTCAGGCTTTCAGTTTTTACCTAACATGTGGTTCCTGGGAATCAAACCCACAACCTTGTGCTGCTAACGCAATGCGCTACCACTTGAGCCACATGAACACTTTTTTTGAGTGTTAGGTTAAAACTGCTCTATTTTAAAGACAATCATCAGGCTGCTACGAATATATTAAACAGGATGGAGTCTAAAAGAAACAAAAAACAAGCGTTTGAATCTCAGTGCAGTAGCACAACGTGTTGCATTTCAAGCTGAACTTTCTTCTCCGGTGGATCCAGCAAAACTTGAAATGGGAAGGAGAGGGAAATTATTCGAAAATATCAAACGGCGTGGCGGGGTCGCACCGCGGGACCCGAGATGACAGTGCATGACGGTCGCGCCAGCTCATTATCCGACTCCCATTCAAGCGGCCTTTCATTGCGATGCAGACTCTTTGGCAGTATCGTTTGTTTCCTCATTGTGCTATAGTGGGGAATGCAATGGTTGTCAGAGCTCGCATTCACTTTCGCGATAGTTTATTGATGAGCTCCGACTTTTAGCACTTTTCACATGTCAAAACGAAGTCAAGTGTATGCAACCACAGCTTAATTTTATGCTCCGTGCGTCCCAACACATTTTGCCTCTCTTTAAAGCTGTCCCACCATGCTATACGTCCCCCTCCCCTCTCCATTTCTTGTATCCCAACCCGGAATCTATTCCACTCCAGTGAACGGGTGGAACACCCCAAGCTGCGAGTGGCGAGCTGAGAGTGCAGCGCATGTAACCTCGAACACAGGCGCGGGGGGGTTGCTTTGGAGTTTACCGAGGTGTGTGCTAATGTCCAAGCAATCAACAAATGTAGTTTAAGTGTCCGGCCATGGACGTAATGATATTTTCATTTCCCCCTTGGCAACCCACGACACAGAGTTTCTTTTTCTCCCGCTGAAAACGACAACAAATCACGCTATTAATGTAAATAGTATGGGGTCTCCCAACTGATCGTTGAGCGCGCGCTGTAAAGGCGGATGACATTCTCAGACACCAAGTCAACAATGACACGTGGAGAAAGTTTGGGCTCGTTTCAGTTGACAAGAGTAGCGTGAACAGACACAATAATAACGGACTTAAGTAAAAGTTTTAGTAATAAAGCAGATCAACATTTAAGAAATGCAAATACAAATTTGCTTGTTTGGTATTTAGCAAAAAAAGAAGTAGCCTACTTCCCACGGCGAATTCTCATAAAAACATTGCAGTATATATTCCAGATAATTGCAAGAACATGCTTTTATGACGAAAAAAATAATACCATGGTACTTCCTGGTACTTTTTTTCAAGTGTCGAGTTACACAGAGTTTTATAATGTGAATGCCCAAAGGCATTTCAATGGAAAACATCTTCTCTGGAGAGAATCATATGCTTATGTGGAGTAAATCGAGTGATTAAGTAGGGCTGAAAACTAGCTTTTTGCTCGGCCCTGTTTCCCGCTCTGTCACCGGGGCAGGAGGAAGTGTTTTGCTGGGAGATGATGACAGAGGTCAGGCTCAGCTAATGGGCCACTGAAGAGGAGAGGAGGCGAGGCACAGACCAGGAACACATACATTAATACACGAGTGCTATCACCAATCAGCATAGGTGCGCGCCCTCTCTCTCTCTCTCTCTCTCTCTCTCGCTCCCTCTCCCTCTCTTTCCCCCTCTTTCGCCCACTCTCTCCCACGAGCGCACATTTTTCAGTCTCGAGCAGTCTTGACATCCCATTTTATTGTCAATCTTTGTTTCCTTCGCAGGGAATTAAAATTTTCCACCCGAGATCAGTTGGAAACTATAAAAGACAAACTGTTTGAGGACGATTTTCTAGGACTTCAGAGTCTTCTCCTTATTGTAATCGAAGTATATCAGCGAGGATACGAAGGCATAGGAGCTATGCCTCAAAAAGGTAAGTTAAGAAATGTTTTTCTTTCGAGCAACTTGCACGCATGTGCACCACTTACAAGTGAAATTGCTAAATGCCCGCTAGGTTTAAACATACATATATATATATATATATATATATATATATATATATATATATATATATATATATATATATATATATATATATATATATATATATATATATATATATTAAAAAACTAGTGGTTTGTAAATAATAATTATGGGAAAAAGTTAGTTATGGCCTTGAAGAAACTGTTTATCAAAACAAAAACTTTCAAAGAAAAGCACGATACTAAAAAATAAGACGTAAAAGCTGCACAACCTCGTGGTGTCAAACTCTAATGGATTTTCCCGGACACTCTTTGCCTTTTTATGCTTTAGTTATGTCGAGTTTTGTGCCAAGCAAAGTTCTTATTTATGACAGAGGAAAGCAAAAAGTCACAGTAGGCCAAGACCGCGATCAGTCGTGAAAATGGGAACGCAATGACCAGATGAGGTGGAGTGTCAGGTTGAATCACACCATCACATTCAGCCGCGCGCCACCACCAAATCGCACCGTGAACTTGGTGTTTTGCTTTTCAGTCAGGGAAACGCTGCCTTCTTTGTCCCAGACTAACTATTAAAAAGCAAAATTACGTTAATTTTTTAACTTTAAAATTAACAGTTAATTAACTTTTTTTTTTTGTTGTTAAGTTTGTAGTACAAAACGAACAAAAATATGATCGATATTATATTTGTATCTAGTCTACTAAATCTATGTGTATTAGTTGTCTTATAAAAGTCTACTTTCCGCAGAATATCAAAGGCTTAAATACGTGTGCTTAATTAAGAGCCTTCATGTTGCACATTAGAACAAAATGCAGATTAGGCCCTGTCAATTACAGATAGCACTATTAAAACAGATCATTAACTAAAAAGATGAGTCAAGACAGAAGACCTTAAGTAGCCCACGTGGGAAAGAAATACTGAATGGTTTACTTCGTATAAAATGTAACCGTGGGTATTAAAAATGTTTATTTGCAATCCAAAAATGGTTTTGAATTAATGCAATGTCAAGAGAAATAAAAAAAACCTGTGAAACGTTGTTAAAACACTTCTGAATATATATAAAGAGTAAAAAATTATTTAAAAAAGCAATACAGTAAAACACGTATTTAAATATAAATGAAACTCGTGCAACGCTGGCTGGCGCTTGGTGTAGCCTATGTATTTATTTGTTGCTGTGCACTTTAAAACGCGCACACAATCTATCTACGTAAAAAGGAAAAGAAATCAAAGCAGTGAGTATTTCTTCAGTGGCCTCCTTTTCGGTAAATGTATTGAATGGGTTCTTTATTGCAATTGTCTTTTACCAATTGAGCGCCCCACTGCGCTGTTGTATATTTTTTACAGCTCTTAACGACACATACCAGTAACACAATTACCTCCAGATACTTATAACAAGAAATTACTTTTCTATTTCGCGCAACGAGACAAACAAAAAGGCATTGAGGTAACGGGCACCGGGTCATAGTGAGCTGCACTGGCTGTTGCGGGTGAAGGGGGTATGCTGGACCGGGTGTAGGAGGAGGAGGAAGAGGAGGAGGGGGGCTCGCTCCCTTCAGCTCTTTGTATTTTCTGAGAGTTGTTGGTACGTTTAGTTGGAAGCGGTGTAGCTAGTTAGGGAGCCCGGGTTTTACTCTCTGGGTTTTGGTGTAGAGGGAGAAAGAAAGCTATTGTTAAAATTCAGCGGGGCTTTGTCGGGGACCCCTCACCCCCTCCTGGCTTTACTTTTCCAGCGCAGCCAGGCGAGGTAGACAGCGTGTGTCACCAGAACAGAGTATCTGAAAGAGAGGAAAAAAGTAGGCCTTGCCCACAACATTTGAAGTTTTCTAATCATGAAGGTCAGGGGAAAGCAGATACAAGTACATTATTTGTATAATAATAATAATAATAATAATAATAATAATAATAATAATAATAATTGTTTGACATTATTATTATTCAGATAAACAATTAAACTTATAATAAGAAAACTATTTTAATTATAAACATTGGATTTTTTTAATTAAGCCAAAATTTATTATTGTCCAATTTATTCGTCATAAAAAACAGTATCCTAAAAAAGCTAATATTAGGTTTAGTTGTAATGCTAAATAAATAATTTAAGGATAGGTGTACTAATAAATTGTTTTGCTTTGTCCTAGGGATATTTTAATAGAGTGAAGCAGATGAGAGTCTATAAATTGTTTTAAGCGGACAGTCAACTCTGTTTCCAGGCAAGTTTTAAACCCTGGACATAAGTGTATTTGTGGAGACAGTATTTTTTGTTCTCACTTTTTGCAGCATGAATGCAAAAATAAAAATATTGGGCTTCGGCCCTCACAATAATTGTCCGTAACTTTCTTGCACACAAGTCTTACACGCAACGCACAGCAATACACTTGATTTATAAATGTGAAACTAACCATTACTATTGGTTCTTTATGATTAATAGAATACTACAACCGGGCCACGTGGGAGTCTGGCGTCGCGTCCATGATGCAAAACAGTAAGTGGTGTTCTTTACTTTTTCTGAAATGCGTTTTTATTATTAAAAAGAAAGGTGAAAACACAAGAGAAACGTGAGGGGCGTCTAGCCAGCAAAGCATTTGTTGTGGTATATTAGTGAAGGCAGTTTACACTGTACGTCAGGGGTGCTGGGCGTGTGCATGCTGCCAAAATTTTTGCCTGTCATTCATACAGCTCCCTCAAAGCAGCTAAACACTTGCATAGTATAAGCTAAACTCATTGCTTAAGCCTGACTTTAACAATTTTAGAGTTTTATGGAACATCGTGAGCCATTATTAAAAATTCTACAGGCTACATTTGAGAGAGCGAAAATTATATTCCCAGCGACAAATTCTTTGAATTGCAAAAAAATAAAAACTCACAAGGAAGCCTGCATAGCTACACAACCTATTTAGAGTGTCTAACCCATATGCTCTTTGCATAATTGTGTGTGACTGTGTGTGTTAGAGAGAGAGAGGATGTTTCTGCTTGACTTGCTTTTAAATAATTGCTGAATTAATGTTAGCATCGGTGGCCAATCCACCTAGTCCATTAGCAGAGACGAAATTGACATTGCATGATTTTGATGGAACGTCTATCATGTTTATGAAACACCGCGAGAGTGAAATAATAGACTGAGCTTTGATGCAACATTGAGTGCTGTAAGAGCATGAATAAATTACATGCGCGGATGTGTCTGTGTCTTTGAGATGTGTGAAAGCCAACTAGCAAAACATATACTTAGTCATTTGTGGAAAGTATTGAGTAAGTTATGATTACAATAAATGAGACATATTTTCTCTCTTAATGCTGGACAAGAGGTGTATGACATCTGTAACGAAGGTGTGTTGAATGTCATCCTCTCATTTCTGTTGCTTTTATTGTTGTAAGTGCCAGTTTTTCTTGCTCTGTCCCCATACTAACGACTGGTGTACTGTGTTAGTCACTCATTTTGACGTCTATAGATTATTTCTGTAGGTGGAATGCTTTGGAGTTTAAGCGGAGCGTTTAAATCTAGGTCAGCTGACGTGAAGCACATTACACTGTATGAGCGATGAATAAATAAAAAAATATATATTCTAACTTAAAAAAATATATTATGGAAAAAGGCCTTGAGATAAAAATAATAAAATATTACGCACCGAGAAAAAGTTTTTGCCTAAAAACTTTCTGTTGGTTTTTTTTCTTTTTAAGGATAAACGGTGTTATTGTACACAAATGTTGTCGTGTGATGTCTCGCGTGTATTACTAAAAAGATATCATTCGGGTTAGGCCTTTGGTTTGTTTAAAGGTCACAGGCGGCAATCCAAGCTTTGTGCTAATAACTCTTGGGTGTATATAGAGAGGAGCGTCCAAATTGACACCATATGTCTTCTTATTAATTGATTAGAAACAGAGTACCGCGCGCGTAATGATTGCCACTGGGCAAGACCGACACCATTCACCTTGGGGAATTATAGAACGATTAAGACTTAACCTTTCAAGTGAAAGTTTGATTTTATATCCTAATCTGCGTTGTTGAGCTCAAGTGATTGTATTTTTAAAGAGGTACGGCATTTGATTTCAAAGCCAAATGTGTCTATTTAAAACTAATTTCGAATTAAACTGCGCTCCGAGAAGGGATATGGATTTTCTTTCCGCCTTCCTTCGTCTTAAGTGTGCCAGAGATGTTATCAGAAATAATTCTCAGGTAGTGTGCATAATAAAAATAAAACATTTGTGAATAATTCAGATTTTATATTTCGCTCTGCAGATTTATTATGCATGAACCTACAGAACAAAACAGCATCCCGCAGACTCGCTCCCAGTGCGTAAATATAATGGAGGTTTATCACTTGGGAAAAAAAGAAATGTCACTTTTAATATATTGAGGACGAGGCGCGCCCCCGTGGACGTTCACGCGCACAGCCCCTGGCTACCTTAAAATTAAGCTTCCCTTAAAGGGGAAATGAGTAGAGTCCAATTTAGTCTGAGTGATATCCAAATGCAGACAGAAAGGGTCGTTTTATCATGCTACTATTTGTCGTGACGATGCGATTTTCAAAAGCAGAGCGATGTCATAAAGTGACATGCCTGCCACAAGTGCTCCAACTGATCTTTTCAATTAGCCTTCCATGCATGATCCAGGGCGACTTCCGCCTATTTCCAGAAATTAGACTCAAACTTGACATGCAGCTAGCTTTATTTTAAAGACAAATGTCAGACAGGCTCATCATATTTTCCCCCTCTTCTATATTTGGAGCTTATTTATTGCAAAGGAGCTTGTGCTCTTGGACTCAATTTAACGCGAAGCTTCGGAGGGAAGGGAGCTGAGAAGTAGCAATCTGGGAAGGCTGCTTTTCCGTTTTGGCTACAGGTTTGGTGCCTTTGGTCTGCTTTTTAAGTGCTTTTCCACTGACAAAGTAACATCAGGCTGTGCCTTGGTTAATGCTTTTTTATTTATTTTATTTTTTAAGTTGTTTTACTCAATGTGTGAGGCTATGGTTTAAATCATGGCAGCGTTTAAGAAGTTTTAATATAATGCCACAAATAGCATTACGCCATCTGATCCGTTTAAGGCTTTGCAAAGATGCGCAAATCTCGGCTCAGTAGGTTGGAGATGTTTTGCTCCAGATCATACGAGAGCGCTGACGCTTAATCAATGTTCTGCATGTGTAATTATATTACAATGTGCATTAGGAGATTATGATATTACGGGCACATCTGGAGAACAGTCGAAAACATATGACAGCAGTAATGACCGGCTATGCTGATTTAAAAGCGATTTACTCTGAAGATTGAGATTTGTTGACAATGCTCTTGTAATGCTTGACTCATTATAGACAATCGCGACCTGAAGGCTTCTATTGAAAACAGCTGAGATTGGATTCTGTTTAAATAGAGTCTGTATTTTGAGAGTGGTGCGCTAAATGCTTGGTGATTTACAACGGGATCTTACCTTCTTTTTAAGGTCACAGTGGAGTGAACCAGCTCGGCGGTGTGTTCGTCAACGGCAGACCGCTGCCAGACTCCACGAGACAGAAAATAGTTGAACTCGCTCACAGTGGCGCGCGGCCGTGTGACATATCCCGGATTCTGCAGGTGATTAGAATGCATATTTTGAGTCTAAAATATTGATACAGTTGTTTTGTTTCACATTTGTGCTTTCACACTTACTTTTTTCCCAGCTGTATAGTAGTTTTGAAATTTATTATTATTATTTTTTAAAGTCCTTGCATTATGAATGCCAGCGAACAACGAGGATTCATTTCAAATTTCATTTTTGAATGCATACACAGTGGTCTTGTGGAATGGATCGAAGCACTCTCAGTTTTTCCCATTTGGCAATTTTTACAATTGGCAACCGATATGCATTTTAAAAAGTGCATAATTTCTCGTACCACTGAAGACGAATTTTTCGTGTTAAAGGTATTTCTTGTGTTATAGACCCATGCTGATGCAAAAGTCCAAGTGCTGGACAATGAAAACGTAAGCTTATCATTGCTTGCAGCATACACTTAACATTTCACACTAGTTTTAAATAATGTATGTGAATTGTTTCTTTTGTTTTCTGTCTAGGTGTCGAATGGCTGCGTGAGTAAAATCTTGGGTAGATACTATGAAACGGGCTCCATCAGACCCAGGGCGATCGGAGGAAGTAAACCACGAGTAGCGACTCCCGAGGTGGTCGGCAAAATTGCCCAGTACAAGAGGGAGTGTCCGTCAATCTTCGCGTGGGAAATCCGAGACAGGCTGCTATCAGACGGGGTCTGCACAAACGATAATATACCCAGTGTAAGTTCATTCAGAGAACTTAATGCGTAATAGTTTAATGCACTTTTTAAAAAGCATGCACTAATGACACTGAAAGTGAACATTCTGCAACATCGGTCTTCCCCGGCCGCTGCTGTAATCTCCTCTACACCAGAGGACAATGCAATGCGATGTAATGCTCTGGCATGTAGGCCTGTGCAGAAATGGGGCCAATTGTTCCAAAAGCCAACATGCCACATCGCGGATGCGCTCTTTAATTAATGTGCCGCATCTCTGGGTTCGTCTTTCAGGTGTCATCGATAAACAGAGTACTGCGCAACCTGGCTAGCGAAAAGCAACAGATGGGCGCAGATGGCATGTATGAAAAGCTGAGGATGCTGAACGGTCAGACCGGCACGTGGGGGACCCGGCCGGGATGGTACCCCGGTACCTCAGTGCCAGGACAGCCCAATCAAGGTATGGCTATTTTACTTTTCTTTGGGCAAGGCTGTGTCATAATGGGCATCGGATTCGCTAAACTTGATTGTTATTTTGCTTACTGGAGTGAATTTATAATTATCATTATAAAGATAAAACATTTCCCATATTAATAATAAAAGTAGCCCATACTTCGTTTACATGTTTTAAGTAGCCTATTATTAGATGATAGCCTATAAACAATTTAAATAATTTAGGCTATGAAGGTTACACGGAGTTTCATGTACTGTTATAATATCAACAATTTAATGACGTTTGAATAAATAAATGCATTAAATACCATGACTATAATAATTAATAATAACAATGCGAGTTGCAATCACCTTCACAGTTCTTAAAGAACGCAAAATCGAATAAACAAGGATTACCTGTATACAAAATATGTTTCTGTCACACAGAAAAATGTGTTGTGGGGACAGTTTTGTCGCTATGTAATAGCTCATAATAGAGAACGTTTTGTTTCCCATTAAGGCGACATAAATACGCGTTTAGTTTGAGGAGACTGCCGTGGAAATGTTCCACCGGAGACACCGACATGATATGGCAACGGCTGCCAATTAGACAGAATTAGACAGAAGAAAGACAGACATATAAAAAGATATGAAAAATATAGAATTAATGTCTGTGTAATATCGGGTTATCAAATCATTGACTTGTTTACTTTACAGCAACTACAAATAAATAAAAATGCAACGTTTTATGCAATGAGCCAATTACGTTATATATTATTTAACATGTTTTTATGAATAAAATAAACATATTTACTTAAAATACAGTGTAGGATACGTCTATGGATTAATTTGAGTTCGCATATCATGCTACACAACCTACATATTTAATAGCCTACTGTTTATTGACATGTGGCCTCGTATACGCACTATCTGAGACAAAAACTCATATAAAAAAGCTCATTTATTTAATCCTGTGGATTAATTGGCAGAACTCTAAAGCATCTAGTTTTTTGATTTGTTAAGACAAATATTAGCCTATAAAACATAACATCACGTTACAACAACAATCATCAATCTGTGACTGGCTATTTTTTCGATTCTACAAACATAATGCTTTTATTTTTTATTTTTTATAGCTAACTTATATCATTTTCACTTCTATCATTTCGAAGTCCACTCTCAAAGTAGGCTATTAGTCAGGGTGAGGTTTCAGAGCGAGACAAATATGGTCGCAATCTGATGAATGTCACGCAACACTGAATAAAATAGCGGATTCATCTGGGCTGACAGGACGCTAAAAGAGACAACTCTGTCGCATTCAGAGGACTCCTAACAGCCCCTCCCTCCGTCATAGGCTCGTGGTGCTAAAGCCGTCTAAAGGATTTGGACACTTTTCTTTTTCCATGGGTCCTCGCATGTTTTGATCAAGGCCTTCTCAGCTGAAAGATGCCGCGCTTGTTTTGCCACCTTTTTGCTCTCCTTCCGCCTCACCGGTTACGACAACGCCCCAATAAGGAATTATTTTATTTCCCAGCGCCTTTCTCAGAGAAAACAAATCCGAAATCTGGCGACAGTCGTTCAGGCTTTTGAGAACAGGCCACACATTCGGATTAGCTCTTGAAAAGTGTGAATACTAAACACAAAGACCTTTTAAAACTTTCTGAGAACATAGAAATGCACTGTCTTTGAAAATTAAATGACATGAAGAAAAGGAAAGCTATTAGTTTATTTATGTAGCCTAATACTTCTTGCTACATCAGTAGAAGAGTAACCATGTCTAATTTACAACATATCAAAAAAGTATGGAAAAGTTGATTTTTGACAGCATATTTTCCCAGTGATTATGCATACACCGAGCTTCATTATAGCCTCTAAATCAATATTATTTTTACTCAGTTCACCATCTCCATTAAGCTAATAATCTACTTTAAAAATACTTTAACAACGTTTTACACTGTAGTTTTAACTAATTTAACTTCATATTGTTTCCTATAAATAAACACATGTATTTTTACTCCATGGATAGCCAAATGAAAAAAAATTACATGTGTTTATTTATGTTAATATGTAACAATCTTATATATCTAATATTTTATATATATATATATATATATATATAAAAGATTAGATATATTAGATTGTTACATATTTTCACATTTCTAAAAAAAAGTTCTAAGGTAGATATAGGAAAAAAAGGAACAATAACTCATAAAATGATTTAATTGATAATTATTAAGATAATTAATTTTTTTTTTTTTGGACTTGGGAACTAAGAAACAGGTTCTGTGTTTTCCAACCGGTCAAAATTGTGATGTTTACTGATCCTATGAACATTATTATAAATACATTCATAACATACCCTTTAAATATTTTATATACCAAATCATGACAGGTTATACATGGCTTCCTTGTATAGGACACAGAAATCATCTTTCAGACAGTAAGCAGCTGGGTGGCCATGTGACTACTTACACCTCCATCCATGTAAGATTCCAAAAAGTTTTGGGGTTTCATTAATACCTCACGACTCCCCGCAAAGATCAACGTGTTTCTTTAGAGTTTTCGAACTCCAAACTAAATTTTAATTTCAAATGTATCTGGTGAGATGGCTTAATAAAGCACTGGTGTCCGTCAACACAGCAGGTTAAAGCTTATCGACTCACAGTTGCCACTCCAGTCCTTTAGTCTGTGAGAAACAAGAGGCTTCGTATTTAGATGTCTCACTCACGGTGGCCTGGCTGTTTTTCTTCCTGCGCCTATAAGAAGGTATAAATCCTAACCGAGGTTGAACGGGCCGGCTCTAGGGACAGTGATTAATGACAGTAGAGCATAAAGGTTAACACGCCGAGCTGAAAAGTCTGTTGACTGGAATCCTCGTGCTACAATGACTGCTGGAGAGAATCCTTTTGTCACCCGCTCCAATTGTGTCCTCAAAATTCAACCCACGAAAGTTTGCCATCCGTCCTCCCAGCGAGTATTTAAGAGCTACCCTTACTCTCCTGTATTGTGTGGCTGTGAAAGCATCCCTCTCCTATTCAAGTATTGGTGGTCACCTCAATAGCTCTGCAAACTCCCATATGGTGGCCGTAGCCTAATTGAAGAACTCAGGAATGAAAAGGGGGGAGAGGGTGTTTGGTTTTTAAAAAACATTTCAGAGGATCTGAAAAGGGTTCTGGGACATTTTATCGTATTTCTGTAAAGCCCTCAAGCTCGTCAGCCTTTGTGACTCGATGTTGAAAGATCTAAGTGAGCGTGCTCTAAATGTTTTCCCACAACATCGCAGAGGGTGATACAGAACGCTCCACTAATTTTCTACCAAAATCTAAATATGACAAGCAAACCATGATATATCTTAATTAAAACATAGAGTCCAAACAGAGAATGAGAAGTGGGAATAAACAGAACAAATTTACATTTTATATTTCCTTTCCTTCCAGATGGCTGCCAGCAATCAGACGGAGGCGCTGAGAACACAAACTCAATAAGCTCCAATGGAGAGGATTCAGATGAGACCCAAATGAGGCTTCAGCTAAAAAGAAAACTGCAAAGAAACCGCACATCTTTCACACAAGAACAAATAGAAGCACTTGAAAAAGGTAAACAAGAAGATTCGAGCTAATATATGAAAGCATCTGTAGACTAGCTTCAACTGAACAGCATAATCACACTTCATTTCAAGAATATAACTTTTGTAATCTTTTATATTCAAATGAAATGACTCTGCATGAAGTTTAAGCAACCATTGTGTAACAGAAAATGACTCAAATTATTATTTCTTACATTTTTTTTACCAGAGTTTGAGAGAACGCACTATCCTGACGTTTTTGCAAGAGAGAGACTTGCTGCGAAAATAGATTTACCAGAAGCAAGAATACAGGTGAGTGAAAAAAACTCAAAAATCGGATGAATAGACATAAATTGGTACACTTCATAATAATTTGCCATTGGCAATCTTTTAAAATATTATAATAAATGGCTTAGCCACTCAAACAATGTCAAACAGTATCATATATATATATATATATATATATATATATATCCCTGCATTTTTCTTGGCTGCTTGACTTAAATATTTATGTTAAAATAAATTTGATATATATATATATATATATATATATATATATATATATATATTAGTGTAACATTTCACAAAATTAATTTGTAGCAGATATGTATTTAAATAAAATATATATAAAATAAAATATTTATGACTCATTTTGCACTACACAGTTTTTTGACCAATCTAATATTCTTTATGAGAATGTCCTGCCCACTAAAACCACCTGCTATTTATATATAATAATAATAATAAATGAGCTAGGAAATACATCAACATGGAGATTAAGATTTAAAGGGGAACATATTAAATACAAAATTGTCCGGTTTTATCTTTTTTAATCCTAGATAGAGATTGTTCTGTGTTGTTTTAAAATGTCTGATAACTAACTAAAGTAAGTCTCTCCAGGTGTGGTTCTCAAACAGGAGAGCAAAATGGAGGAGAGAGGAGAAGTTAAGAAATCAAAGAAGACAAGCCAGTAACTCTTCGAGTCACATACCCATCAGTAGCAGCTTCAGCACTAGCGTTTATCAGCCAATCCCTCAGCCCACGACGCCAGGTAAAACCTCCACCACGTGCATATTTGTGACTCACGAGGGCCTTAAGCAAATACAACTGAAAATTGACCAAAATGGTATGTTTAGATTATTCCTTCTTTTTTTCAACAGTATCCTTCACATCAGGAGCTATGCTGGGAAGATCGGACACAGCCCTTACGAACACATACAGCGCCCTGCCACCGATGCCAAGCTTCACCATGGCCAACAACCTTCCTATGCAAGTATGTCTACATTTGTCAGTTTAGTGCCTTACACTGTACTATATTGTTCTGTGATATGTTGGGCTTGCCTTAGTATTTTAAAGGATTAGTAATTTGATATTTCTGAGCACTGTAAAATCTTTTGCTATTACAGCATAGAGGTCTGTAAGGCTGTTTCTATCAGATGTGAGTGTTGCTGAGAGATCTGCCCTTTTTTACCTCTCCACAGCCCAGCCAGACATCATCCTACTCCTGCATGTTGCCCACTAGTCCTTCAGTGAATGGGCGGAGCTATGACACATACACCCCTCCACACATGCAGGCACATATGAACAGCCAATCAATGGCCGCCTCAGGCACAACCTCAACAGGTAAGTGCTTATTCCTCTACTGAAGCAAAAAAATCTAATAAAATTGTAATACAATATATTCTTTTATTAAAGATTTTTTATATTTTCTTCAATGTTTTTACATTTTTAATTCAAATAAATTAAAATATCAAATAAATAAATAATTGAATTAACATTTGTATACCATTTTCTTTAAAAAAAAAAAGCAGGAAATGTTCTGAAGTAACATATGTGACACATGAGCCTCAATGTTTTATTAAATATTTTTAATATTGAATTAATTTTTTATTTCAAATTTCTAGTGTATATTTAATATTTTAGAATATACAAAAATGAAAAAAGGGTTTAAAATGTTTTATTCTATTAGATCATTTAAATATTTTATTTTAAATAAATTAAACAAATAATTTCATATTTTTTGTGAAAATTAGGATGGCATTTTATGAAGCTCCAAAGTCACATGTAACACTTGACGAGTCTTAACTTTTTCAGAAATTTATTTATAAACTGATTAAATATTTTTAACACCTAACTTATTTTTACTTAAAATCTCTTAGTTCATATATTGATTTGTTACATATTAAACATGCATACTCCTTATATGTTTATTTATATATAATTGCTCTTAAATTACATAATATGACAAGTCTAAATATTTCCGCATGTTTTCACCATGCTACAGGTCTAATCTCGCCTGGAGTGTCTGTACCAGTCCAAGTGCCAGGCAGTGAACCAGACATGTCCCAGTACTGGCCCAGACTACAGTGAGAACAAGACACACGAGAACAAAAAAAAAAAAAAGAAAGAAAACAGAGGAGAGGAAAAGAGAGAGGAGCTTCTTAACCTCCTGACGTCTTTCTGCTTCAAGGCAGGGCTATTCAGCAGTATTTAAGTGTGGAAGGAAAAGAGAAGGCTCTGAAGGACCTTTTGTACTGGGATAGTGCCACTTCTCTATCATTCTTTGGACACAAAGACTTGAAGAATAAAAGAGAACAGACTTCTGTAAAGTGCCCGGTATTATATCGTAAAATGAAAAAATGAAGAAAAAAAAATCTGTTTTTCAGTTTCCAACCTAAGTCATTTTGATGTATTTGTACATGTAATGGCCAATTGTATGTTATGACAAAAAAAAAAAAAAATAAATGAACAACTGTGGATGGACTGTCAAACCAAGTTGGTCTTACATCGGTGAGAGGAAGATCATTTGTGCAGGCTTATTCTTCATTCTTTTTTCATCATCAGCTGATATCAAGAACTGCCCATTTCTGTTTCAAATGTGGACCTGTAGAAACAAACAATCTCTGTATCATTTCAAGACAAAAAATAGCAACAGAGTCCAAAGGAAGCCAATCCAGAAATTGTTTTCCAAAGCTTGCAGACAAAAGTAAGCTGTTTGTTGAACATGGTGACTGCTGAACCGGAGGAGGAAAATGTTTGGTAGTTTAAAACGGTAGATTGTGTCTTCTGTATAATTCAGTTTTGCTTATGTCAAAATGTGAGTATTTGTCTTCCCTAGAAGTCTCGCAGAACAATTTCTTTAATAAAATTAATTTCATTTTATAATTTCCTTTGAATATTCAATACATGCTTTTCACTGAAGGCCACTTTTTAAACATAACTACCATTAATGTAGCTGACAATAAGAGTGGTGTTATATTTATACAATCATCAATTCATCCAATCTCATACGTTCTTTTTAATAATTATTAATTAATTTGCTAATTTTAAGTGTTTAGTCTCAAGCAGATGGTTCTGAAACATTAAAATGAATAATTAATATTAAGAGAAAATTGAATGCAAATTTACAAAGACATGATTTAAAATATATTTATGTACCATATTCATCCAAGTCTGCATTCATGATTACATTGCATTTCCATTCAGAAATAATTTGAAACTCTCATATGTATGTGATTCTTGTAATATTTCAATAAGCCTGTTCTCTTTAAAAATAATCTGCATGTTAATAATGTTGTGTCATTTAAGTTAAATTGTTTCATAAAGAAAATGAAGAACAACAAGTGGGGCTGCATATTTAGAAAACGTGTTCACTTCATAGCTTTATGAATGCTATCGGCAGGGTTGCCAGGTCTGCGTAACAAAACCATCCCAGTAGTTGCTCCTCAAAAGCAGCCCAATCATGGCCAAAACAAGCCCAGTCACATTCTGGGGGGAAATGGCTATCAAAATCCCATTCTGCTTCCAGGAAGTCCCACCTTGGTCGCAAATGTGTTTCGGGGGACAGTGGATTTCGCTTCTCCCCACGGACTCAAAACAGCCCGTGGCAGCAGTGTATAAAAACAGCCCAATTTCACAGGAAAGCTGCAGACTTGGCTACATGGGCTATCGGCATGCATTCAAGAAATGTTTTAGAAATTATAATATTTGAAACACCACTACGGATATAATGTGAAAAGTAGCAAACAAAAAGAACTCAAGAAATCAAAAGCATAAAAAACAATCTTATCTTACCAGTAAGTGTAAAGAATGATTGCAGGGTAAAATATGTGATTTTGCCCCCTCGGGAGACCCAGCAGGGAGGGAAACGTAGAGAAGAATCCTTACAGGAGAGCGGTCGGGTATGTGTGACTTGGCCTGTTCGTCACGTACAGAAAATACATTAGGACCGTCAACAAAAACATCTACAAAGACAAAATGATACAGTAGACTGGAAAATGTATATCATTTGCGTATAACTAAACTAAATTTAAATGACAGTCATCTATGTTTTGCTGCATTGATGTAATTAAAAACCGAGTAGAAGTTCGGAACGCAAATTTGTGTTGATATTAAAGACAACAAAAAGAAACAAAGAGCTAAACTTCAAGCTGACGGTTTAATTTAACTGTTGAATTTATGAGATGGCACTGTTTACATTAGCATAAAATCATATTTAATTGCAGGTAATTCATCATATAATAGCCTACGCTGTGGGAGTTTGAGTACTGGATGAATGAAGCATCTATGAATTGTAGGCCATGCCTCTGTCATTAACAGCCGCAAACAGTGTATATTAATAGTTTAAGTTGTTGCAAAGTTCAACCATTCAACAAATCAGTATGTTTAAATAGGCTACTGTATATGCAGGAGATTAATTTGAAAATACTGTAATTTAAGTGTCTGATAAGTGCATTTTTAACATCTGAAAATATCGTTTTAAAATGTCTAGTGAACGGTTTAGTGCCAAAGAAACTTTGATAACTTAGAACATTCATTCAAAAACAAGTTTCTTACACCAAAGCATGACCATTTCTACTTCCTTTCTCTTTTTTTATACATAGGCTACTAAAAGTCAACCAAAGTACACACAAGCCATCCATGTATGAAAGCTGGTCAGAAACAGTCTTGTCGGGGTATGTTTTCACACCAGCGAGCACAACGCTAAGGAGACTTGCGATGGGACATGCGTTCAGCCTGCAGCGATCACATTTAACCCACTTCGAAACGGAAACCCCAGATATGTCTGTTTCATGTATATGACTGTGAGAATTTGACTTGATTTGGTTGTATGTTTAGTCACAAGAGGACTTCAGAGGTGGAGAATACCTCTGATTGAAAGTGAGGCAAGACTTTATTTTCTCCAGCCAAGGAACAAACAACGACAGACCTTTCATTTAGGTTCATCTGCAAATTTTTTCAGTGTACAGTCATGACAAGAGGCTACGAGATGTGGCCTAGTGGTTTAAGCACATGGCCGTGAACTGTGTCTGGGAGACACAAGCTCAAATTTAGCTTGTGATTTCCTCTTTCCCTTCTTCTCCCCATCACCTCTTTTCCACTCCTACTGTATCAATGAAGTGGCAAAAAGCCCCAAAATAAAATGTAATATTATAAAACTAACTGTAAAATTGTAATATAATGCATTACATCAAATAATAAAATATTGAAGTAATAAAATAAAGAATAAAACTAGATATAATAATACATATTAATAAGTATTCAATAATTGTAATTAATTTACATTAGTTAGTAAGTTAAATAAATATACTAAAATAATACAATTAAATACCAGGAAAGAACAATACTGACCAATAACACATTTATTATTTCTGAGTGGACAGAGATCTCTGTGTGGACCACTGGCTGTTGTCAGACTCCTTGTGCAAACAAAAAAAAAACTCACTGTATTATTACATTTGAGGGCAAAATTAATGTTTGGAAATGTAAACTGATATATTCTACAGACACATTACAGCAAAAGATAGAAATAACTGAATTATCTGGTGAAAATACTAGTGTTCTAATAATGTTGGCCACCACTCTATATATATGTGTGTGTGTGTGTGTGTGTGTGTGTGTGTGTGTGTGTGTGTGTGTGTGTGTGTGTGTGTGTGTGTGTGTGTGTGTAAAAAATAAGATGTAACAGGGAAGAACAATACTGAAAAATGACGATCAAGTCCAGATTATTAAATAACATATCCATAGTGAATTAAAAAAATACTGCATAAGAAAAAAAGAAAGAATAGAAATTAAATGAAAATTAAATAAAAAACACAACAGAGAAGAAGAATACTGAACAATTTAAGATGATCAGTTTAAGACTCTTAAATAACACCTCTGTTGAGAAGCCGTCTGGTGTTTTGTAGGTTGAATACAGTATGTGCTAATCGAGTGAGTCTGAGTCTCAGGCCTCGCTTGCATGAAGCATTTAAATCGGAGCAGAGGAAACCCAGGTGTTTCTAGCCCATAGCTGTGCTGCTCCCCACCTCAGCCCCAGCACTTACTGGATTCTGCCAAACGCCTGGGCTGTTTCTGACAAGTCTAGAGGCCAAAGCTGCATCTCTGCTGAACGAGAGAGACAGGGAGAGAGAGAGAGACACAGAGGATGAGGAGGAGGCAAAATAGACCAATGAAAAGCTAGAATGAGGGAGATATTTTGTCCTTTTTCTGCAGTCGAGAAGCATTTAAATATGACAGGACACAATTATGGTTCACTCTGTTGTTGGCTGCAGATGCTCTGTTGTAATTCTGCTCTGAGCATCAGTCTGAAGGGTCTCTGTGTTGCAGACCCCTACAATAGAGTTAATGCAGCTGTGTTTGAAATGATAAACACAAAGGAAATGAGGCGAAAATACAAAGACGCAAAAACAAACCAGAATCAGGCAGTAAAAAACCAACCAGTGAACATATTGTATTGTTGATTGCAAATCTATACTGTAGTCTACAAGACCAGTACTGAGAATGCTTCTATTCTGCATTATTAATACATACATACATACATACATACAAACATATGTAAATACACGCTATATATATATATAGAAAGAGAGAGAGAGCGAGAGAGAGAGAGAGAGAGAGAGAGATAAATAGATAGATAATTTGAAAAATATAAAATAATATATTCATATAAAATATTAATTTAATTGTTATATATTTAATATATACCTTGAACATTTATTGCAATTATTACATAAATATTTATATGATATATTTATAAACTATTTTAATATATATTGACATAAATTGTTATATATTTTTTAAAATCCATATAAAAAAGAGTATATAAATATAATAAAATATGTTTATAAATCCATATTTAATTTCCAATATAGATTTTATAAAATATTTAATAAACACTTATTTTATTATTTATTTACTTACTTACTTATAATAACATATATTATTATATTTACATTTAAATATTTTTTAAATCTCTCTCTCTCTCTCTCTCTATATATATATATAAATTCAATCAGATTTTTTTTTTCATTAAAGCTCAAATGAATATATATATATGTCTGGATCTGAATTGTCCTTTGTGCATGCTTGACAAAAAGATAGATAATGAGAGAAAGAAGGCAATAAAAGAATAAAGGATTGAAAAACTAAGACTCGTTACACTGAATGAGGTTTATAATGATGGTATGTTCCATCAAAATGCTATTAGTCTAGTGGGAGGCTATCCAATGAACGCCCTGTGCGTAAAACCACAGAATGCTTTCCAGAGAGTGTAAAGAAGGGTTATCAGTCTGTCTGAGAGGGGAAAAGACAAGTGGCTGTTGGTACTTGGGCAATAATGCTTCAGCATTGCATTGTATAAATGTGTGTGTATCTTTTGCCTGCCAGTGCTTTATACTGAAGCTTGTAATTTAGAGTAATAGCCACTTCACACGTCCTCAGATAGCCCAAACCCCTCCTCTCCATGCCCACTTCCAGAGACAAGCTCTGCTGACCAAATACTGCTACTTAATGAACTAGCACAGTTAAGCTTTATTGAGAGGCCTTGCGGTCAGCCACTTGTGAACAGAGTCAGCGGGTGAAGTGATACTTCAGCTCACCTAAAGTGAGTCAGTGAAAAAGCCTCTCAAAAACTACTGAGATGATGGAGGAGTTTTGTTTGCCTATATACATAAGAGTTCTTATTATTTGCACAAAAGTGTGCAAAAAACATTGTCCAGTTAAAAAGTATGATAAAAAAGTATCATTATACTGGTTACTTTTACTTAGTTTTGTGTATTTAGTTGCCTAAGACTTGCAAAACAATATTTTTCGAAAAACTCTGTTTAGATTGCATGGAAAAGCAAGTGACCTTGAGTCCTGACATCCTCTCTGTGCTTATTTTATTATGTTGAAGAGGTGGAATTTTCAGAGAAAGGATTTTGGTAATATTTTGTGTTTATAAATGTGTTTAATCGTATTACCTCTCCATTCACAAATCCTGCAGTTGATTACAGTAGTGAAAGCTGGCTGGCCTCGGCCAGGTTTTAACAGATAGTGGGATGAGCGTCAGTGCTGTAAGAGGCAGGACAGATGAGTGACAGCAGCTGGCAAAAAGAGCTGGAGAAACAACAGGCCAGACACGCTGAGCATGAATGACACACACTTACACATTATTAAATAACACACACAGACAGGGGCAGCGGCTGCTTTTCAACAATGGAAAAACACAGATATAATTTAAAAAAGTAAAATAAATGCTGCTGATAAAAATAATGCTTCTAAAACTATAAATAAACAGTAAAATAACTTTATAACTTTTTTTTTTTTTACTAATTTTAATAATGTACTAAATAACAAAAATAATTGTCCACGTTTGGAAGTGCATTTAAAAAAAAAAAAAAAAAAGAATAATAATAATACAATCTAAACTAAATTTGTAAAATAATTATTAAAAATATACAAAATTCATACAATATAATATAATATAATAATACAATACAATACAATACAATATAATATAATATAATATAATATAATATAATATAACATAATATAATATAATATATCGTTTGTGCTGTCAAACGATTAATCACGATTAATTGCATCAAAAATATAAGTTTTTGTTTACATAATATGCGTGTACTGTGTATATTTATTATGTATATATAAATACACACACACACACACACACACACACACACACACACACACACACACACACACAGTATATATTTTGAAAAATTTACATTTATTTACATGTACTGTATATATTTATATTCATATAATTTATATTATAAATAAATGTTTAATATATAAACATTTTTTATATACATGCATGTGTGTGTATTTATTTATACATAATACACACAGTACACACACATATTATGTAAACAAAAACTTTTATTTTGAATGTGATTGTTCAAAATAAATTGTTTGACAGCACTAAATATAATATAATATAATATAATATAATATAATATAATATAATATAATATAATATAATATAATATAATATAATATAATATAATAAACTCACGTGACTCATGTCCACCACTGACTCATGTAAACATTTGCACACAAGCTCAACTGAAACACAGATATACACACTCAGCAGATGGAAAGGGGTCTAGTCTATACACCTCACCCTTGACTCCTCTTTTTGGAGCGACTCAGGACACCCCAGTCAGTGAGACAGACAGAAAGCGGCGTCTTTCTGGACCAGGACACAGTCCTCTGAGCCAGAGCTCGTCATGGTGATGGCAGCATGGCAGTGCTTCTCTATTGTAACCAACCCCCAACTGTGACTGTGGGACAGGGCAAAGGCCCAACTCTCCTCTCAAATAAAGCTTGTCACCCTAAACACTCCCTTAGACCAGGCTAAAAGAAGAAGCAGCAGCATGAATAGCAGAACATGCTAACAAAACCGTCAATGCTAACAACACCAGCAACAATGAATGGCCTGCGCTGCTAGAGCCAAAACTCCGGGCCCAAGTCTCACTAGAATGTAACTTTATCTTTACACTATTGATGGCTCGGCAGTGCAATGCCCCAAACACATGTTTTTGGTCGTGACATAAACAATCCCTCAACAAAAACACTGCAGGAGTGTGAGGACTAAGTGCTAGCGGGAGCTCCACACTAACAACTCTGTGCAGTTTAGTGGTGTTTATATCACTAATGTGAGTGAATAATTTGTGACCCAAATACCATGATTTCCTCAAACAGAGATTAAACAGCCCTTACCATAAGAACGGCATCAAAGGAATTCCAAAGCTTTGGCCAGAGTTGCTAACGACAGAAGTATTAGGTGCTAATTCCTGTCACTTTTTTGGTTCCTGGAACATTTTCCATACAACATTCAAGCTAGTGAGGACGATTAACACAAAAACGGCTTTTAAAACAAATGTATAGGGTACTTACAAGGATAAATATAGAGAAAATAATTATAAAATAAGGAATTCTGACATGATTAGCATTGTAAGTTAAGCATTAGCATTTTACAGGTTTTAGTTGTATGAATTGAAATAAACAAAATATTGTATGCTGACTCAAAATTAGAAAGTAAATGGGAAAATCAGAGATTTATTTGCATGTTGGATCCTTGATGCAGTGGTTAATGCTCAAAAAGAGCTGTGCTGCTGACATGGACATGCAGGTCTGAGTTTTGAACCAGTCACATTCCTTATATCTTCCTGACTATTCTCCACTATTCTATCAGTTCATCTATCAGTTTTATTACATTATTAGTGTTATATATATATAAATTACATTTAAGTGAGCATTGGGCAATTTAAACAGTAAATAATAAAAAATTGTGAAAATTAATTTTTTATCCCAAATATTGGCCAATAACATGTATCTGATATGTTGCGTATCACTACTGTCAATAAAATATAAAAAGTCAAGAAATAAAGATAGATAGTAGATTCATCCACATTGTATTACTCCTGTGAAACTTGTTCTACTTTTACAACTTAATACATTTATTTACTCACACCACAGTTAGGCCATTTTTAAGCCGTTCAGAGGAAACTCCTAAGACACATCTAGACATCTGTGTGCGCTCTTGGATTTCCTTTGAAGGGGATGATTAAGCTTGTTTTTCAGCAATCCTAGCTCTGTGCCTGGCCCACCACTTCTGTCTGGCAGTAATCTTGAACCGAAATTCAACCCTACTGTTAAATACACAAAAATTTCTCTGCCTGCCTATAAGCCCTGAGTCATCTAGTGTTACGTGCCATTGTTCACCAGGACTTTTGAATGACTCTGCACTCCTGACACAGGAACAAGCCCTGAGCAGATGTTTTACTAGGGTGGACTAGTCTTTAAGACTACATTAAAACATCCTGACTGGTAAACGAAGGTCTTTGGGTGCTATGGATCCTAAAGGTGAGAGGATAATTATATCAAATATACTATAATAGAAAAGGCAATGAAGGTAGTCTTACCTAAATCTGTAAAACCCCTATGCAAAAAACACAAACAAGCCAAATGGAGAAGCACACAACTCCATAAATATTTCCTGTATGCCAATCAGACCTTGTAAAGGGCACACTGCTTGCTAGGGTCGCTCTTTACTTATTGCTCAGATTTGAAAAACAGATTCTCTGAGGATTGCCTGCATGAAAAGGTCATTTGTTATATATATCAGCAACATATTCACCTGGAAGTAAAAGGACCTTTGGAATATGCTGAACTGATCATGGTTACGACCACATAGGTAGAGAAAGTTAGATAAAAGAACGTGCTATTTCCTGACAGGTTATTTATAAACCGAGAATGGACAACGTCCCACGTGGTAGCATTTGAAAATGACTGTAAAATCTTAAAATATATAGGTTTAATACATTTGGAAACAACGCTGATGAGAATATATATATATATAAAAATTGGGGAAAAACAGCTGCAATTCAGCACAATAGAGCAAGTTATGTGGATATTTGTGTATACTTATGAGTGTGTACTATGTGTTTATGTTTGGTGCCCGGAGCTGAATCAAGGGCAGCATGGGCTACAGCATAGACAGGCCAGATAGTGTGTGTGTGTGTGTGTGTGTGTTAAATATTTGAAGAGTGTGAGGCTTGGCCCTGGGGGTGAGAGCAAGACACACTGCATGAGCAAAATACATGTAAGTGCTGCCTTCAGAATAAATACACAGGCATTGCGAATGTAACAGTGGGATGAACTTTGACAACATATCTAAAGGCTATTTACATTTTATACTGTGCACACACACACACAAACATCCCATAATACAGTGTCCAAAAACCACATTAAATATTATTACTATTATTATTACATTCAAATATCATAGAAAACTTTATAAATAAAACATTAGTGTGAGTTAGTAATATATAGAAATTCAACTCATATTTCACTTTACTGCTGTAAAGATGATGAGAAAGCCATCTAAACATTTAAACAGGTGTCGAGAAGGACCTGACCTGTATGTGAGAGAATGCATGAATATTAATGAGCAGGCGTTTACGAAAATGAATATTCATAGGAAAAAATCCAATCTAATCCTCTTCAGTCACACTTTCTGTGCATGTTGACGTAAAATGCATATAGATGCTAATCTCTGCTAAAAACGTGTAATAACTGCAACAGAAACAAGACTTTTAATGACAACATTGTTAACGTCGACATGAAGCAACACACCTCATTTCACTGGCGAAAGAATCAGTGTGTAGATCCAGCCTAAAGATGTAGGCTTGGGGTTAATTAGCTATAAAATACAATGCTAATCTAGTCTTTATGAGGTCACTGTCGTGGTCCGATGACCTAAAGTTAGACAGGATCATGACAAGACAGGATTTGTTTCACAAGGCGAGCTAGGCTTGTTTGTTTTAGTGATTTATACTGTCTCTATGTCTGGCCTGTAAAAACAAAAAGAAAGCTTTGCAGTATGAAAATATTTGTCTGACAGCATATGTGGCAAAATGTTGAAGATGAATATATGCATCACTTTGTCCTCTCATCATGCAACATTTTGCACAGGTTTGAAGTCACATTTCCACTTTGATGAAATTCATAAGGCATACAAGTGAATTTTGAATAAAGGTGTCACTAGTGTTTAAGAACTGGTTTTGAGGGGATCAGAAACAGGCTATTTCAAGCCAGAAACCACCACCTCAAGCGGCATGCGACAATCTCACTCTCAGTTATTGCACAGAAATGAATATCTGAGGAAAAAAAGAGAAAACAGCACTTCTATTTGTATGACCCTCCAACATTTTGTACATAGTAAAATGCTTATTATCTTATATTGAGGAGAGCGAGGAGATGCATTAGATGGATGTTTTGTTTATTCCTGGCTTTTCAGAGCACAAACTGGTTCTAGAAGTGACAGTTTTTACATGCTAGGTGATGCAAGGAGGTGACAGTGGTACAAAACACAGTTTATAAGCAGGTCTATTGCTGTTTTACAGTGGGGAAGTCATGTTTAGATTATCATGCCATCCTTAAAAAGAAGGTCTGTTTGGAGACAAGATTATAATATGCTTCTGATTGAAAGGAGAAGAAACTGCAATCAGTATCCTACAAACATAAAACAGCAATCATTTGTACTTCAGCATTAAAGGTAAGTGGAACCTAACATCCATAGATTGTGCAGGACAGTGTTGTCAACAGTAACATCCCTTACCCTTCCTGGTATTCTTGACACTGAAGCCTATTGTTCAATAACTTTAACCAGTAGAGGCTAAACAATGGCCATCAGGGCCCTCTGGGTAATATATTCACAGTCACTATCCTCATTCGAAAAAAAAACACCATTTAGCATTTCTCTCACATAAAACTACCTGATTTTTACTGTAAAACTCCTAAATAAATGGAGTTTTGCAGGAAAAAACTAATAAATGTAAAACTCCTGTGTTTCTTTATGGAAGGATGATGAAGCTGATAGTGTTCTTAAAGTAGTATGAGAGAAAATACGTTTCTAATAAAATATGTTTTTGTCATAACCATGGACGGCAAATTTAAACCAATTCCTGCAGGGACTGGTGACTAGACATGAAAGTGATTGTGACATGTTTGCTACGTGCAAACCCTCCAGCACATGCAGAAAACACATTTACAGTGTCACCTCTGACTGCCATTTGTTGGGTACATTTACTGTAAAATGACTGCATGTGGTTGGCAAACAAGACTTCATTCATGAGATTCTGCATAAGAAATCAATGGTTTTTAACACCTCCGTGATTAATTTTCCCAAAGGGAAAACCTATTAAAAACAAATTGGATATGGGTTTGTGGCTCTGAAATGATTACATACATCTTCAAGCATATGCCACCATATCCCTGAATCTGAATCCTGGAAAGGCAATTTTGCCTTTCATTGTACATTTTTACAGTTTTTTTCAATCGTTAACAAGCACTTAACCATATTTCAGATACCTTTTCTAAACTCTTAACACAGACTCACACCTACAAAACACAATTGGCCAAATGGATAATTTTCTTCTCAAAAACACATTTTGTTAAATATATACTAAATCTTCATTTCAAAATAGAACACATCTTTCTCTGCACACACTAACTTTACCAAAACACTGGAAATCTGATTTAAAATTAAATTATTCTGTCAAAGAATAACACTTGTTTTCAACTCACAAGGTACATGTAGTCAATCAAAGTACACCAGGTTTCAAAATACTGGCTATTGTTGACATTACAAAAACTGCATAGACTTTTAGGTTTCAGTTTCACAGGTATTTGCATGCAAAACATGCAATCCACCGTTTTACACTAAATTTCTTGGTTAGGTACTGTATGTCCAAATGTACAGTAATGTTCACATTCAAAAGCATTCCAGTAAAAAGCAAGTTTTTCCCTTTACTGTTTACTGCAGGAGGTACAGTAAAAACAAAGGTTTGATAGAACAGAAAAGGTTTTACAGTATTGCTTACAGTGAACAAAATATCCATGAAACACATAAGAGCATTCTGAACAAAAAAACAACAGCAACAAGCCCAGATAAAAAGAAAGAAAAAAAAAACCCAGGCACAAAATTACTGCATCTAATCTCTGTGATCTTCAGGGTTAGGCCACGTTTTCATCAACATCACATCTGATATTATCCAAGGCGATGCACCTGGGATAAAACCGCTTGGTATGTCGGATCCACCCTTGGCAATCATGAATGGTGATGTCCCTGCAGCCAGCATCCATGACTTCAAGGAGGGACATCTGGTCATGTGGCTGATGGTCATAAACCTTCCACCTCCATGCAGAAAAGAACTCCTCTATGGGGTTAAGGAAAGGTGAATAGGGTGGAAGGAAGACCCATATCAGTCTTGGGTGGACTTCAAACCATGTTGTTTTTGCTTGCGAATGATGGAAAGCCATATTGTCCCAGGTAATTACAAAGGTCCTCATGTTTTTACCCTCCTGATCCTGCTCTGGAACCAGGCGCTGGTGGAGATCATTGAGAAAGGCAAGGAGGCGCTCGGTATTATAGGGTCCAACCTGACATCTGTGAAGGAGTAATCCTGCATTTGCAATTGCTGCACACATGGTAATGTTTGCCCCTCTCTGTCCTGGCACATCAACTGTGGCCCTTTTCCCAATTACATTTCGTCCACGTCGACGCCTTTTGGGCCAGATTGAATCCTGCCTCATCTATGTATATGAATTCATGAAGGGCCTGGTTGGCCTCCAATTCCATAACTCTCTGAAACAAAGTTTATGTAAATCATGTCATTACTATATACCATACTTTACTGTAACCTATTACTGTAAGGGTTACCTACTAGCAAAGTGCAAAGCTTATAGAACTGGACATTGAATTGAATATACACTATACCTGGACATATTGTTGTCATAGCTCCTTGACTCTCTCACTGTTCCTCTCAAAGGGAACAGTGTAGAGCTGCTTCATCCGCACTCTGTGTTTGGACAATGTCCGCGTAATCGTTGTGAGGCTGATGCTATCGATATTGTCAAATATCTCATGGTCCTCTACAATTCTGCAGTTTTATTGCATTATTTGCAACAACCATTTCTACAATGGCAAGCTCTTGATCATTATTTAGGAGCTTTCCATGTAAAATGCAATACTTACCTGTTGGTTTGTTGAAAGATGCGTATAATGGAGGCAACCGTTGACCGCCTCAAATTGGGCTGCTAAGATATATATCAGCTAAGATATATTGTTTTTGAACTGATATCATTGCAGAAGCAGAGGTTTTTATACTGTATCTAAGGTTTGGAATATTGTTTTTGCTATTGTGGGATGTTGTGTGTTAACATTCGTAAATACTACAAAAACAATCCATAATTTTGTTGGGAGGTATAGCTTGTCTGTTAAGAAAATGTAAGCATTGTGGAAATGTGTTCAGTGACTCCATATTGTGTGAAAACGACATGAAATGTGTGAATGGTATGGCCACAATAGACCGATGCTGTGCTAATTGTGTTTAGAGTTTTGAAAATATGACAACTGCTTGGACAAACGCTTGTTAGTGACTGAAAAAAACTGTAAAACAACAAGATAAAATTATTTTTCTTTGTTAAAATATTCTCTCTAATTCCAGCCTAATATTTAACAAAAGTCACTCCACTGACCATTTAATATGTCCTTGATGAATAAAATAATTTCTTAAAGGGATACTCCACCCCAAAATAAAAATGAAGTTATTAATCACTTATCCCCATGTTGTTCCAAACCCGTAAAACTTTCATTCATCTTCGGAACACAATTTAAGATATTTTGGATGAAAACAGGGAGGCTTGTGTCTGTCCCATAAACTGCCAAGTAAAATACGCTGTCAAGGTCCAGAAAGGTATGGAAAGCATTGTCAGAATAGTCCATCTGCCATCAGTGGTTCATAACGTCATAACGTTATGAAGCGACAATAATACTTTTTCTACGCGAATAAAACAAAAATAACGATGGACTATTCTGACGATGCTTTTTTATACTTTTCTGGACCTTGAGAGCGTATTTTACTTGGCAGTCTGTGGGACAGACACAAGCCTCCCTGTTTTCATCCAAAATATCTAAAAATGTGTTCCGAAGAATAAACATAGCGTTTATAGGTTTGGAACGAGATTGGGGGTAAGTAATTAATGACAAAAGTTTCAATTTTGGGGTGGAGTATCCCTTTAAGAAACCTGACCATGAACTTTTGAACTGCAGTGTAAACACAGTGGCGTTATCAAAACATTGCTCTGTTTTTGTTTAAAAATATGACAAGTTCCAATGGCATGAGTTTGGGGAGGGGCTACCTGTGTGGGAGTGGTGCTAGAGGAAACTTGCTTGGAAACAGTCATTAGATTCTACAGAGATTTCACTTTTTTTCATGAACAGTGCAATCTGCCATTGCAAATAAATAATATATGTGACTCTAAACCACACCTTCTCATTAAAATTTTAACATAAATACAGTGAACCAATGATTTGCATGGGGTGAGTTGTAAAGAATTTTGAGAAATGGATGTGTGAGCATCAAACACTTAGTGGAATGTTGTTGTTCCACTTCAGTAATCTTTGATTAGTAATCCAACCCCAGGCAGAACTCCTTTCGCCCCTTTCTCTCTCTCCCTTTCTTTATCTCTCAACACCCGTTCACAAAGGCCTCGGCCATTAGCGTTCCAGCTTGCTGTTTTCAGTAAACCTCTCCTCACTGCGACATCATACACCAAAGCCCAAAACCACTCTTTACAACCAATGTCATAAGCACATTTCCCAGTCGTGAATAACAGTTACTTTGCTGGGAAACTGTTTCTGAATCTAATAATTATCCTCTTCATCCTCCTAATTCAGACTTTAGTGTTTGGTTGAGAAACGGGCCGGCTGCCAGATCGAAGCAGAGTCGGAGTTGTCAGGTGGATTACAGTCATATGAATCGCTCCGCAGGAGGCCGAGCAGCCTGCAATTACAGCGCAGCGGTGCCTTTGATTTAAAGGAAACTTTCAGAAACTGACTAAAATGTTGAATAATAAGCCATTAGAGATTCTGAAGGCCAGAGCCCCAAAAGAAACCCTCCCTCCCTTGAAGTTTCCTTTGCACACACAAAGTTGTTTGACGTCACTAAGCGTCGAACAACGTCTGTGCTAGTTAGTCAGACACCTGTGACTAGCCGCTTTCACTCATAGTCAAAAGTTTCGAAGAATCTTTACAGCGCAATTAAGAGCGGTAATCGTTTTCTGCGCAAAAAATATCAGTTTATTCCATTGTACTAAAAGCCCTGAATGGGATTCTTTGAAAAGAACGTGAATCTTTTATATGATGGCCTCTGGATTTTTAAATGAAAATGAGGGGTCAACTTCTCTCATTTTCCTCACAAAGGACTGAAAGGAAGGGACCAAGCAGACTTGAAGGCTACAGCAGAAGGTGACTAGATAAAAAGAGACACAGCCAGTGCCGCCCCGGCTCACATCAATGCCGCATTGTGAGCCCCGCCAGAGACAAACGAGCACCGGCCACAATCGGAGCAGGGCCGTAATTAAATTTCACACAATATGAGGCAGCAAATGACATGTAAATTATAAATGGCTGATTCCTTGCTTTCCATGACCGTGTTAAATAAGGGAGGTGTAAGTGAAATCATTAGATTATGCCATTCAGCGACAGGAGGGAGGGGGTTTTCAAAAGGTTGCCGTCTTGAAGGGCCCGCAGCCAGCCCTGGCACAAACGATGCACTCGGACACTATTTCAAACAGCGGCGAGGACAATGCCGAACCAGCCCTTGATTGTGTTTGTCCACCTAGGTATAAAACAGACATTATGGGCATTTTGTCCCGCTCACCAAGATGCTCGGGTGGGCTAAAAAAAAGAAGTGAGATAAGTGGATGTACTTCACTGGCTCCTTGTATCTCACACCAATTATCGTCTTAATACATAGACACAGCCCACTAGCATCAACAATGAAATATAGCTCCAAAAGAGAAGAGAGAGCCATTTCAAAAGCGGCGTTGCATGCATGGAGGAGTACTGTGGGCTAATTGCAGAGGGACAGATGAAGGACTGCTTCTTTTCAAGGAGGGAAATAGAAAGACACACAAATACAAACAAGAAGAGGTAATCTCACTTCAAGAGACTTGAAAAACTTTGAAACAAAAAAGCCAAATTTTAGAGAGAGAGAGAAAACATTTTTCTGCTTGCATACATGTGCAGTACGTGACAATATATAAAGGGAAAAAAGTTGCCAGGGTGCAATTAAAAAAATAAAACAATAAAAAATTATGGTCATCATCAGTTTTTGTAAACTAAAGGTGATTAAAAAGTAATGTGTGGGCACTGTGTGCTATCACATGCATGTCCGGCCTTCTTAATTAGGACAAATCCCCTTTTAGCCAGTACTAGAGAGAGAATAGGCAGCCCTAGAGTGTTTGTGAAGAAACTCATTAAAAATGTGGAATGCTGTGGAGAGAGAGAGAGAAAAAGAGAGCAAGAGAAAGAGAGAGAGAGCGTAGCGTCTTTCTGCTTGAGTAGCCACAAGTGGCCTCTAGGATAAATGTTCCCCTCTCGTCTCAAGTAGTTGTCTTGAACCAAGTGCCGAGAGGAGAAAAGAGCCACAACTTGTTAGTCAACAAGTTAGCTTAGAGGGGCCAAAGAGGGATTTGGAAGAGCAAGAGCAAGGTTGTGCCACATCCCAAACACACACACACACACATAGAAATAAGTAAGTAGAAACTGTAACGCCCTCCTGCTAACCGAATGAGATCAGATAAACTCCAGTATGTAGCATCGTGAGGAACATGATCGTCAAAAGTTTGATTTTAAAATCTGAGGAAACAACATTAGACAACTACTACAAGCAAAGGGAAAACAAACTGCTAAATTGCTTATGAAAGTTGGTAATAGAGCCGAACATTATAGCAATTTATGCTAAACAAAATGTTAGATGGATAGATCTATCGATCTGTCTGTCTATCTGTATGACATTTTTCTGTCTGTCTTCCTAGAAAGTTAGATAGATAGATAGATAGATAGATAGATAGATAGATAGATAGATTTACATAGACATTCAAACAGTTTCAAAATACAAGGCCACATAAACATAGTGAAGGAAAGTGAGGTTGCCGCTGGCTCTCATCCTGTCAGCTCCAGAAGGCTTAGAGGCAGGCCCCAGCCCAGATTAACCCTGATCGGGCCGTCCTCCCTGGGGCTCTTCCTCTCCAGCTCGGGCCCTGGGTTCAGCCAGGGAGTCAACACCACCTCCCCACTCTCTATCCTAAACACGTGCACCGCAGCTCAACTAAACAAAGCCTGAGACAGCCAACATCTATTAACTTAGTCAAATAATCCTGATTCAGATCTGGCTAAAGATGATATTGGTCCCTAGAGCACCTACAATGCCAATTTCACTCCCTGTGTTTAACATTATACATCCCACAATTAAAAATGGAAATTAAATTGACAGATAACAGAAATATTGACACAGTTGTCGATGAATAAGTTTGTGTGTGCGAGCATGCGCGTGTATAAAGACACAATACAACATTAGAAGCTCTGGCGTGAGCTTCCCAAAGAGGAGAAAATTAATTATTTCAACTACATGTGGACCTTTCATGAGCACTGGCTTGATTTGCATTGAGGAATATTCAGCAGAAGTAATTGGTGCACACTGAATGAACTCAATTTTCTTTCCAAATTTCCTTAGAGTCCCAAGGCACTACTGCACGGGATGCGAGTGGCAATACAAACAAAAGTAATGTCAAAAGGGATTGCAGGAATCGAGGAACAAAAGGGAGAGCAAAATTGTTTTAGCATCGTAAATGAACAATGAAAGCTTCATTCAGGCAGGGAGCTGAAAAAACAGATATCACATGGAACGCTGACAGTTGATGTCTTCATATAAATGTAAGAATTTACATTCTAATTAAAAAGAATTTACATCTTAATCAACACAGGCTTCATTGTTCAGCTAGTGTTTTCCAGTAATGAAAAACAACATTGTTCTGCCAGAAACTGAAGAAATACTATACCACTGGTGCGAGTTAACGGACTGCTACACATAAAAGTTGAATTTTTATTGTACCATCAAAATGTAATTATCTTCTATAAATAATATACAAAATTACACTGGCACTGGCACACATCTTTAAAACTAAAGTTAAGAGACCACATACTCACTACAGTCAGTGACCAAGAGTTTCATGGAGCTTCATGCCCACAGCTGAACCCTTCAGCATCTTCATTTGGAGGCAGCTGGGGATGGTGGGGGTGGTTAACAGGCAGATCCTGAGGAAATTTTAAAGCACAACCTCAAACTCAAGCCTCCAGCCCTCAAAGACCTTTAGCGAGTTTCCTAGCAGTCATGTAACATCCCACATGTCTTATTCTTTTTGGAACCGAACACAGTCTTTATGCATTTTTACTGCAAAGTGCTTCTGTGCTTCTAAGAATATTTTGGCTGGACCTATTGGTGTGTTCATGTCACTTATGAGTTGGGAAGTTAGAATTTTGACGTCAGGTCTGTTCAAATCATTTTAGTAGGAGCAAAATGGTGATGTACTGTAACGACTGGGTGAAGGAGTGGCAGGAATCAAGTGCGAGATTAATGAGATTTAATGAAAACAATGAGACAATACAAAACTGAGACCCAAATAACGCTGGGAGGAATGCACAGTCCAAGATGGTGGTGAGGAATGACGAATTCGGAAGGCAGAGGTGAGTTGGCAGCAGGAGAGGGTGACACAGGAACTGCGGGGAAGCGAGCCGAAGGTAAGTGGTGTTGCTTGGTGGTGGGTTGTGTAGAGTGGACGGGGTTCTGGGGAGACACGGACATCCAACGCAGAAACACACAAGAAAGCAAGGCATAGGTTACAAATATGAAACAACGCTCTCACGAACACAAGACGCTAGACAAGCCAATATATAGGGATGAGTAATGAGTGACAGCTGTTGCTGATGACAATTAACGGAGACGCCCACAAACTAATCAGTGCTGACGCGTAACACACAGACTTCACCCACAAAGTGGAAAACCCAGAGATCACGGTTTACCAACCGTGACATGTACCTTTTCAACATAAACAATCTTTTAATTCAACTTGAACAAAAATGATCAGGAAACTTTCTACATTTTTTTTTATTTTTTATTTCTTATTATTCTTTCTTTTTATAAAATAATAGAATGCACATCAGGCGTGTTTTTGCTTTTATACTTTGCATTCAATTTATGAATAATTGTAATGATAACAATAAATATTTTTGATTTATTAAAAAAAATCTTAATTTGGGTTCTGAGGATAAATGAAGCTCTTACAGGTTTAGAACAACATAACACCCTTAATAATTAAAGTAATTAAAGACATAATAATTTTTTGGGGGGGAACTATACCTTTAACTACTTACCATTCAATACTTGTTTTCACAGCTTATTTTCCATGCACTGATCTCTCTATATAGATGCTATAATATAAATAATATCTATATCAGTGTTTCAAAGCATGCAGCATGCCCCTTCCAAAATCACAAATTCTGAAATGTAAATACAACTTTACACCATCATTCATGTGCTTGGAACTCATAATGATGATATTTACAACTCCAAATAACTTCATAAACTCAGATTGGTTAAGATGATTCCATGGGCCCGGCGAGGGAGAGGGGGCCTGAAAGCGATTTCTACCAAGGGGGTCTGAATCAATATGCTGTTCAGGAGGCCCAGAAACCATAGAGGCACCCCTGCAGGTAACTGCTTCTGTAAAGTACGCCAAAATGTGATATTTCAACCTGATCTCACAGGAAAACTATTCTTCAAGGTTGTACGTAATCAAACATAAACCAAAACGTAAATCAAAAATTGTACGATTTTTAGAAAAAATCTTCAGCATGTAGATCCACCCCTCATGTCACTGGGGTAAGCAGAACATACAAAAACATATAAATAAGTGTGATAAACATACAAATTCATACGAATTAGCCATCAATTCACCAAAACGTAAAAAAGTTACAAATAGTTTTGGGTGTTTTATTGCACCACCAGTTTAAACCAGCCATCAAGATGCGGATTGTGCAAACTGCTACAGCTCAGTTCTTCTGTCCTAGCCTTTAGCATTTTACAATCCATCTCCTCTTCATTTCCTCTATTTCCAAAATAATAATTAATACTGCTTTTAAAGACTGTCATATCATGAAAACAAAGAGCTAAGTACAATTTTTCTCCTTCAACTATGCTAATCTCGGAGTATGCTAATAAAATAAACAGCATGAGACAGCAGAATCCTTATCAGCTCTATGAAAAACCTGCGATAAAGACGGCTAGCAGCTTCCTCTAAACTAAAGTAATGTTCGACTGGTCTCAAGACACTAAATCAGTTTAATCAGCTTTTACACTTTCCAACCATTTACACGTCCAACTTAAAACCATCGCTCCGCGCTCATTAGCCAACACAAAAGACTAGCGACTAAATGAGGCATGATTCATGAAACGGATACCTTTAATCATCACTCCTAGCCTCTGAAAGGTCGTTTAGTATATTGTATCTAAGTGTGCAGCTTATTCCTGCTTCATTACTGATAATTAAGACCTGTCATATTTTCTTGCACAATGTGTCGGCTAAGAGCTTTGGCATCTGCCAAATGGGCATCAATTTTCAAAGCCGCGAAATGAAAGGTAAGGCGAGAAGTTTATTTAGTTTGTATTTCTGTTTGTTTTGTAATACAAAGAATACCATATTTGACTTTGTAGAAAAAGCTGAGATTAGATTGAAACTGAGACTGTTTTTTCATCTTATTTTGATATCAGTAAGCTCCCAGCAAAAGTGATTAGGCCCGTGAACAGGGAATGGCTTGCTCGCAATCTATCTCCTCAGATAGTTATCACATGAATAGCCTAACAGACTGAATTAAGGCCAGAGACTTGGGAGCTGTGGAAATGTGTTAGAGAGAGATGCTAAAAGGGACACAGTGGCTTTTGCATTAGCATCTGTTGTGGCTCGACTGGCATAAACTAGTGAATAGTGTCAGAGGTGCCACAGGGGGCGAGTAAAGAACGTTACAAAACGGTAAAATTAAAAAAAAAACAAAAGGCTAAAAATAAATGTATTGTCTCAGTTCAAGAATATTCATCCACAGGTTAGGAATTTCATAGTATTAAACATGTAGCATAAATAGACATTTATACATTTTTAATGTAAAGACTATTATTTCAGATAAATACTGCTTTTTGAACTTTCTATTTAATGTTTGCAAAGCTGTTTTCAACGCTGATAACTGTTGTTTCTTGAGCAGCAAATCAGCATATAAGAATGATTTCTGTATTACAGTATGACACTGAAGACTGGAGTAATGATGCAGAATGTACTACAACAGAAAAGTTATTTCAAGTTGAAATATTCAACAGTTTTACTTTATATTTGATCAAATAAATGCAGCCTTGGTGAGCATAAGAGACTTAAGACCAATTATAACACAACCATCTGATCTTTGAACGTTTTGATGATTTTATGCTACTGCAAAATTGTCACTTTCATCAGCGACTGGCATTTGAAATGCATTAAAAGACTAAAACGTTGGAACATAAACATAAGTATACACATCAGAGTTAGTGACATATTTCAAAAGAGGCCAAAATGTACTGAAAAATAATTTCTCTTGACACAGCAAAAATAGACGAAATTTCTCCAGCATTTCTTTGCTTTTTTTCTGTATGTTTTGAAAATGGTTCAAGGCTATGGCTTCATGAGAATAAAAAAACACCCCTCAAAGGCCTTAGGTTTGCTCAGTTGAAATGATCTGCTTTGACAAATTTAACAGCTCTTTTTTCTCCCTCTCCAAATGCACTTGTCACTCAGTATTAGTCGTCCTCATTAATGACAATGGGAAAGTTTATCTTAGCCACACATTTAAAATCATCCTCAGCTTACAATGGGGCTCAAAAATCTTCCACAAAATAGAAGGCGGATCTACTTACACAGACACCCTTTTTTTGAAGTAGTGTTACTCTTTATGCCTGGCCGTGAACAATCTTTCCACAACAATAAGGTACATTCTTTGGTGATCAATACTTATTATATGTGCTCTGGTACATCTCTATACAACCTCTCTAAAAGGCTACCTGTGGGGTTTGGACCTGATGCTCACTGCTTGATCCTCCACTAGAGACACACACAAAAAAGCTCATTTTAAAGTCATCATTGGTGGCTCTTCTGTAAACAGAGAGGGGCATTTTAATAATATTTTAGATGATACATAAATATATATATTTTAAAATTTTAAACAAATAATATACACAAAAATGTATAGTATTAATAAATAGTAGCTACCTTTAAACACACACACACGGCTCTCCATAATCTGATTTCCATAATCTGATTTTGTATACAAAATAAAAGGAATTTATATTATGTAAATACACAAACATGCATGTGTATTTTTAAGAAAGTTTGGAAACATTACTATTTTTAATGTTTTTGAAAGAAGTTTCTTCTGCTCATCAAACCTGCATTTATTTGATCAAAAATACAGAAAAAAAATGAAATATTGTGATATATTATTACAATTTAAAATAAGTGTTTTTTAATTTATTATACTTTAAATTATCATTTATTTCTGTGATGCAAATCTGAATTTTTAGGATCATTATCACATGATCCTTTAGAAATCATTTGAATATGATGATTCATTATCAAAGTTGGAAACAATTCTGCTGCTTAATAGTTTTTCAGAACATGTGATACTTTTTTGGGATACTTTGATGAATAAAAAGTTAAAAAAAAAAAAAAAAAAAGACGCTATGTTTTTAAAATATAAATATTTTGTAATAACAATATACACTACTGGTCAGTAATTTGGGGTCAGTAATTTTTTTTTCTTTCTTTTTAAATAAAATCAATACTTTTATTCAGCAAGGATGTGTTAAATTGATAAAAAGTGATAGTAAAGAAAATATATTATTATTATATTTTTTTTTTTGAATAAATGCAGTTCTTTTTAACCTTTTATTCATCAAATATATTAGACAGCAGAACTGTTTCCAACACTCATAATAAATCAGATACTTTATTTGGGATGCGATTAATCATTTGACAGCCCTAAAACACACACACACACACACACACACACACACACACACACACACACACACACACACACACAAAAACGTCAATAATTACACACAATTCCCCATGCGTTTAAAATGCGTATGGTCACATTGTCTGTTTGGTAAAGCTGCAACAGATTCTACTGAAGCACAAGACAGCTTTGAACTGCAGTCTTTCCAGTATGAAACTATTTTAATGTATTTATATATGTTTAGACAAAATATAACAACTGTATCACTCCTCTCCAAATTAATTATGTAGTGCAATACAGTGTATAACAATACATTACGTAATTATTTTGGAGAGGAGTAATACTTGCACTGCTGTTAGTTAAGCTCTCATTAACTTTACTCTTGCATTTTAGAATTCCAAGTGCCAAAACACATATACCGCAGCATTACTTCATATGTAAAAAAAAAAAAAAAAGCATCTGAGTTAAACCATCAGATGATTGTCTAATGATGATGCAAACCCCTCAGAGGACCTCGGATGATGCTAACCCTAAAACAACATACAGCACTACCAAATATTGAATCATATAATAATTGCTGTTAATAGTGTTTATCAGTCTTTTTCTGAAATGTCTGTCATATGCACATAAACTGACAGTCACCACTGATAAGCTACTACTAAATATTTTAGAAACTTAATTTTCTGTAAAGTTGCAATGATTTGTATTGTAAAAAGCGCTATACAAATAAACTTGAATTGAACTGAATTAATGTGGATTTAAATTTGAGCCACACACCAAAGTTGCTCCCTACACCCCTAAGCAAAACCCCAAAGCTTTTCAGCCTGTCCTGCAGCAGCCCATATTTGGATGAGACACAAACTGTGGGAAAGTTATTTTTAAGTCGAATGCCAATGGATACAAAGCAGGAATTGCTCCTGGCTATGGCACTCTATGGCCTGGATCAAAATTCCACCTTTGGACTTCCCCCTCTGAATATGGAAAAGAGGTTGGCGTATGATGAAATTGGCGAAATTATCTACTTTCCATGAAAAGCAAACAGATATTTTTTTTTTTCAAATACATTAACCTCTTCAAAATTTTAGTGCAAAGTCACATAAACATATGCATTTTGAATGATTATTCAATGGTATGCCTAGTGTAGAGTTTGCATGAAACATGCCATTACAGCAGGAATTAAACCTTTTCTTAAAAATGGAAGTATAATCATTTCAAAAGCGATGTTATGCCATGTTTATAGTTGGTTAAAGAACCAAAATTTGAGTAGACAGGGAAGTAGCATCTAATATACATAGAGAATGCTTAATTCGTTTTCCCAAAAATGCTCTAAAAATTGGCCCCCACTCACTTTCATTGTAAGAGTCAAAATTTTTGCCAGTTTTTGTGTGGTTATCAACATATGTCACAAATGCTGTCAGTTGCGCTCAACTTGTAACGAACCCGGTATATTTGTGTAAGGATTTTTAAGATGCCTCCCATAATATTTTATTATTGCAAAGCATTTTCCCTAACAATGCCAGAACTGCTTGCTTACTGAGACCTTAATTAATAAGGACAAAGTAGGCAAAGAACATAATAGAACAAGTTATTTTTACTCGTTCAAGAATTTCCTTTAATTAGAACTGACTGGTAATTGTTTCTTTTTTATGTGTCTGCTCAATTGTGCTCCTTCCTGAAAAAAAGAGATCTCTATAAAGATTTTCATTCAGGTTTCAGGCCCCATCATAGCACAGAAACTGCACTTATTAAAATTACAAATGCTTGCTTCTTGCGTCAGACCAAGGCTGAATCTCATTGCTAGTTTTACTTGATCTTATTGCTGGATTTGACACTATAGATCATGACATACTCATAGATCGATTACAAAACTATACAGGTTTTCAAGGGCAGACTTTAAGATGGTTTAGATCCTACCTTTCTGATTGCTATCAGTTTGTTTATTTAAACGGGGAGTCATCTCAATTATCACCAGTAAGGTATGGAGTGCACCAAGGATCTGCCCTAGGTCCTCTGCTATTTTCAATGTACATATCTCAGATGATGCCAAACCTGAAACAACATACAGAACTACCAAATTTTGCTATAAGTTTGATTACAACATATAATAATTGCTATTAATAGTGTTCATTGTCTGTTTGATTGTGTCTTTGATTTTTCTGTACATTTCTGCCATATGTACATTAACTGACAGTCACCACTGATAAGCTACTACTAAATACATTGTAGAAACTTTTTTTCCTGTAAAGTTGCTTTACAATGATTTGTATCGTGAAAAGTGCTATACAAATAAACTTAAATTAAACTTGAATTGGTAATCACTCCGGCATATATCTTGCCCTCAGCACTCAAAACATCACTTTGCATCTTACATAACATGGGCAATAATAAATCCCACAATCATGTATTTTCAGCACAAGAACAAAATACAAACCCTGAATTCACAATCTCAAGTCCCCAAGCTGACACCCGTTTTTGTCCTTTTTTGCTGTCTCATCTTTACCGTTGCCCTTTCTCCTCCAATCTTCCTCCTTCCCACTCTCTTCCTTCATCTATCTCTCTCCCCATTGCTGTACCTCTGGCAGGCTGACGCCAACATGTTTCAGGTTAGATTGCAGCCAATAGGAGCACAGATGTCATGACAGGATCTGACAAAACAGCTCAGATAAGAGCGCTACTCCAGGTGACAAGGACCTGAACTGGTGACCTAGACTCCAGCAGCTCGGCTTGTAGCTGGAGCTTCCAACAACAGAAACCACTTACAATTTGTTTGTGTCACTACACAAAATACCTCATAAATAAATGAATCCATTAAATCCTACCGCTAACATATGTTTTGAGCTTGATGGTCTAAAAAGTGTCTAAAAGCGTTGTTGATGGATTTTACACATCACATTATAGAGTTATCAACCATACATATATGTATTTTTTATATGGGTGATTTAAGCACTCACAAAACCAGGACCAATTCTGTAATGCACACCAGAAAGATGTGTCTCAGAAGCTCCATTAAAGTAAAACCTGTCATAATATAGATAACGTATTTGGTACAGTACATATAAAATTGAACAAGTCTATTAATAATTTATCATTAAGCTCTGACTCACACAAAAATGTCAACAGTCACACTTTTGTCCAGTGAAAGAGTCTTTACTCTTTTTGAATGAATAACTTTTTGACTCACATTGCAAAATTGTAGATTTCAAAGTATTATTAAACTAAATAAAGTAAAAGCAAAATAAAATATGCAGTTATTATTGGTTTATTATTTAATTTTTCCCAATTGCTTGTTAATAAAACATTCAATTGTTACCTGCTTGACCAAGTGAGCATTTTTTCCCCCTCTGGTTACAACCTGGAACCAAGAATATAGCATATATGAGTAGTGTGTATAGACACACACACACACACACACATACACATATACACTAGTTGTTTTGGGTTTGTGTGTGTGTGTGTGTGTGTGTGTGTTTTTAGCCTATCCAAAGTAGCATGTATAAATTTACGTATTTGTATTTGTGATAGTCCAATGCCCAATTCGCGAATGAACAATTCATACATATTTTACAAGGTGGCTAATCGTACAAATGTATACGTTTTTGTATGATTTGCCTGGACCCCAGTGATGGTCAGGTCTAAGGGTAAGTAATTCATACAAATTCATACAAACTGGGGAATTTGTAAAATACGTACGATTTGGCAAAAATCTTACAAATTCATACGAGAGTCTTCACTCATTCATTTTATGAATTTGTACGATTTAGCCACCTCGTAAAATATGTGTATGGGTTGGAGAGTCACAGTTGTGAGGTGTTCTCATAATAATCATAATAATGATATATAAAGTCACGTTTGCAAGTTATAAAGTTGCAATTAAGACAAAGTAGCAAAAAAAAAAAAAAAACAACGGAAAAAAAACAATTATTATTGAGATTCTCAAAATGACTTAACAGAAGAATCACAACAATGACATCTCTTAGAAACACTATGGCTGCATTCCAAAGCAAATCAAGCTGAGCTAACTTGAAACCAATCATGTAGTCCAAATTCTCACCCTGTCAGTGATGAAGTTCTCATTAGCTTCAATCTCCAACCGCTTAAGAAGTTTAATTACATACCTGTTTCACATTCTTAGCCAAGCCTTAACCCACCTTCCAGTGTGAAGAAACTAATCCAACCTAGCTCACCTGTCCTGAAGTCAACGCTAGCCTTAGGCTAATGTACCTGAATGTTACTGTAAGTATACCTAGAATTAGCTTATCATTATACAAGTAGTGCTATCAAGCTCATTTTAATCTAATCTTTTAAGAATAAAACATCACTTTCAAATTTCCCAGTTGGAAAACTAACTTATTAGTTCTTGCAGTCATTTACTAGCCAGAAGACAAATCAGTGAAGTGAAGTGACATGTGGCCAAGTATGAACACACACACACTGTGTACACACACTTGGAGCAGTGGGCAGCCAATGCTGTGGTGCCTGGGGAGCAGTCGGGGGTTCGGTGCCTTGCTCAAGGGTCTCACCCAAGTCATGGTACTGAAGGTGGAGAAAGCACTGGTTATTCACTCCCGCCACCTACAATCACTGGAGGACAAATTGTCTATCCATTAGGCCATGACTGCCCCAATTAGTGTTTTTAATGAGTAATGCAACATATAAACTTCTTTTTACTGGATAAAAGATCAGTCTACATTTAGTCAATACAAACAATAACTTGATTAAGAGGAATTTTTGCCCATAACCAGCTAATCTACCTGTAATCAAAGCCAGCTGTGTTTCTTCAACTGGTCCAGGTCTAGTTTAGCTTTCTGGAAATCTGATTTTTAGTTTGCAGTCATAGTTTGTGGGAACAATTTGGTCTAAAAGCTTTTGTTTCCTACAAATACTGATCACATTAAGCTTCTTTAATTGGCAAAATCATGATGTACACCGACTGATTGACAATAAGTCAAGGAATGTATACTAAGAAGGAAAATGGAGTCATTTACTAACTTGCTTGACAGCGCCTTTTAATGTGCTCTGGGTATGAAGCTTTGTGACATACATTTCCTCTTCATTCTGCTGGTCAGGATCTATCAAGAATTAATCAATTAGAACCTGCATAACTCCCTTTAGCAGCTATCAGCCTTTAACTGAACCCTCTCCAAAGACAGACCTGCCAGGCATGTGTCAAGTTGCACACTCACTAATGCACACTAACAGCTACCTTTACATGTTTGTGGAGTCACCATTAAAGACAGAACAAACAACAACAACAAAAAAAGACTGATTACACGTATATAGTACATGTATATGTGTTGATAGTGCTTGTATGAATAAACATTAGGGATGTTCTGATACTTTCATTAAGGCTGCTGAAAAGACAAAAATGTATTGTTATGCCGATATTGAAATACTATACTCTTTTGACTAAATATTTTTAAGAAAATGTAAATTTATGTAATTAAAAATGGTATATATAGAGAAAGAGAGAGATTAGATAACAGTTACATTTAAGTGTTATTAAATTATTATTAAATGATTAATGTTTACATTTCTTTTAAGTTTCACAAAATATTACAAAGAAACTGCAAGTAATTGAATTATATGTGAAATTTTGATGTTGAAAAACTGAAATAATGTTTTTTTTATAAAACCTATAATCAAATAAGTTTTATTTACAAATTTATTCACTTCTTTATTGACTTAATAAAGACTTTACTGACTCTTTATTATTATTATTATTATTATTAATATTTCACAGTGTGTAATATAAGCCAGGGGATACCAATCTATTGTGTAGATCTAAATGTAAAGATTAGATTCCCAGAAAGAAATTTTTACTGCATTACTTCAATAGCCTTAAAAACACAGGACGTGTGACTATCCTCTCGGTCAGACGATCAGAAAATCAAAGGCAATTGCATGACTCAGACTCAGGCCTTAATACCTCCTGATTGTGCAACTGTAAGCTGGTTTTGTGTGAGTACTGGGGAGCGCTGTGGCTTTAGCGGCAGGGAGATTAGCAGGCCGGCCAAAGTTGGCCTCCAATCCTTTGCCCTGTTGATGCCTGGAGGCTCTTTGAAGTAGGCCCATCATACCTGGCATTGCAGCAGTGAGAACTAGACTGGTGTCAGCTCTAATCAGTTGGCTTGCCTGTGGATCGTGAACCCAGGCTTGTACTAATTGGCCCAATTGAGGATTATACCCCTTTGCTGGAGATTCAGGACAATCATTTAGTCAAATAGAGGCTTTTTTTTATCCCTTAACTCATTGAGATGCCTTATTGGGGATTGGACGTCTTTTTTGAGGCAGATGTAACAAAATTAAAATGTCTAAAAGAAGCAAAAGAGCATATGCATTAAAAACCACTTCAGAAAGTAATTTCATTTCAGATATTTAAAAAGGGACACTGAGGGAGTGTTTTGAGGAAACAGTTGTTCTAAAGTGGTCTAGATTTTGGGTAACTCCCTAGAGCAGATGCTAAGTAACTTGTTAAAATGGCAGTAGGCTATCACGGCTGTGTTCTAGAGGGGGCAGGTTGTAGTAGAGAGGGCCAGCTATTGGGTGTGGAGGTTTTTAATGCACCTCTGGAGAACTAACGGGACAGACCAGCCTTAAATATGCAAGCAAAGTTACAGAAGGGAATAAAAGCAATTCCAAATGACACAGTAATCTTTTATCGGATGAGAAAATGGGTATAAAAAGAAATGTAAACTACTAGTTACTAGATGTTAAAGAGGTTTTGAGTTTACTCCCCTTGAAAGTCAAGAAAAAAATAAAAAGATGCAAGATGCAAAGAAATGAATAAAAATAAACAGCAAAAAGAGCCAAAAAATGTAACAAACACACAATGATTGACTGATAGAATGATATTTAGAAAGAACGACAGACAGATAGAATGATAGATAGAAAGGGAGATAGAATGACAGAATGATAGACATAATAGACTGATGGATGAAACGACAAAATGATAGAACGATAGATATAATGATTGATAGAATGATAGATACTGAAGATAGAATGAAAGAACGATCGATAGAACGATCGATAGATAGATAGATAGAGATAGATAGATAGATAGATAGATAGATACTGTGCTGTACTTAGCAAATACTGTGCACAACTGATTGTGATTAATTCGATTCAAATGTATAATTGTCTGACAGCCTTAGAAGAGACCCCTCAGCAGAGCAAAGCAGAAGGTGAACTGTGGCAATGTGACAGTACGCCCAAGTCTCTTAATCAAGTGGTCAGCTAAAGAGGCCATCAGGTCAACACAGGGGCAGATCAGTCATTTGAGGGTGAAGTCCCAAACACCAAAGCGGTGCCAACCCAATAGAGCAGCAGGCCTGTTGAAGGAGGGGAGGAGGAGTATGCTAATTATCCACCAAGTATTCTTATGTGAAACAGGGCCTGGCTTAAGCCCCCTTTACGGTCTGGGGAGGATCAAATAGGTCCGGGGTTGTCATTGCTGCCCACTTGTTTCATGTGCAACCATTATCTCGCTCCCTTGCATTGACTGAAACAGATAACTATCACGTCACTATGGACCCTCCTCTGTTTTCACACATTTGATCTTTCACGCTCGGCTGGTCGAGGCCAGGGGACTTAATCAGAGAGAGGTATGGCATTCAGACACATTCAGCAGTGGTGGCTTTGCGAGAAGATCTGCCAGACCTAAAGAAGCAGCACCGAAGCTCTTTAGATGCTACCACCGGCCACCCACAAGAGCTTAGAAGCCATTATAGGCCCTTAATACTTCAATAAAAGAGAGATTACTGATTGAGATTGAATACAATTGAGCCGAGTTATCTAAACCCATTGCTCATTACAGGCACGAGAAGACCGAGCAAAAAGCTGAGAGAGTTTTCTCTTGAAACGCTAACTAGACATTTACGACCAATTTAACCTAATTTCGCAAACATTGCTGTCGCAAACATTTGATGGACCTTGGAACTGTTCGAGTGTCTTAATTCAGCTCAGACCACGCATGTAATCAGGTTTTAAACAGCATCATTCAATCAGTAATTTGATTAAGGAGCTTCAGTAGGTAAACTGTTAGGTTCCTCTTGACTAAAGACATGGAAACTGTTGCCAGATTAGTTAATAAGCCACAAAATGTGATCACTGAACATCTAAAGGATGGCAATAAGTACAAAAAATATGGTTTATTTGTAGATAAATAAATAGATTGTTTTACATTACTAAGATAAACAAACGTGTATGTACACGTGTGTGTGTGTGTGTGTGTATATATATATATATATATATACAATATAATTATTTCAAACTTTTTGGAGGGTAAACTGCATTTCCAGGTCCCTGATTCACATGCCTTTAAAAATTAAAAAATATATAGTTATGGATATATATATAAATTATATATATATATATATATATAAATTCTGTGCATGGTACAACAATATGATCTACTTGGGTGAGAAATGAATAAATTCAACATGTGTTTGTTTTGAAGCCCATGCTTGGCTGCACAGAGATTCGGCCACTGTCAGCTGGCAGCTCACAGCTTGGCTTAAAAGCACCAGTGAGAGGCTCACACACACTCCAGGTCACCAGGCAGAGGTGTGTGTGTGTGTGTATATATGAGCGGCACAGACCCTGCCGGAGTACAAAAGAAAATTAGGGACAAGAGAGTAAACCTGCCAACCCAGATGGATAAACTTGACTTGCTGATGAGGGACTCAGCAAAACGTTCCCACTCCAAAAGCACCCCCTTGGACAAGCAACACCTCCCCACACACTCGCACAAACAAACACACACGCTCCTTTTGTCTGCGGTGCAGTTTCAACACTTGAGGCAATGAAGCAAAATGTTGTGATTATTCTCATGTAATGAAGCAGAACAAGATAAACAGCCATTCTTATTGGAGAGCGAACAGCTAACCATTCTAAGGTTCTGTGGTTCTTTAAGACGTCTAGGGTTCGTTGTCACAGTCACCTCTGTGTGTGACGGAGGTGAGGGGTTTTTATGCAGTATTTACAGTTAGTAGATCCAGCTATCACCTTGCACCATGCCTACAGCACGCTTACGTCCTTTTTATTTCATTAAATGCACCAGTGGGTAGCTACTTAAACATATACAAGTGTGTGTGTGTTTTAGTGTGTGTGTGTGTGTGTGTGTGTGTGTGAGAGAGAGAGAGAGAGAGAGAGAGAGAGAAAGTACAAATTTACATTAAAAAATATAAAGCAATATTCATGGTTGAATACAAGCAAATATGGGCAATTTCTGTAGAAAATGTGATGCTTGATCATGCAAAATTCACACTAGTATGAGAAAAGTATTCTCGTAGATCCATAAAATTAAGTTTGAACCACTGATGTCACATGGACTATTTTAATGATGCACTTACGACCTTTATGGGCCTTGAATGTGTCTTGTGTTGCTGTCTATGCAGGGTAAGAAAACTCATCAAAAATATCTTAATTTGTTTTCCAAAGATAGGGTGAGTAATTCAAGAATTGTCAGTTTTAGGGTGATCTTTCACTTTAAGAATTTGTTCATATCCCAAACCTGCCCCTTTAATAACAATAACAACTCTATTTCTGCAGAAAACCACTTTAATTGTACAATGACAATCTATGGCTTCCACTGTAAGTCCATAACTGCATACATGTTGTCACAAGAAAAAAAAATGCTGCAGATTTCTTTTTGAAATGAGAGACGTGTGTGTAAAAGCAGAGGAAGAGAGGAAGTGCTCTCATTCTAATTGTATGTGACAGGGCGGCTGGCATGCAGGATTCAGCCATGCATTGGTGCAGCTACAGCAAGCTGAGACAGACAGAGAACTACGCTACATATTCTACCTCATGTTAAAACCCAACAGCTTGGAGAACCAAACATGGTAAAATTAGTTCCAAAGATCACCCTTTTCGCTCTCTCTAATATTTAAAGCCAATATGAAATGCATTTCACTTCCATATTAACAAGAAAAAAGATATTCAACAAGAAGAAAGTGAGTGGGATTTGGTTTTATCCATCAGGAGAAGAATGAATTGTGAAGAGTGATCTTCATAAGACAGGAGATTGAAGGGGTGGGGCTGAAAAATAAGAGGACATGGTGATGTCATATGAAAAGGAAAGTCGGAAACAATACAAAGACGTTTCGTGAATCGGAATAATCTTCACAGATGAATTGTTTGTTTAAAAAAACAAACAAAAAAACAAAAAGCACAAAGCAAAACAAAATGGAACAAACAAAACAAAACAGTAGGGTTGGTAAATGGTATTTATATTTTAGAAAAAAGTATCTTATGTCCACCAAGACACAAAACACAGTATTATATATATATTTTTTTAATCTATTTGAAAATGTTACTGAATTTTCAGTATCATGACTCCAGTCTTCAGTGTCACATGATCCTTCAGAAATCGTTCAATATGCTGATTTGCTTTTGAAAACATTGAAAACAGTTGTGATGCCTAATATATTAAAAATTTGCCTAATTTATAAATGCAATTAAATGGCATAAAAATCCATGTTGAGATTCCCCAGCCAGTGATGTAATGGGCTCATTCATTTTGGTAAACAAAACAGTGGGAGGAGACCTGAGTTGGCCTGCTGATATTTACTGAGAACAAGCGTACTCTCTCTCCCTCGAACACACACACAAACACACCTTGTACCAAATAACCCAATAAAACTGGTACCAAAACCAACAAACTAAAAATATCCATTCTGTGTAGATGACATTTATGAAATCCAGTGCAACTAGCCACGCTTTATGCACACACATGCTAAGACAACAATACTTATAAACGCACAATATGTACAAATGTAATAGGATTATAAATATAAATAAATTGATTGTCTTATTCTAAGAACTAGAAGTGGAGATGGCCAATGGGTGTTTGTGTATTCAAGAGCAATGGGGATCTCATACGCCATTCTGCAAAATTCCCCCGAGCCTGTCTGCGGAGCTGAACGTCTGATTGAGTCGTGTCACACTAATCTATCCTGACAACATGCGGAGCAGTTGCCATGTAGACCTCCCAGCCCCTAATGCACTTTTTTTGTGTGTGAGAGAACGAGAGAAGCCCATCCAGCCCTCCATTCACTTCAGAGAGGATGACGTGGTGTGTGTGTGATTGCATGTGTGTCTGTGTGTGGCAGAGTACCTCAGGGCTTATGTGAGGGCTGATTTGTAAAGGAAAGAAAATCAATAGTTGGTCTACAGATGTCCTCTGCAGTAATGCTACTTTTTATATTCTGTAAAATAATATTTCAATTAAAATGGCAACATATTTTTATGTGAAAGGGTGATTTGTAAAAGAAAGAAAAACAGTAGTTGGTCCATATGTCCTCTGAAGTATGGTCAATTTTATATCATATAAAATATAAGTACATGTTCAAATGATACATAAAAGTTGCATGTGTGTATTATACATAAATACTCAAATATTCATAGAATCATGAGACCTATAACTACACTTTAGTTGTGTAAATAGTTAGACACAACATAACTACTAAATAAAATTGTATTAATTAAATGCACATTATTTTCAGTTATATAAAATTAATTTATGTGTATTTGTTTACATAAGATTTTATTTTAAGTAAAGCACAAATGAGTCAAAATTATACTTGCATTTGATTACAATGAAAACAATGTTAGGCTGTGAAATGAAAAGGCTGTAATACTTAAATAGAAATGCCCACAATTGGAAAAAGCTAGAACAGAAGCAGTTTGTATTGAACTTTTTCCATAGCTACTCCTCCACTATTGTCAAGCCTGGTCTAATCCCGTCCCGCTCCAGATGGGGTTCAGACCAGGAGAGAGGACTGTCACCCTGCAGGTGGGTGTGGAGAGCGGCTGGGGGATCACTCCCCTTACGCCTCACCTTCTCCTCCACCCCCTCTCCCCAAAATCCTGTTTTTAACACATGACCGGATGCCCTGAATTATTCAACCTTTTCAATATTTCACATGGCCCCCTTTTCCATGTTTGTTGCCCTGCCCTTATGCAATTTTCATGGAAAAAAAAGATGTTTTTGTCCTACTTTAAATCACAAGTGAGACCAAGCGAAGGTTTGGTATCACTGGTGTGGAGTTTTGTATATAGACTAAAAAGAGTTTGTGACAAAGACATGGAGAGCTCCTCATGAAATTAGATTGGCAGGCTCAAAAAAATTAATTAATAGATAAAACATATTGCTTCTCACATACTTTTTTCTAAATCACTCTGTAAAATAAATTGCAAAAGTTTGTTATAATTACTATTTTAATTTTATCTCGTGCTCACAAAGACTGCATTTATTTGATTTACAAAATTGAAAAAATAAATGCAATAATACATTGTTTCATTACAATTAATAATAACTATTATTATAGTATCTATCTATCTATCTATCTATCTATCTATCTATCTATCTATCTATCTATCTATCTATCTATCTATCTATCTATCTATCTATCTATCTATCTATCTATCCACACACACACACACACACACACGCACACTATATAATCATATTTAAAAACATAATTACATATAATCAATATATATGTGTGTGTGTGTGTGTGTGTAGGCCAAAGGATTTCCAACATAGCTTTGCTAGTTTCACATCTCACATCATTTCATTCTGTGGTATAATTTTTCGTATTCAACACTTAAACTAAAACAAATATATTTGTGTACATTGATTATCTGGAACACAATCATAAAATAAGCAGCAAGCACTCTTAAAAATACAGGTTCCTTATTGGCATTGATGGTTCCATAAAGAGCTTTTAAATCTGTAGTCCATTTCCATTTCAGAAAAAAAAAGTTCTTTATAGTGGAAAAGGTTCTTTAGTTTATTAAAATACGATGAATACGATGATAAGAAGTGTTCAGTGAATGGTTCTTTAGGGAACCCAGAATGATTCATTTTATGACATCACTGCGAAAACCTTCTCTTGAACACTTAATTTTTCAGATTAAGACTGTATTATGCGGTCACAAATAAGCCCTGTTGATGCCAATTATACGTTTCATAACTAAGCTCATAATGGGGGATGTCAGCAACATCAACATTACTATGCTAACCAGATAACTACATTGAGCCATTCTGCATACCGTTTGGCATGGAGTGCTTTGAGACTGAGTCGAGGAAAGCGAACTCTCGAGGTTGGGCATGTTGGCTGGTGACCAGCGGGCTCAAGCCGCCCCATTCTCCTACTGTTTCCTTCAGAATCCTGGCTGCCACTATTTGCCAACCCCCCTGACCTTCCATACGGCCCCAGCCCAGGACACCGCGCCTGCCCTGCCATGTGGTTGGCTGTACTCTCCTCTCTCGCAGGACCCTTTTCATCCAGAATGGGATAGGCGGTGTCACATTTTCTGTAAACACACACACACACACACACACACACACAGAAATAGAGTTGAAAATACAAGCAAAGCTGTAGATGTAGACTCAGAAACATGGCCTGACACACATGCAGCACCTCATGAGCGAGTTATTATTAAACTTTCAGGTCAATTGTGTGGTAGAGACTCAACTCGAGGCTTTCAGCAGCATAGAGCTGATGAAACATTCATGCTCCGAGAGCCATGTTTTTTTCTTTTCTTTTTTTTTTGTCCATTTTCATTATATGTCATCTTAGTTAGGTCAAGTCAAGATCTTTTAATTTAGTAGTACTTCTTACAGTTAATCAGCCTGACATATGAAATTACATAAACAGAGCTCCAGAACTACTGGATTGTGAGTTTGCAAAATGAACACCAGAGAATAGCCCTCCAAAAACACTTTTTAAAGTTTATATAACCATTTCATGCAGGATGTAACAGGCTTTTAATTATATATTATTCAAAGTTTGAGAAAATGCAATAACAAAATGAGTGTCTGCTTAAAATGCTTTCAAAACCACGTTTCGTAAACTGAACCATTTGAAACCAAATTATGGCAAGATTAATCTCAAAATGGCGCAGTGCACAGTGTGGACAAAAACAGGCATCTGGTGGGGGCCGCTGTCCCGGGTCCACAGAGTGTGGCCGGTATAGGGATTGCCCTTGCCTTCTGCCTATAGAACAAATGTGCCCAAGTTTGGACCCAGGGTTGCCCACAGTCTGCTTGCACCATCAGCCAAGACTTCCATATGCCCACCCAGCTGACACCGTCCCCAGCATGCTGTGACCCCAATGTACAGTAAGGCAGACCAACACCAGAATGTACACAGGGCCAGAGCATTAGGATACATACATAGACACTCATGCACCAGTGTGGAGAAAACTACAGTAGACTTGGAGGTTGCCAAGTAAAAATTTCAAGTAGGGAAACTATAGCCAAGTTACTATTTAGAAATGGTAGATTTAAGTAAACAACACTTAAGCTTCTAGTGTAATGAACAGTAGAAATAATTAAAATTATTACATTTATTAATATTACATATTTCCTTTTAAAGATATATTTATTCAATATTTATTTTAAGTATTTTGCTACAAAAAAAGGAGAGACTTGAATCTGTGAATTACTTTCAGAATCTGTTCCTGTAGAAATTCAAACACGACAGATTCATTAAGTTCTGGTTGTTTGTTTATTTTTTTATGTTTTTGTTTGTTTGTTTGTTTGCTTAGGGCCACTTTACACTTAATATGAAATATGTCGTTGGTTACTGTGATGATAAAACAATAAAAAATAAATAAATAAAATAAAATAAACCAATCAATCATGCTTTTCAATAATACACCTGCATCTCAAAATGTTTTAGACTCTAATGATACTATCATTTCAGTATCATTGTGATTTTTTTTTAATTTTAGTTAAAGCTTTAATTATTTTGTTGTGTGTTTTTGTCATATTTTATTTCATTTTTCTTATTTCAGTTTTAGTATTTATTTTAGTACACCAAGTTAAACTAAATAAAATGGGAAATGTTGTTGTTAAAAAAAAGAAAAAAAATATGATATTTTAGTTATTATTTGTTTTATTTTAAGTATCAAATGTGTTTTATGTTTTTTTTTTATTAATTTAGTTTCAGTTTCAATTCAACTCAAACACACAGAATTTAGATCACATGCATAAAATCAAATGCAAACACAGCATGTAATTATGCAACCCTAATAGCACAGTGTCCATTAAAAGTCAGAGCATTAGCAACCACAAAAGACAAAAGCTTCCTGATCTCTGAGCAGCTCTCACACTAAATTTACACTGCTTTTGATACATTAACACTTATCAGGAGTTATCCTCCCCTAACAGTCACCGCAGAAGGCTCCCGTTGCATTAATATTTCACAAGATTAATATTTAAACACATCAAATGGAATATGAAAAATAGCATATTGAACAGAACCTCATTAGCCCACAAGAGAGAAGCTAAGTAAGTTTCATTCAAAGTGCCTTTTCATTGTGCTTGAGAGTGAAATGGGAGGGGGTTCAGTTCAGAACGCGTGCGCACACACACACACACACACACACACACACACACACACACACACACACACACACACACACACAGACACACAGGAGAGAAAAAAGATTTTAAATATTAAAAAAAAAATAATAATTTAATCAAAGCTTAATTATGAAAGCTCTGTTCTGGCTAATATTAAAGTAATAAATAAAAATAAAAATATATAAACCCAGAAAATAGCTTTATATAATATAAAAAACTAAATAATCAGATTTCCACCAGAATTCAAGCCTTAAATGTTGTTTTATAATTTAGTTAATTTAGTTAAACTAAATAATCAGATTTCCACCAGAATTCAAGCCTTAAATGTTGTTTTATAATTTAGTTAATTTAGACACTAAGAGTCTGTTTCTATTAATTAATGTTGTATATATATATATATATATATATATATACATATATATATATATATATATATATAAACTGCTTCCCATTGTATTATGGCAAACTATGTAAATAAACATAGGGCTCACTAAGACATATGGCAATAACTATTATCTGCTGTTTAAAAATAGTCTACTAAAAGAAGCACTAAACTAATGCAGAACAACCAATCAACTGTCTAGACTTCCTTTATAAAAGGCTGGATAGCTTTCAAAAGCAAGTCACAACTTTTTTGGCACGTCAAGCTTAGGGTCGTGGAGGAGACTTCATGCACACTGAGGAGGAGAGAGGCCAAAAAAACATCACGCCGCAAGATCACAAGACTGCCTTTTGCCAGAATCATCAACTGGGCTTCATTTGTGAACTTCACAGCATTCTAAGGGCTGTGCTCCATTGCGATTTATAATTTCTCTCCACATATTTTGAAATGAATATGAAAGTGGTTTAACTATGCTGAAGAGTGTGCTCCAGGAGACCCAATTATTTTGTTAAACAACAAAAAGAAAATCAAGAATGATTTTAGTTGTTCTAGATCACACAACAGTATCTTGGACTTCATATTGACAACAAAGTCCATTCTACAAAAGCAGGTTTTTAGGTAAGGAAATAAAGGAAATAAACTTATGGTGGGAAAGGCATGATGCCCTTTAACACGTGGCGTCTTGCCAGATCACGGTGGGGGAAAAATGACTTGCACGTTGTCATATATGACACTCAACAATACTTGTTTGCCTCCGAGCTGCCTGGAAACATCTTGCTGGCTGCTGATGATGGCAGACCCTGGAGGCCACCAAATCCCAGAGGTAAAGGATAACAGGGGAGGAGAGGGCTCAGAGAGCTTTTTCAAGGCTTCTTTAGGTACTTAGGCCTGTTCTCAACTCCTGAACCGGCATCCCAGGGAATGGTGACACCCCGTTGTTGACTGGTGACAACAACTGGGTGTTACAAATGAAAGAGCTAGTGGGGGTAGATATAATTGTGGACTATGAAGATGATGATGAGTTCAGTCAATATTCATGATTATCATACCAGTTTGCCTTGTTATTCATATAATACAACAAACTTAAAGAGTAACAAGTAAATAACATTTTTTTCTCTCTCTAAAACAATAGTCCTCAATTATAAACACAATCCCCAATGAATAACCTTGGTTTAAGTGCATTGCTCCAGGACAAAATGCATATAGCTCTCAGAACGCCCATTTTGGGATTCAAACCTATAACCTTACGGTTACCAGGAGAAATCTTTATTTATTTACTTTTAATTTAAATAACAGTTTATATTTCATTTAAATGTACTTTTGTAAGTTGTTTTGTTTATTTATGTTCGGTAGATTATACACATATATATATATATATAGAGAGAGAGAATGTTATTATACTTTAGTTTATATTTTGTACCATATATGTTTTGTTTATATTTAGTTTATATTTTGTTTTTATTTAACTTGTTTAGTTTATATTTTGTTTTGCTTTTGGGGCTTTAAATTGTATGCCTACAATTACCAAAGGTGACTTTAATGCTACCATGATGGGATCAGATTCAAATACCATGGAAATGATCACCATATTCATATTCCTTCACCATATTTCCACAGTACTTCAAAGAATGCCAATGAAAAAAATTACCATAGTAAATATCCAGAAAACTTTGATATTTCCAAGACACCATGTCCAGAAATAAAATAAAATGTCAACTTTGAATGCTGTGTTATGCTAATGCTATGTTTCTTTAGATAAAAGCATCTGCCAAATGCATGAATGTAAATGTAAAATAGAAAAAAGCCAATAATATAGAACTTTCTCTTAGTGTAAGGAATACATCAAGCAATCATAATGCATGCAATGCAAGTCTACCCAAAGAGTTCTACGGAAAACCATTGATAAGTGCCGTCATTAAAACACTGGGGAATCTGTTAATCAGTGACTGGCATTCACAACCTGCAAGAGACGGTTAACAAGGGGTGAATTCTGCTGAGACTGTGATGGCTTCATTACACTGGCCTCACTTACCGTCTGGAAAAAAATTAATGATTTAATGAACGAAGTTAAGAGTTGACACTACCGCAGCACTCCTGTGCTAAATCAGAAATAATGAACGAGCCATTAATGAGGGGCTGGGTGAGAAACACCTGATCTACCCCCCCCCCATCAGTCTAACCCACCACTTATCTGTCTAGCCCTCCCTCCTTCTCTAATAAACAGTCCACAGCTGAATCAGGGCAGCACCTTCACCTGCCTCTGCTGTGTTGAACCTCTGTCTATCAAGATACACCCACATGCACATTGCGCCTCTGTCACACTACTCCTACGCCGTGTACTTTACATTTACACACACACACACACACACACACACACACACACACACACACACACACACACACACACACACAAACACACAAACACACAAACACACATATACATAGACACCCCTCCACCAGGAAGATGAGCTATCTGTGCAATACTGTCTGTCAGGGAGGGAGGGGGAGCGTCTCTCGGGAGTGTGTGGGTCTCTCTCTGTCAAAGTAAACCCCTGTCTGTCACACTCACAACCCCAGACACAAACGCACGCGAGGCACACGGCAAGAGAAGCACATCCGTACACACCTGTCAACAGAAGAATGTTTAATTTGAACAGGCCTGCCATTGTTTGATAAGATAATGACTAGGGCTGCCGGTATAATCATTTCTTACATTCATTTCCACTTCCGAATAATAAAGGTGAGGCATGACAATTCCAGAGATTCGCCAAACAATCATCAACAAGTTTTGAAGTAAATGTTTTGAAATGAGACAATAAACAAAAACACAACTAGCACGGGAAAAATTGTTGTGCTTTACCATGTTGTGTTGACTTGCTTTGACTCAATATATTATAAAAATAAAAGTAAAAATGAATGGGATATATGGTTCATTGGAGATTAAAAAAAGCTGTTGTTATTTTATAGTTTCTTCAGAACGGCATATTTGGTTTCTGGCTTCCTCACAGCTAAAATAGATTTCCTAATCTAATTTTACGTTAGTATGATTTTATTTATTTAATAAAAAGAGGATAAGTTTTCCACAAGGACACATTTAAATGAATCAAAAGTAACAGTAGAGATATTCCAATTTCAATTTTTATATATTTTTTTTCAAATAAATGCTGCTCATTTGAATCTTCTATTCACCAAGTGTTTTTGAAAAAGTGTATCACAGGTTCTACAAACACATTAAGCAGCACAACTATTTTCTACATTGATGATAATAAGAAATGTTCCTCAAGCATCAAATAAAAAAAAAGTGTATTAAAATGATTTCTGAAGAATCATGTGACACTGAAGGCTGGAGTAATGATGCTTTAGCTTTTCGATCACAGAAATAAATTACATTTTAAAATATATTCAAATAGAATTATTTTATTAAATTTTTTTTGCTAAATTACTGTTTTCAGCAGTAGTTTTGATTTGCTGAGCACAAAAGATTTCTTTCAAAAACATTTAAAAATTCTTACCGACCAGAAACATTTGAAAGGTAGTGGCCGCAAGATTAGTAGAAGTCTGTTCCCTTAAAGCTCACTGAGATGAGCTGAGCTGAGGTGTAGTTCAGTTCTGCTGGAGAGAAAAAAATTGGAATAAACCAGTCTAAGATGGCTTACTGGTATTAACCGGTTTAGGATAGTTTTCCAACCTAGGAAGGTTGGTGTGTCTATAAGCCACCTAATCGCTGAAAAATGACCCAAACCTTTTTAAGTTCTACCAACAAATCTACTTGGGAAACCATCTTAATTAAACCAAGACCAGCATAGACTGGTTTAAGCAGCTTTTTCCCAATCTGTCTAAGTTATGAGACAGGTTAAGAGCAGGAAACCAGCTTAAACTGATTTCTTTGCAGGAATCACATAATGGATATAATTCACTAGCATTTGACAACCAGAAGGTTCTCAAGTTTACATTTTCATAAATTTTACTGGAAAAAAATTTGCTTGTGCTATAGTTCTAATAAATGCCATTTTGTTTGATATTTTGTTTTCTAATGCAATGAGATTCATACCTTTTTAATTGCGGCTTTAGGCTTCCATGCTTCATTCAGCCTGTGGTTCAATTCCAGCTAGCCAATAGTCTGCAACTTACTGTTGCTATTTTTTTTCTTCTTCTTTTACTGTCGGGAAACAAATGATCTAAAATTACAAAATCATGCTATTTTACTGGGTACTTCTTTCAAATGTTAACATTTCCTTAGCTTTTATGATCTTAACCAGGCCTATTACACATAAAAGGGCCATAATACCAAACATCAATTTAAGCACTTTTCTTATTCCTCCAACGAACCCATCAATTAAGGCACTCTTTGTCACGTGCTCCATTTGGGACACAACTTTACAATTTAGCATTGGGGCACCTCTTAAACCTGCTTTTAAAGAGCCGTCGAAGAGAGGCATTTTTAACTTTTGACAAATAAACAATGGCACCCTCTGAGCCTGCTGCGCTAAACACTGCTCACCAGGCCCAAATTAAATGAGGAGAAAAGTGCTCAGGTCCTTTCCACCGCACCATGATTTTAAGAAGGGGAAAGCACACATTTCACACAGTTGCCTTTGTTGGTAATATATTGTATCATGGCCATCCTGCTGGGCGTATTTCATATAGATAATGATGACTGCAGCAAGAATATCTAAGTGAACGAATGGGTTAGCTAATTAATATTATAGCTAGAGAAGTGCCTCAGTACAGTTCATGCCCAGCAAGGCGCTTCCTTCCTTGTGGGAAAGCAGCACCATTTAAACAACAGGGTCCATGTCACCTGGAGAGCAATTGATACCAATTATACCATATCATAAAATAACCCAATTTCATAGTCAGGGAACCAACATGGGGCTTTTGGCTCATTTAGGAGACAACAGCAAAAGGATTCATTTCTAGTCAGTGAGCTTTCATTGTGTCGTGATGATAAAGGCCAGATCCTAAACTTAATGATCCGACTGTCACAAATAAGGCAGGAGATAAGAGCAATTAAGCAAGACCTGACGCCAGGAAAGGGCAGTAATTAAGTGTGTTATTGTCTTTAGCAGTGCTATTTTCATTTTAGTGGAGCTAAAGACGTTTTTGGAAAATGACAATTTTTGGAAATGATCAATACAAATTAAGTAAAAATCTTATTAAATATAATTAATACTAAAAATAATTTGAAAGGCAATTTCTTAAAAAAAAAGAAAAGAATAAAGACAGTACATCAAGTACTACCAGATACTACATTCTATTTGTATATATAGACATTTTTAAAGAAATTAATGCAAAAAAAAATATATAATAAATAAAAGTTGCTAGTAGAAACAGGTGGAAATCAGTGATGTTTACTCTGGAACACTGAAAATGGATGGAACCGAAGTTCTAGAAGAGAATAATGAAGTTTTTCCCCCCTTATTTTTAATCCTATGCAAAGTTTACAATAACCATTAAAAACTGAAATATTGAACACAATTCTTTAGTGAATTCAAATGAAACCGGCTCCATTGTGAATGCCATAATCCACTCTTAATCTGGATCAGGGATTCCAGTTTGTTTTTTTACCCCACTCCTGAGGCAGCAGTTGCCGTTCATCCCGTGCTTTTGTGTACGTGCCGGCCTCCTTAACGTTTTAGCAGGGCTTTGACTGGTTGAACTTTGATCTGATGTCTTCATTGAGGAGAACTGCAGGTTACCCATTCAAGATGCAAATCCTTTACCAGAGCCTATAGGCACTTTGTAAAAGAGAGAGAGAAACAGGGTGAAAGAGGAGAGAGAGAGAGAGAGAGAGAGAGAGAGAGAGAGAGAGAGAGAGAGAGAGAGAGAGTGTGTGTCTCGTGGGGAATGCTGTGTGAAGTTGAAACACTCTGCACCCCCTCACACACACACACACACACAATCACGCTCTAATCCACATTGCAATATGGATTAAGGTAGGGGATAACCTTTTCTTAACGTGCAAGAAAGAGTATGGCAAGGACAAGCCCGGGGTGGGCGGCTGGGGATCTTCTCATAATAAAGCAGTGCGGTATAAAAGCAAGCTCTGTGTCAGGCGCTTGTGAATGGGCCTCAATGCAGCCCCATTCCCAGGCCTGGTGGGGAGGCTTGCCAAAGCCTACCTAGAGCCAACTAAGCGTGAGTAATCCGTCCACGCTCAATGGATGGGGTGAGCCCCATTCAACCCTCTCAGAAGTTTAAGAGTTGATCAATTTATTATCTGTGGCGATTAGGGTATGGGCCCAATCACCTTCTTAAAGGCCGACAGTCCTGGAAGAAAAGAAAAGGGACTGACAGCGCGGGGCTCAGTGTTTTCCACGGCTAGCGTCGCATAACTGAAGTCCTCTAATTGCAATACTAATGCGCTCAAAATGCGGTAGAAAACGGTAGAAAACTGATTTCATGCTGTGACAGTTTATATATTGCCACCGGTAGACAAACGACCCATTGAATAGGAACTGTACCTTCCAATTTTGTTTCCGGGGGGAGACAAAATAATTGTTTTTTACATAGGTGGAGAAAATTGAGCATAAAATCATTCAGCCATTTTTTTTATTCTTACAGTCTGATGAGATGTTTTTTAGATGGGAATTAGATGAGTGAAAAAAGCTAATTCGACTTATTGACTGTTGTAATCACGCCGCAAAAGGCTTTGTGCCTTTAATGGCTTGTAATGACAACTGAGTTAACAGAACAGAACGGTTACCAGAAAAATAAACTCTACAAGTCAAACAAGCATTGTTGGCTAAGGATCACACCCACTCCAACTGTCACAAAGGGTGCAGTGGTATGGGACAAATCCCAAAGTGCTCTTTACACACACACACACACACACACACACATCTTTGCACATGGATTTAACAGTCTTATTAACTCAATAGCCATCGTCTTCTTTTTTTTTTTTTTTTGAATGTTAAACGCCACAGTTGACGAAACAAACAAAATGGCAGCCAAAAAGAGAAGTGTGTGAGAGCCGTGCCATATTCTTCAGTACAGTGAGGAGATAAACAAAGCAGGTGTAATGGGGTGTGGCTCAGTTAGATCCCTAGTTTTGTATTCAGTACACTAGCTAGAGATTGAACCATGTCAATATATAGTAGTTTAAGTGCACTGTGATGTTCACTTTCTAGAAATTCCAAGAACACTCACTAGATTTACTCACCAGAAACAACGTCATGTCACATCACAAAAAAAAAAATAATAAAGACGAGTGTTAATGAAGACTTATTTTCTGTCTTTCAACAAAAACAATGATGAGTTAAACAGCACTGAAAGCTAAATATTAAAATGTATTCATTAATTAGCAGTGTCATTTCTGTTGTCTAACTATGGTTAATTTCATAGCTAGAATTTTATGAATTCTAAATAAGCACTGTTGGACAGTGGTGTCATGTAACGAAGTAAAAATACTTGTTACAGTAAGCTACTTAAGTAGTTTTTGGAAGTATCTGTATTTGAGTTTTTATATTTCAGGCAACTTTTACTCCACTACATTTCCTAATTAAAATGTATACTTTAACTCTGATGTATTTCCCTGAATCATATTCATTACTTCCTACAAAATAGTAGTCAGATGAACACGGACTACAGGAAGGCAGGTTTGACAAATCAGTGGTCTAGCGCCTGCAAGTTACAACCGCAGATGATTAATTTTTCACTCAAGACGAATCTGAACACATTTCAAAATCATTTTATACAAGTTCAGTAAAGCAATAAGTGACTTAAATTTTAGACATATTATTGCTTTTGTTTTTTTGCGGGGGAGTTGTGGCCTAGTGGTTAGAGAGTTTGACTGCTAACCCTAGGGTTTTGGGTTTGAATCTCGGGCTGGCAATATCACAACTTAGGTGCCCTTAAGCAAGGCATTGAACCACCAGCTGCTCCCCGGGCGCCGCATCATAAATGGCTGCCCACTGCTCCGTGTGTGTGTTTGTGTGTGCGCACTTTGGATGGGTTAAACGCAGAGCACGAATTCTGAGTATGGGTCACCATATTTGGCTGAATGTCACGTCACTTAATTTTTCTAACAAAAATAGTTCCAAACAAAGATCACAGCACTGTTTTGGTCTCTGAGCAATGGCCTTTAATTAGTGAATGAATTGTGTGAATGAAACAGCTTTTTGAATGAATCGGTTGAATACATGATTCAGTGATTCACTCATTAACACAGTCGAATTCTTTGTTTCTAAATGAATCAGCTGTTTGAATGAATCGGTTGAATCTCAATGACTCACTCATTAACATTCACTTGCTGTCACCTACTGGCGGTTTTAATTTCACATTTCGACTACTTTTTTTCATGTTTTTTCAGATATCAGTATTCAACGATTTATGTTAAAAACAAAACATTAGGCCTATTTATGCATCTGTATCTGCAGTTTAAATGCATCCATTTCCCCTCTGAGAAACATAAACTGTGTAAATACATCTAAATGCTATTTCAGATGCAGATTCCAGAAATGTTTTCTTATGTTTCAATAAAAGACACTAAGTACAGATGAAGTGCTTCTTATTTTTACCCACAAATACAAAATGGAAGAAAGAGTTCAAATTGAACACAATCTTGCTAAACATTTTTAATAAATGTATATTTATTTGCTTCTTTTCCATTTTGCATTAACTTGTACTTTCACTTTCATTAAGATTTTCATACTTAAGTACAACAAAAATATCATACTTTAAGACCTCTACTTTTATTATTCTAAATGGTGACTTCAATTTCTACCAAAGTAATTTTCCAGTAAGATATCTGTACTTTTACTGGAGTATGGCTTTCAGGTACTTAATACACCATTGCTATTCTCACACTTTTTGCATAACTTAAGAAAATCACAGATTGTTTGGAAATGATACACATAAATACCTCATTCGCAGGTGATATTTACCTTGATCTAATCTGTGTTTTTTCATGTCTCTTCTCAAGCTCCTTGAGTCTTCTTGGCAAACAACTGCTCTAACTTTAGAGAAAAGAAAAGAAAAAAACAATTAGCAATAGATAAGAAACACAGTTGTTCCTTGTTGTATATATATATATTTAAAAGAAAAAGACAAACACAAACTGCACAAACAAACTAATACACAAAAATCCATAGCGTTATAAGTTACCTACGTTTCAAATATCAAGTTTTTTTTTAAATTTATTTATTTATTTGTTTTATGGAGGATGGGAGATCATTGATGAAAAATTGCCCAAAATTGGGGGGAAAATATATTGTGTCATAGACCCTTGTTAATCCACAAATTCAAGTTCATACTGTTTCATGACACAGAGATAGGCAGCCAAATGAAACACGTATTACCATTCTTCTGGGCAAAGTTGTCATCAGTGCCTCGGTTCACGTGTTCATGGACCTGTGTTTGACAGAGGTCACTGCCAACCCACAACCAGCTACCACCTCATTACCCAAACTAAATAACTTGATTCTCTCTATTAAACCCATGTGACAAATATGCTACATATTCACATGGACGCTGCTCAAAAGTGAGGCCCCGATTACAGGCCCAGAGCGGAAAAGATTGTTTCATCGTCATTCTCACACTCAATTTACTGTGTGGTTGTGTGTATGCGTGTGTGTCCTGGAGTCATTATGTGCAATTCAGGCGAGCACGTGGATGGATGTACACAGCTTTCAATCATGTTTATGACCGGCCGTTCATGCACATGCGTGTTTGTTTGACTCGGCTGTTTCCTCTGTAGTCAATTTATCTTAATGTGATTTGAATGTGTTAACAACTCCAGCACCATCAGACACTATTTCATATTGTCCTGTCTCAGCCACACTGATCTACAATGGCCAGCACTCAGTGCTTATGGCAACAAACAAATTTACTGTAAATTATTACATTTATGTTTGGAAGAATAGCATAGAGGACTGAGAACACTTAGTAAGTTCAATTTTGACAGCTGGCTTGCTTGGGAACTTTTAGGCATGACTATATCCACATCCCTACATAGGTCAAGCACTAAATAATCTAACTAAAATTCATTCATTCTGTTTCACTACATAAGGCAGTATTTTGGAAAATAAATAAATAAACAAACAAACAAACCTTTATACAACAAAAAAAATGCACATACAAAAAAAAATCTATAAATTATCATAATAGTAGTTGTTATTATTATTATCAGTCAGAACAATGTACTGACCAATCAACACTCAGGACCAAAACTATCTAAATTTTTAATACAAAAAGAACCCATTCAGAGCCATTACTGTGATTTGATCACCTTTAAAGGGATGAAATCTGATTCCTTCTATACTTTGTAACATGTTGTCTGTTCTGGTCTCCCTGCCCCTAACGGGGTACTTGTGTGTGAGAAGATGTGTCAGAGCCCCTGGGACAAGTCACCTTTCTAATGCAATAACAAAACAGGCCATTGTCTCGCAGATAACACCTTAAATTAGGAAAGCCACTCTTCTTAACACCAACACTTCCTGATTAGACCTGTGACGAGCTGGGGGCCAATCAGAGGGTAGGACCATGGGGCATTCCTTTGTGACATCATTAAGGTAATGTGAGGGTAAAGACTGATTTGGATCCCTGGGCTGGTCACTGCTGCAGATTACCGGTTAGAAGCATTTGTCTGCTTGGGGAGGAAAGAAAGGTGTGAGAATGTATGTGAAGGGTTGAATTTACCTGTTGCTTTGGACTCTTCTGCTTGTTGTGGCCTCTTGGGAGAGAAAAAAGTCACACTCTCAAGATAAAAAACACATTGGTCAGGTCTAATTTGTCAACAACAAAAAAAGCCAATCCCTTGGGTCAGCTCAATCTGTCAAGGAAAAAAACAAAAGAATCATTACCCATACTGTTAATTTGCAAACTCATATATGACCATATCTTTCTCGAAGTCATCTCCGCTATAGGATATGCCTCTCAGACCAGCAGGAACTTTCCAATAAAACAAGGTCAGATACACCAAATATGTTCCCAACATTCTTAAGCACATTTAGATCCATGGAAACCTTCCCTAACCTTCAGTGTCCCTGCATTCTGCCATGCAAAGGAATGGGAGGCCTATCAAAAACAAGCCAACATCCTGCATTGGATTCCCGCCTTCCCCATTTATATGGAAAACAAAGGTTTACGCCTTGACCCCACCCTCCATCAATCAAAATATTTACAATGGCCTCCCATCTGTCTGCTGAACTGAAGCGGCCTGGGTACCTCTGTTCCTCTTCCCATTAATGGAAGGCTTTTCCTGGAGAGTCGTGCGTTTGTATGACCCCCTAGCTGTGGTGAATGCTCAGGGAGGTCATTAAAACCAGCAACGTCACCGAGCTGTAATGACAAGCAGAAGATGCACTTCCTCTTCAGTGGGATTCACTGACTTGGCTGGTGGCTTTTCGTTATACCGACTCTGGTAGTTTCTCTCCAAAGGCCAGATCTGGATTGAAAGGTTCAGGAAAAGGTGATGGAGTGGATTGTAACAGGCAGCAATTTTGATATATTAAAGAGTCGAAGTTGAGTTGAAGCTGAACATTGAGTGAACACTCATAAACTGAAGCTCTTTGTTTATGGGTCAATTAACTCAAACACGATCTATACATATGAGAGTACTCAAATATATAAAAGCAATTAATGTCATATTACACAAAAGTCAACATGAACTAAGTTAAGCTAGAATATTTAAGTCATATGAATACTCTTTCCATAACAACACACTAAATAATGAATTAATTCCAATTATTTTACAGTATATTCCCTATATTACAATAGGGTACTCATTATAATGTTATCTTGAGAGTTTACACATGCTTTTGGTAAATGTTGATACATTTGAATTAATAAAAATAAAAAAACTCAAGAGATGCTATTTAAGTCAATGGTTCTCAACTAGGGAGCTCTTAACTAAAATGTCAGTAATCAAACAAAATTAATCTTACCCGAAAGCACTGTGTGAAAAGTCAAAAAAGTTGATTAAACCATTGCTTAAAATGAATGAATATGGCATGAAATACTGCTGAAATTTGTAATATATTTTCATTAAAGGACAAAAACTATGACTAAAACAAAATTATGTAAAACGATTGGAAAGCCTCTTGGTGTCACAAAAGTTGCCTAATGAAACTGCAATTGATAAGCTTTGTCGCATATTAATGTCTAGCCTGACAGACTGGAAATACAACTATCGCATAAATACTTCAGCATGAAATATGATCAGTTCCACAAGAATGCGTGTTTTTTTCCCTCTCCAGACCAAGCCTTTCAAAATAACAGAATCGTTTACAGTAAAATTATATTTTGATATGCTATGAATGTCTCTTTTCATTTGCAGCCCCAAACCCATTTCGATTCAGCCTAAAAACAAAAGGCACTGTCTGCCTCAACATCACTTTGCCCCCAGACTTGCTGATTGTTCAACTATCTGCCACTCACTGATAAAAGTGCCACCCAAAAGCATGGCTTCCCTGTTTCTCCCTCCATCCAGCCTTTGTCTCCAAAACGGTGTAATTTCAGAGATTGAAGTCCTCACCGGTGCCTTCATTCCCCTGCTCTGACAACAATAGGACCCAAGTGCTTTCAGGAATGATGGATAAATTACTAGGTAGTAAAATATTATATCTAAGGTAGGTGATGGGTCCTTTTCTGCAGGGCTTGTCTCCATCAGTCTCATGGCACTGAAGGTAATTATAGTCTGTTGGATTGTCTCTCTCTCGGCATGGGAGAGCGCTCTGCTGTTTGTCATGAACTCATCTCGCGGAGCGATAGGACAGTAATGGTTCGAATTAACATCTGTTGCCTGGCTGGCATTGTGAAAAGCAGTGACAGCTCCACCACTGACCTTTTCTGATTATTGACCAAAAAAGTGAACAATTAGCTCCCCTCACACGGGCCAATAGCTTAAATTACAATGTATATTGTATGTTTGACTGAAAGACTGTCAATGGGCTCAGATGTGTGGTTTACTGTGTCATTTCATCATATTCATTTGGTCATTTACAAGCAGCAGTTAAAACCTGTTATTTGGCGGTGGACTGGCGTTACAACATCGCTGGGTGTTTTTCTGAGGTCAATAATGTGGTCCAGCACATCAAAGCCTGATTAGATCATCGAAGCGGCTAACAAATATCAACAGTAGCATGCCACAAAACATAAAACATAAGCACATAAAACTTGAGCATAGTATAGTAGATCAATACAGGTAAACTGTGGCAACTTAAAGGAATATCCTTGGGTTAGAACACAAATTGAGATATTTTTTATTGAAATCCAAGAGCTTTCTGACCCTGCATAGCAATGCAACTGACACGTTCAAGGCCCAGAAAGGTAGTAAGGACATCACTAAAATAGTCCATTTGAGATAAAGTGGATGATTGGTTCAACCGTAATTTTATGAAGCTTTGAAAGTACCTTTTGTTCACAAAGAAAACAAAAAAAACTCTTTTATTCAACAATTTCTTCTCTTCCGTGTCAATCTTTGACAAGTTCACTAGTGTACCATGACGCATGCTTGTGTAGCTGCCTTGCTGTCTATGCAGGGTCAGAATGCTCTTGGATTCTATCAAAAATATCTTAATTTGCGTTCTAAAGATGAATGAAAGTTTAATGGGTTTGGAAGAACATGACGGTGAGTAATCTCTTTCAATTATAAAATTTCACTTAAGCATTCTTGAGGTGACAGCCTGTTCCAAATCCACTGCCAAGAAGCCACCGTATAATTCACCTCAGAAACAACTTATCCCCCTGACGGCAAAATAATGACAGTAAAGTTGAGTAACCAACAGTACAGTGGCATCACACATGAAATCCAAGCTGAGTAAGGCAAAGACGAGAGATTGTGTCGCTCTTCAATTTGTCCACCCAAGGACTGTCTTTTATTGATGGCTTTCTAGGTCAGCGACCCTCCGTGCCGTTCAAAGGATCCAAGAGGCACCCAGATGGGCCCTCTCAAGATGGAGCCTATTGTAGCAGAGTTTCTATAGTGTCTTACAAATGAAATGCGTAGGAGCCATTAGCCCAGAGTGGATTGTTTTAGGGGGTGGGAGTCCCTCTCATGGGGGGTAATGATGACAGTCTGGGCCACAGATCAGTCATCAAAACAATTGTGTTTTAGGCCTTTTCTTTTGTCGAGAGGCTTTCGCTCAACTCTCTCTCATTGCTCTTAACTGCGAATAAACTCCCGACTGCTTTGACAAAAAGAGCTGAGAAGCTTGGAGTCATGAATGCAGCAATCTGTTGGTTTTACAACTCAAGAAATAGCGCAAGGAAAGTTTGACTGATTAATTTTATTATAGCTATTCATAGAATTGATGCAATGATGTAATAAAATCAGGTTATTTATTTAGAATGTGATTACATTTTCTGTCAGGTCACAACTACAGCAGGTGAGGTACTTACTGTTGTCTTAAGGGATTGGAAAGGCAGGTGTCAGCTTCCCACCTTGCTCAGACCAACACTGTTCAAACTCCCAGACACCTTGTGTGAATTCGGTAGATAAGCATTGGTTGACACTGACATCACCTTATTGAATTAAGCTGTTTGTGCAGGCAGCCACCAGAGCATTCAGCTTCAGCTCTGGTTCTCACCTGTTGACAGATGGGACAGACATGAGTTTTACCTTAGAGGAAATTAGACTGGGAATCCAATTTGAATGCCAGCTGTTTTCATGCAATCAGAAAGCCATAGTTGCTGAATGAGGTCACCTTACAGACCTGAGGAGTGAGAAATAAAAAATGAGAGAAGGAAATGGGTTAAATTAGAAAGAAAAAATATTTATTTTGTTTTCACTTACATTTCATATTCCAGAGATTAACCAATGTATTTAGAAATAGGGCTGGGTAAAAATAATATTTCCGAATTAATCACAATCTTAATGCTCTCCATATCAATTCATAAAATTCCAAGATCTTTCACTATTGTCTTATAATGAATAATTCAAAAAGACACAAACTCAAGAGAGTTAAAAGTTTAAATTTGTCTGAACTATTTAAACTGAGAGTAGTTACTTAAAAGGTCATCTTTTTAATTATATGGTTTCACTGCAAGCAAGTCTCTTTTTTTATTTTTATTTTTATTTTATTTTTTTTTGCAAGAGAATCAACAAAAATGCAAAAGCATTGCTGCTTCTAAAGTCAAACAGCCAGAAGACATTGTAAGTGCTTCCAACTTACATTTAGTAATACAAAAAGACAGACAAACAAAGAAGCCGTAATCACAACCAGAAACATAAAAAAATAATAAATAAATTAAAGCGTGCAACCATGGGTAACAAGTTAAATTTCGCTAAACCCCTGTCATCAAATCCAACTGTGATCGTGTTGTTTGATTAACATATCTAATTTGTAAGTTGGGCCGGTGGGACTGCAGATCTCTCTAATCCCCTTTCTCTCTCCTGCGCTTTGCTAATTTGACTCTGTAATGTTGTTTGCTTGTGTGGCAGTGATTGCTATCAGTCACACAAACCTCCTGGTAAGTCTGACTGGTGGGGCCTCAAAGATTGATCTACAGAACTATCTTGCTGTATTTGCATAAGCTGCAGGCAGCTTTGATACTGGACAGGCAGGTGTCACATATTCTGATCATATGCTATAATTATGACTGGGGGTGCTGTTATTAACACTGATAACGGATGTGTTTTTATTAAGCAGCCTGAGGAATAGGTCTCTCTATGGAGGCTCTGTTTTGAGGGATGAACATCGAATGCAAAATGACTGCGATGCAGTAATATAGAGAAAAATTCCCCATTGGGACCAGACTGGAACAAAATGACTAAATTCAACAGTGCAAGAATAATGGTTCAATGGTGGAATTGTGCTTACTATTGACCAATGACTAGGGATGCATCGATTTTAAATTCTGGCTGATCCTAAGTAAGGGATAATGTACATCCAGTCGGTTGTTCTCTCAGAATAAACCCCGACAGGGTGATCGGGTCTTGTATCATCCTGAAGGGGTTTATTCTGAGAGAACAACCGGCTATATGTACATTATCCCACTTATTACACGGCTACTTGCCACATAAGGAAATAATTCGACACTAAATATTGATTTGAGTTGAAATATTTGAACGCAAAGCTTCTGTGAACACAGCAGTTGTGAGCAAGCAGCATGTTCACACTAGATGGACATTTAAGGGAAAAAGTGCAACCACTTATCTTAACCACTTAAGTCAAACCACTTATTACATAACATTTCACCACATAAATAATTAAGGCAATAAAAGATTTAAGAGAATTTTTTTTATCTTACCAGTTTATTAGTTATCTTATAATCCATTACAGCGTACAAAACAATCATAGAAAAAATGGCAGCAGCTGTATTTGTATGAAACACGAGAGCAAGTCTGCAATACCAGGATGACATAATTAAATAATTGTACACCATTTGGAATCGAATTTAAATTTTATTAGCTAAACAAACTCAAAGCTTCCACCAAGAAAAACTGTTCCTAACAAGAGTACAGTGCCGACTTCAGTTACCCGGATGAGCCTGTGTTATCAGCTTTTACCAGTTCTTATCGAGGTATGATATACCTCGGAATGTCGCGAGTCTCACGACTGACCAATCAGAATCAAGTATTCCACAGAGCCATGTAATAATAAGTATTATCATATTAAGTTTGATGATGGATAAACAGCCAACATCTAAAATATAATGTTGAAATACAACGCTAAAAACATTGCTTTACATGCTACAAGTAAATTTAGGCAGCACTACAGTATGAAAAAATGGATATTCATTTTGAGATTTGCATTATAAAATTATTAAATTAGTATATTTAATGAATAACTATACTTGAAAGATATTTGAAATATTTGTATCACAACTGATATTGCCAATATTATCGATATATCATGTATTCCTACCAATGACCAATATGAAAGTAATTCTGGACACCTGATGCGGTTTTAGATTTAGCCTATTTAAACTACCTTGAACCCCTGTTGGCATTTAGTTAACTTCATTCTATAGTTTCCTTTCTGTCCAGCATTTTAAAACAACCTGACAATGCACTTAGCCTCATTCATAGTATGGTCTGTATTTGTTACACTGTGTGGAAAGTATTGTTTAATACTAGCAGGTATGTTTTTCTGTTTGGGACTCCCTGGCTTGAAGTATTTCCAGTTTCCCTAAGTTCCCCACAGTGCCTGACTTCCCAGCACAGTGGACGTGGACTCATGGAATCATTTAGGAGAGCAGCGGGTCGTTGTTGTGGCCTTGTGCTTATTGATCTCATCCAGCCGACAGACACATCCATTTCCCACAGCACACAGTGGGACAGGAACTACTGTTTGACACCCCTGGATCATCAACTCATGAGGAGAGGTATCTTTTTATGTGAGGGATTTTCTCAGAATGCTGCTTTGAAGTTGCAGGAATGGGGGCCATGAATGGTGAGATTCTTGAGAGAAAAGCAGCTCCTGGGATAGAGGGGTTTCTCAGCAGGGGCCATCACTGTTGAACTATGGCATCCAAGGTATTCTGTGGACAAAAGAAACTTCCAGCTACCAGCTTTCTTGACCACTTTGGACTTTTCTTCCATAAGGAATAAGAAATCAAAAGTAAGAAGAAGTGCATTTGACAGACATAAGCAAGTCATAGAATAAGAACATCTCACTTGCTTTGACTGAAGACTCGCCCAGCAAGTGGTCTTTGTCAAACATCTGCGATCAGAAGATACGAATCAGTTTAGAAAGTCCCAGTAGACTTTGGGCATCATTGCAGGTCATTGTGGTAATTACACAAAGGACAGCTAATCTAACCTCTCACATTTAAACTAATGTTTGAACTAGGAGAGATCCGGTCGCTGATAGCTATGACTGCAAATGGCAAACTCATTTACAATCTGAATCCCATTTGATTCCCAGCGGCTCTCCCAGGCACCTCTCTCCACAAGCTGTACCACCCGCCAATGAGCCGGCGACAGAGAGCCAGCTTGCCACATATGGATTGTCCCTTGATATCATTCAGTCAGCGTGTAATCTTATTATGCAAAGTCTTAATCCACACCTATGTCCCAATGCCCAAGGGTGGCAATATTGTGATATCAAGGTTCTGGTAGGTCATGTTGCGTGATCCCTACTCTATTCTTTGAAGAAGATGGGGGACTTAAAAGCCATCCCTAGAGGCCAAAAGGAAAGGAGAGAAAGAGAGATCTAGGGTGGGACCAGATGTATGGGTTTGTCTTATTTTTTTCCCTTTTGGAGAACAAGATTGACATGACGTCTCCAGCTAGGATTAGACTTGATTTGGAGCAATGGGATTTTTTCCAGCAGACACATTATTGGACAAGGGAATAAGGGGCCACCCAGCATGGCGAAATTGGATCAGGATAGGCAATCGCTGTGAGTCAGCAATGGTAATGACAACTGCTAAAACAGCAGCTGCCTGCAGATCTCTCCCTCCATTCAGGTGAAGCCACCTTTTCAATGACTGAGAAAAGGATGCGGACGGAAAGCGAACTGAGGGTGGGAGAAGCAAAGAGATATGAAGGGTAGTGGTGGTGGGGGTGATTTTGATGTTGTGAGATTTAGCACTAGCGTAATGGGATTAAGTGAAACACCTTTGTGCCTGGAAAAAAAGACACCTGGTGCTGTAGAGGCAGTGAGAGAGAGACAGACACACAGACCGAGGGAGAGAGGGAGAAGACTAATCCGTTCCCACCTCTGGGATGTCATTCATAAAGCTGAGAGTGATTTCCGCTCTGCTTGCTTCAGGCTAATTCCATCACCAGGAGCAATAGGCAATGGGAATAAAGGGCCAAGCTCATTATCCCAACCATGGCCTAAAATATGCAGGCATTCCCATTTCACTTGGAATCAATACTACATGATGTTTTTTTAGGTTCCGGAAGCTGTAGACCGATGCTCACTTCCTAAAAGGGTGGGATACAAAACAGGCAGCTCAGGTGTGGTGGACTCCTTAAAATGACACGTCTATAGCTACAGTGTCTGCAATTACCACCCACTGCCTCTTAACAAAAAAATTGTGGGTTTCCCTCAATGGAACTATAAGGCCAATAACCAATTTAGAGATTGGCAAACAAAGAAGTTGTATCTCCAAGCAAGCTGCATGTGGCCAAGCAGTTCCTCGTTGCATTTCAAATTTAACTTGCAGTCATTTATTAGCAAGTCCGCCTCCCTTGAGACATTACTGCTGCATCTTTTCAAAGTCTATCTGGCTAAACACAGAAATCGGTCTTCCAACCTGTATGACATGCTAACATATATATTAAAAAAAACAGGTAAAGAAAGCAGGTTGACCTAATTATCGGCAAGGGAGGACGGTGCATCTTTTTGGTGTAGTGGTTGGGGGTGGATTTGCTTGGTAAACAAGGAGGAGTTATTTTTAAAACCAGGTCCTGACATGTCTGGGCTTGTGATGGCAGGGTGGGGGCACCTGAGGGCCCGGTGGCTTCATGGGTGCACCAGTGCTGTCACTTGTCTATGTGCATGAGCACATCAAGGACGATGTGGCATTGTGACTCCCCTTGGCAACTGCTTTCACAACAAATGTGTAAATAGCATTTAAAATAAAACAGTCATGATTCAAACACCAATTCATATTTTAAACACCAAGCTCAGGTCTACACATTAAAGCAAAAAAATAAAGTTAAAATAAAAGCAAAGGAACCCAGATTAAAATGCATCTATAATGTATAATAGGTATTTTGAGTGGTTACATTTTGGCTAAAAGGGATAGCTCACCCTATAATGACAATTTTATGTTTACCTGCTTACCCCCAGGGCATCCAAGATGTAGGTGACTTCGTTTCTTCAGTAGAACACAAACTGAGATTTTTAACTGAAACCGTTGCAGTCTGTCAGTCTTAAAATGTAAGTGGCTGGGAATCGTGGCTAAAACATATAATGAACAACAAACAAAACCTATCTACACCCATCTCTCAAATGGACCGTTGACACTATCTACAATCTCAGTTGGGAGTTTCAATGGTTTACTTGAGAGATAGGTGGCGTTAATGCATTTATAAGTCTGCGATCCATCATAAAGCAAGAAGACAACGCCTCATGCCATTTGAGAACGCACTCAGGAGGACATACTAAGGAGAGTTCGAACAGTTTGCACATTGCATGAATCAGAGGTAAAATACAATATAAATACGGTTTAGTTTCTTGCACAGACGATCGTTTTGTGTCTTTGCACATCAATGTATCGTCACAAGCCGCAGGGTTTATTTTGGTTTTGTTTGTTTTTTTAATTTCATTGTATGTTTTAGCCGGGATTCCCATCCACTTACATTATAAGACTGACAGACTGCAACAGTTTCAGTTAAAAATCTCAGTTTGTGTTCTACTGAAGAAACAAAGTCACCTACATCTTGGATGCCCTGGGGGTAAGCAGATAAAGATCACATTTTCATTTTTGGGTGAAATATCCCTTTATCGGTTTCTCTCTATCTCTCTCTCTTTCTCTCACACACACACACACACACACACACAAAGGGGTCTAGCACTGCTTGAGGGCTGTTAGCATTATTGCCAATTGAATGGATAGGATGATGGGATAGGCAGTAAACCTCTGGTTCTCTGAAAGACTCCCAGTCATAAACAAACCAGACAACCACAACACAAGCATAGAGCCATGAGCTTCCCACAAACATCTTTAGTAGAGCTCATACACCAAAAATAGATGAAATTATACAACCTTTAAGGTAAAGAGTGTGATTTTTAAACAGAAATCTAATTCTGACGGGTCTGTAATTTTATAACATTGCTTGTTTGGTGATTGTTTGGGTGGACAAATGTTAATTTCTGCAAAAATCAATAGCACGTGTTTAGGGCAGATTTACTGATCAATCATCATTTCAAAAGGAAAATTTGGCTGGACACTTTTGATCTGAGAGGCATGTAGAGGCAACCTTGTCCAAAACATGGAAACCATTAGGAAATAGGAATAGGAAACTTGAAATAGGAATTGTTAAGATGGAGGGACGATTCCTCTTCAGTGCAAATTAGACTATGTTTGCATTAAATGCGAAACCATGAGGGCAAAAAGGTGATTAAAGATCTTTCAAAAAAGTGAAGGCTCTGCATTAAAAGAAAAACTACCTGTGAACAAGAACCAGGAAAAAAAAAAAGTTTACTGAAGTGACAATAACATTAAATTTGCATTATTATGCAAATTATAAATTATTATAATTTTTTTGTGCATCATCTTCAGTCATACACACAGACGTAAAGAGACGTTCAAATGAACACAGCAGCCTTATTGCCTGTCCAGACCCACAAGTGCACACAAGGTTAAAATGTAGATCCCCTCAAAAATAGAATGATGATGTCTATCATTGCACTATGATGTGTTGTTGATCCTGTCTGCACATATAGGGGGAACCAAGGACTTAATTAGAGCTTTGACAAGCCCACTCTCCAAAAGTGATGAGATTATCCATAATTGATGTCACAGTTGATTACAGTTCGGTCCATTGCCGGTCCACTGGCAGGTCTAGCCTCAGTTCAGGCCTAAGGACATTGATGAAAAGCGTGGTTTTGCCCCGATCAAGCTGTTTCTACTGTGGGACGCAGATTTTAGCAAACAGCCAAATGACTGTTTGAAGTTTAATAAAGCCATGACCCTATTCCAGTGCCACAACCTTGCGGATCCCCCCAAAATTGAGTGGACCGGGGAACAATAAGGCAAAGAAAAGCTCATCATTAACTAGAGGGCCTTTTTCAACCAGTGATGTGTGGAGGCAGTTTGTGACTTCATTGTCAGAGGAGGAAAAAAGTGAATTTATTTACATGCAAACAAAGTTGACAAGAGCTAAGAGGTTACTGAGCCGCCTGGTTCTCTCAAACACAGGGGAGTGAAAGGAGGGGGCTAGGGAACAAACAGAAAGTTTTTTATTTTCCTTTTGGTAAGCGTCTGGTCTGTAAAAAGAGCACGTCTATCTCAGAGGAAACAACCAAAGGGCTTTCTGAGACACTGCAAGTGTAGTGTGCCCCAATTCTGGAAACCAGTTCTGGTTATTTGGTGATTAGTTGATTTTAACATCTATGTGGAGACCATTAGAAGAGCATTAAGAAAGAAATGTCTTTTGAATTCATGAATAAATATTTAATAAACAAATAGTTTCTCATTGGTGCCACATTCAGTTAAGAATGGGGTTGACTTCCTGTTAAAATTAACTGTGTCCAAAGAATACGTCCCATTTTAAAAGAGCTAAATAATAGTCCAATAAGAATCTCACTGAACAGATCCAAGTTTCATGTGACCTTCTTAACTTCAATGCTGAGCGAACAGGAATCGCAGCACACAACTGTTTCCATTTCTTTTAAGTCATCCTTCTCAAAGATGAATTCTCCTCCACAGCGGCAGCTGTACGTGTAACACTCAGTGTCTGAAACAGAAGAGATTTTTGTAATTATAATTCAGACTGAAATTTAACCAGTAAACTGCTTGAGAACAGATCACTAACCACAATCCCAGTTCATGTCATCAAGGGTTATACGAGCATCCACTGGCCAGCTCTGTTTCAGTTCATTTGCTGCAGAGAGAAATATAATATATGAAGATGCAGTCAATTTGATGTTTGAATCCAGTGTGAAGAAAACAATGAAAGAACATGCTATTTTTCTATCATGAACAAATCAATATTACCTAAAGGACCACTTATGAAGTCATTTTAGCACCACATTTTAGCATAGCATATGGGAATGCAATACATTATGGCTAATACACCACTAATAAGAAGAAATAAATAGACCTTAGTCAAGGTCTACCATAGTGTTGTCATGAAAATGAAACTTACATTTTAATATAGACAGTCACTGAATTTGTCAAAGTTAGCATAAATTAATCAAATCAAATCTCCATATGGACCACTTTCTGTAAATGTTAAGCCGCAAAAGTTGGTTGAAATATGAATCCTGCATGTTCTGCGCGTCTCTGTGTGAATGAATGAATGGCAGAGACGTGCAGGTTTATTTACTACATAGACTGAAGCGCGTGACGCTTGCAGTAATTTAAGCATCTGCCATCTCAATGAGGACATAAATACATAAACAATATCACCAGAACTGTTCTGAGTCACTTCACAAGCATTTTACCATTTCATTTGAGTAAAACCAGTGTCAATTTAAAGTTATTCATGGGAACTCGTCAAAATAAGTTCATTTTTACATATAGGCATTGTGCTAGAAATATTATTATTTAGTAGAATGTATGTGATACTGCTACTACTGTTGAAATGTTTTTTTAAACTTTTTAAAGAAATTTACTAAAGAAATTTAAATTTACTAAAGAAGGTTTATTTACTACATAGACTGAAGCGCGTGACGCTTGCAGTAATTTAAGCATCTGCCATCTCAATGAGGACATAAATAACATCACCAGAACTGTTCTGAGTCACTTCACAAGCATTTTACCATTTCATTTGAGTAAAACCAGTGTTAATTTAAAGGTATTCATGGGAACCCGTCAAAATAAGTTCATTTTTACATATAGGCATTGTGCTAGAAATAGTATTATTTAGTAGAATGTATGTTATACTGCTACTACTGTTGAAATTTTTTTTTACACTTTTTAAAGAAATCACACAATATTTCTTCCATGTTTTAATTTTAATATCAAATCACTTTTATTTACCAAAAAATTATGTTTAAATTTAATTAATTAAAAGGCAAATAAAATTTGGGTGAAATTTGTGTTAGGTTTTTCATAATTATATTACTTGTAGAAAAACTTTAAACACAATTGTAAATAAGTATAAAGAATGGCATTGGTTTTATTTTTAGTGATTAAAAAGTGTGTTTTTTTTTATTAGCATATTTTTGTGTTTTGCTTTAGTACCAAGAACCATGGATTTTCACTGGTATCGGTACCGAATACTGAAATTTTGGTACCGTGACAACACTAGTCTACCAGATTAAACTTCTAATTTATCTAAGCTAACAGAGTGTGTTAAAAAGAACATTCACAAGACTGCAGTGACGCTGCTGACGTACAGCGCTGCTGATGTGTTATCTTTGTGCACCAGAAAACATGTCAGCAGCATCGTACGTCAACTGTCACAGCAGTCGCACTCACAACAGACCCGGAAGAGAAGACAATGCTGAATAAAGTCGTAATTTATTTATTTTTTTGGACCAAAATGTATTTTAAATGCTTCAACAAATACTAACTGACCCTCTGATGTTACATGGACTACTTTGATGATGTTTTTATTACCTTTCTGGACATGGACAGTATACTGTACATACATTTTCAATGGAGGGACAGAAAGCTCTCCGAATAAATCTAAAATATCTTAAACTTTGTTCTGAAGATGAACGGAGGTCTTACGGGTTTGGAACGACATGAGGGTTAGTCATTAATGACATAATTTTCATTTTTGGCTGAACTAACCCTTTAAGTTCCATATCAGTTACAAATTATCATTACTTACCTATAAGGCCATAAATGGTTTATCTCCAGCGTACCTAACTAGCCTTATACCACGCTACAATCCATCACGCTCCCTAAGGTCACAAAACGCTGGAATTTTGGTAGTTCTTAGGATAGCAAAGGTCACTAAAACTCTGGAATAGCCTTCCTGATAATGTTCGGGGTTCAGACAGACTCTCTCTTTTAAAATCTAGATTAAAAACGTCTCTTTCGCCACGCATTTTGTGACTGCAGTTGTATCTGATCAAATGTGCATTATTATTCTTTAGCTTGGGTTAAATTAATTAATTTTACTTGGTTGAAACAACAGCTATGCTAATTATGTCTCTATTTGTTTCTCTGTTTTGCCACTGGATGTAACTAGGCTTTACACAAGCTCCAGTCTGGATCCAGAACAGCTGAGAAGAGATGATGCCAACCCAGAAACAACATACATAACTACCAAATATTGCTACAAGTGTGATTGCATCATATAATAATTGCTGTTAATAGTGTTAATCATCTGGCTGACTACGTCTTGTATTATTTTTTCTGAAATGCAAGTATGCACATAAACTGACAAGTCATCGCTGATAAGCTACTACTAAATATTGTAGAAACTTAATTTTCTGTAAAGTTGCTTTGAAATGATTTGTATCGTAAAAAGCACTACACAAATAAACTTGAATTGAATGCATCAAAATTTCTTTTTTTAAAGGGATAGTTCACCCAAAAATTTTAATTCTGTCATTAATTACTCACCTTATGTCGTTCCAAACCCACAAGACCTTTGTTCATCTTCAGAACACAAATTAAGATATTTTTGATGAAATCTGAGAGCTTCCTGACCCTGCATAGACAGTAATGCAACTACCATGTTCAAAACACAAAAATTATTCTCATCGCTTCATAAAATTAAGGTTGAACCACTGATTATTTTAGCGATGTCCTTACTACCAAGTTCATCTGACGTCAGCGAGTTCACAGATGTACCATTAAGCTTTGTAAACACGCTAGCCGAACAAGTTACGGATACAATAACTATAAGGACCTTCTCTAATCAGAAACCGTGGGTGGACAAAACAATCCGTGCAGCAGTAAACAAACGCAATGCTGCTTACAACGCCGGTCTTCTGTCGGGAAACATGAGCAAGTACAAAGCATCATGGTATGCTCTCCGACGCACAGTAAGAGTCGCCAAACACAGATACAGGGAACGCATAGAGTCACATTTTCAGCTAAATGACTCCCGACGCATGTGGCAATGACTAAGGACCATCTGTGCTTTTGGAAACAAATCCTCTGCAAAGGTGAGAGCAGATCCGTCGCTGGCTAACGAGCAAAACAATTTCTACGGCCGCTTTGAAAGCAATCTAAGCAGTGTGAGTCTGCCAATCAGCGCGTCAGGAGGCAGCAGCCAGAGCAGCGATCATCATGTGATCACCGTGTCGGAGGACAAGGTCGGAGGGCACTAAAGAGAGTGAATGTAAGCAAAGCAGCCGGACCTGATGGGATTTCTGGCCGTGTTCTGCGGTCCTGCGCTGATCAGCTCACTGGTTTGTTTACATCCATTTTTTTTTTTTGTTAACAACTTTTTATTGAATTTTCTTTTGTGAACAACAGCAGAAGACAAAAAGCAACTGAGCAAATGTAGAACCCATCCACCCCCTGGTAGACTAAAGAGTAGAGAAGAAAAATAATAAATACATAAGTAAAATAAACAATAATAAAAATAAATTAAGTAATATTAATACATAACATACAATAAAATAATATTTACAAAGATTTTAGAAAAGATGAAATGACATTAAAAGATGAATGCCATACATTAACAGTTTTCACATTAGATCCATGTATACGACAAGTTGAGAGTTCCATTGAGATTATATCTAACAAATAAACTGCCCAGGTTCTTCTGTCCATTGTGTGAAGAGGATTCCAACGATTGACTAGCAACTTTTTTGCTGCAGTGAGAGCAGCTAACAGTAAACATCTTTGTTGATTAGACAAGGTGAGGTCCCAAAAGTCATTCATGAAAAAAAGATGTAGAGACAAACATATCTCAGTACCCAACAAATAAGAAAGGTCCTGTGAGAGCTGAATCCAAAAAAGAGAGAGAGAGGGGCACTCCCAAAAAAAATGCAAAAATGTGCCTAAAGATCCTTGCGAACAGAGAGTACACTTAGGAGAAGACGACAGCTTCATATGATAACGTTTCATTGGAGTCAAGTAAACCCTATGCAGCAATTTCCAATGAATCATTTGGTGGTTTGGGTTTTTAGAAGACAGTTTAAACATTCTCCATATCTGATCTGAAAATAAAACATGCACATCCTCATTAAGATCCTTAGCCCAAACAGTTGTAATAGATAAAGGTTTGTAAGAATGCTCAAGAAGAAAAAGATAGATGACTGAAGCAGAGGAGGGAGATTCCTCAGAGGGAAGGATTAGTTTGCGCAAAGGGTGAATAGACAGTTGAGAGTTCCAGGGCACCCCATATGCCCGTAGGGCCGTTCTAATGCGCAAATACATAAAAAAGGAAGTGCCTGGCAGATTATATTGAGTTTTGAGATTCTGGAAGGATTGTAAACCACTATCATCATAAATATCTCCCAGAGTATTTACTTTGTGATGAGTCCATTGCGGACAATGGAATGGAGTGTTGCCTGACAAAAGATTATTATTGTGAAAAATTGGCGTATGCTTATGCCAAATTTCAACTAGTTGTAAACGTCTTTCAACATCCCTCCATGTAGAAAGGAGATGGGTTACAATGGGACCAAACCTAGATTTACACTGCCTAAGCGGAACCCCCGAGAAAACCAGATGCCTCAATATATATGGATACACAATAGATTCCTCAATTGCTTTCCAAGATACAGAAGCATCAGGGTCAAACCAAATTGATAAAAGGCGGAGGGAAAAGGCTTGGGCATACAATCTAAAATTAGGGAAAGAAAGACCTCCATGTAATCTACTTCGTTGTAAAGTAGTCAGTTTAATACGAGGACGTTTCCCATCCCATATATACCGTGAAACACATGCATCAAGTTTGTTCCAGTAACCAACTGGTGGAGCTAGAGGAATCATAGAAGAGAAGAAATTAATACGTGGGAGAACATTCATTTTAATCACCGATATACGAGCCTGAAGAGAAGTAGGAAGACGAGACCAATTTTCTAAATCTGAGGATATTTTGCCTAGAATACTACTAGTTTTTTAAATAATTTCTTGCAGGGAAGGAAAAATATCTATCCCCAGGTACTTAAAGTTTTGAACTACTGGAATAGATAAAGAAAGGGAAATGGGATCAGATTTAGAATTGAGGGGAAGTAGACATGACTTACTCCAATTAATTTTAAATCCAGAGAGAAATCCAAAATGGTCAAATAAATCTAATACATGGGGAATAGAATGTGACGGCTTCTCCAGAAACAATAAGATATCATCAGCGAATAAAGAAATATGATGATGAGTATTCCTTATACTTATGGGAGAAATACTTTCAGATAGTCGGACCGCTTGAGCTAAGGGTTCCAAAGATAAGGCAAATAACAGAGGAGAAAGTGGGCAACCCTGACGAGTACTTCGATGTATAAAGAATGGGTTAGAGCAGACAGAACCTGTGAGAACAGAGGCTGCTGGATTGGCGTACAGAACTTTTATCATGTTTATGAAACTCGATCCTAGACCCAGATGCTGTAGAACCGCCCATAAATAGTTCCATTCTAGCTGGTCGAAAGCTTTCATTGCATCTAGAGATAATACTGCACAAGGGGAGGACGAACTATTAGTTGAATAAATAATATGATATAACCTGCGTAAATTATCTGAAGCGGAGCGAGATTTAATGAACCCTGTTTGGTCATGGAGAACTAGCCTGTTCATATATTTCTCTAGACGACGAGATCGTACCTTAGCATATAATTTAACATCAGTCCCTATCAAAGAGAGTGGCCGGTAACTAGAACATGAAGTCGGATCCTTATCTTTTTTTAACAAGAGAGAAATCACAGCTATATTAATAGATGGGTGAAATGAACCTTGAGTAACTGAAAAATTTATCATATCTAACATGAGGGGGCCTAAATCCGACCAAAAAGTAATATACAATTCGACAGGAATACCATCTAAACCTGGGGATTTCCCCTTGTTCATAGATCGAATTGCTGACTCCAGCTCTTGAAGGGTAATCGGTTCAGCCAGGTAATCAGAGTCTGAATCTGACAGCCTAGGTAAATCAAGGTTTGACAGAAAAGATGCAAAAGAGTCAGGGTCACCAACAGCAGAAGTATATAGGTTAGAGTAAAAAGAATGAAAAGAATGAAAAGAAATATTAATGTCTTTTGGATCTGTCACAATGAGCCCGGATTGGGATTTCACTGCTGAAATATTAGCAAACTTTTCACTGTTGCGTATTCTTAGAGCTAAAAGGTGGCTTGGTCTACTTCCTTGAAAATAATAATTCTGCCTGCATCTTTGAATCAGGAATTCTGCCCTAGATCTCAGTAATGAATTGAGCTCGGATCTAACCGCCATGATTTTGCTGAGTGTATTGTCTGAGAAACAACGCTGATTGTCTCTAGTCAGGTTCTGGAGCTGTGATTCCAATTCAACTATCTTTTTATGTCGGTTTCTCTGAAGGAAAGAGGCATAAGAAATTGAGTTATTCCTTATAAATCCTTTAACTGCATTCCAAAGTGTTCGCGGATCATCCACTGAGCCTTGGTTAATTTCAATAAACTCAGCAAAATTATTTCTGAATGGACTACAAAAGTTCTCATCTTGTAACAATTTAGGGTTAAATCGCCATCTGGCCGCACGAGACGGTCGAGGGATCAAAGATAATCTGCACAAATTTCCATCATGATCAGACAAAGATAAGGAACAGATATCGGCATCACAAACAGCTGAAGATAAAGAAGTAGAAATGAAAATAGTCAATTCGCGAATAGGATTTATGAGTAGCAGAAAAGAAAGTGAAAGACTTAGCAGAAGGATTTAGTAAACGCTAACTATCCACCAATGAAGACGAGGTTACACATTGCCTAAGTTTGTCAGAACACAAGGCTTGAGAATGTGATTCCTTTGGTCCAGATCTATCTAGGATATGCGACATTACAGAATTCATGTCTGCACCTAATACAATTTCAAAATCTGAAAATTTTAAAAGATAGGAAGACAAAACAGAGAAAAAAGTAGGTTCAGGAGTACAAGGGGCATAAACTGAAATAAATACAATATTCCCATGTCCACTATTGTTTTTATATGTGTTATTCTACCGTCTGTATCACAACCTTTATCTAAAATAGTAATATTTAAAGTCCTCCGCACCAATATTAGAACACCCTTGGTTTTAGCACCCGAAGATGAATGAGATACCACTTCATAAAACTTATTATTACACCTGTGTACATCCTCCTCTTTCAAATGGGATTCTTGAACTAACACTATATCAATCTTTCTCCTTCGCAAAAAATCCAGAAAACCTGTGCGTTTGTGTGGGCCATTAATATTACAACTTAGAATATTAAGGTCAGTCATAGGTATCAAACAGCATTACTGCATAATAAGTCAAAATACAAATTTGAAAACGAAACCAGTTGAGTCTACCATCAAACCACCCCCCACCCCCACCCTTCCCGTCAGTTTAAAAAAATATATTAACACATTTCCATGAACTATGGCAGACCAAACCAAGAACAAACCTTGATCTGCCAGCACCCCTTAATATGATCCGTGGCGTCAACAAAAACCTGCACATTACAGAAGCACCAACATTGGCCCCAAAGTCACATTTTGACTAAATAGTATCTCTGTTGAAAAAAAAATAAATAAATAAATAAACAAATAAAATAAAATAATAAAATAAAAATAAATAATAATAATAATAAATTAATTAATTAAAACAAGAGAGAAGGAATATAACTAGAACATAAATATTATACCGCCATAATCAGTAAGCGATACTGTATACTCAATGAAACTATCTAGTAACTATAATTTCAGAAATAAATATTAGAGTTAACAGTGAAAGACATGGACGCCTGAGAGCATCTCTTCTCCGATTAGATAGCAAGCACCCAGCTGAAGATCAGTGAGAGTTGATGGATGAATGGGATCTGAAAAACACTCTTGCTTCTTCTGGAGAGTATAGCAATTTAGGTTCACCCTGATTGAGAATGACCTTCAGCGTTGCAGGATAGAGAAGAAAATTCTGGATGCCTGCTTCTCTCATTTCCTTTCTTACTGGCGCAAATGCACTTCTTCTTTTGGCGGTGGCCGGCAAAAAATCTGGAAAGAAAGACAGCGTTGCACCGTCGGATGTTTTCACCGGGGCGTGAAGTCTGGCTGCCTGCAAAATGAGCTCCCTGTCCGTGTACCGCAACAATTTAAAGATGAAAAGCCGTGGTTTAGCGCGATCTGAGGAGAGCCTGGTGTACACGCGATGCGCTCGTTCCACTTCAATCTCTTTTCCTGCCAGAGACGGGAGCCACGCCGGTAGCGATCTCTTCAAAAAGCCAATAGGGTCGTCCTTTTCGGACCCTTCAGGCAATCCAACCAGACGCAGATTGCAGCGCCTACTGCGATCCTGTAAATCAACAACCTGTTGCTCGAGCGCTGCTACTCGCCTATCGTGATCCGCGACAACTTTCTTTTGTTCTCTCATCTCCCCTGTAAGAAGATCCATTTTGGAGCATAGCGATTGAACAACTGACATGTGAGAAGCGAACTCGTTCCGCATCGCTGTCAACTCAGATCTTAGAATTTCCTCAAAGTGTGCAACAGTATTCGCCATCTTATCCACCACATCATCCGTCGGTGGCTTAGATTTCTTCTTAATCGGAGAAGCCGACGGAGACATCTCCTGCTGTTTCTGATTGCCAGACATTAGGAACAGTGTTGTTAATGAAAAAAGCTTAAAATAAAACTAAAAAATCAGCAAAAAGGGGCCAAACGTATGGAACTCTATTCAAGTGCGACTTGGTTCATGAGCACGTCACGTGACTCCACTTGTTTACATCCATTTTTAATGAGTCTCTTGCTACATCGGTGGTTCCCACCTCATTCAAAAAATCTGTCATCATCCCTGTGCCTAAGAACAATAAACCCTCTTGTCTGAATGACTATCGTCCAGTTGCCCTCACATCAAAAGTCATGAAGGTATTTGAGGGACTGTTAAAAATGTCATCTGCTCCTCCATCCCGGATACTTTAGACCCTCTTCAGTTTGCCTATCGCTCAAACAGATCCACTGATGATGCCATCTCTCACATCCTGCACTCTTCTCTCACACACATTGACAGCAATAACGGGAACTATGTAAGGCTGCTATTTATCGACTATAGCTCAGCTTTTAATACTATAGTCCCCATAAAGCTAGCTTCTAAACTCATGGACCTCGGCCTGAATTCTTCACTCTGCAGCTGGATTCTTGATTTCCTCACTGGAAGACCTCAAGCGGTGAAACTAGGCCAGTACACCTCCAATTCCATCACCCTGAACGTAGGAGCCCCGCAGGGCTGTGTCCTGAGTCCCCTGCTCTACTCTCTCTACAGTCGTGGCCAAAGGTTTTGAGAATTACATAAATATTGGTTTATTCCCTGATGTTTTTTTTGGAGAGAAGTGGCTTCTTTGTTGCCCTTCTTGACACCAGGCCATCTTCCAGAAGTCTTGGCCTCACTGTGCGTGCAGATGCGCTCACACCTGCCTGCTGCCATTCCTGAGCAAGCGCTGCACTGTTGGCACTCCGATCCCGCAGCTGAATCCTCTTTAGGAGACGATCCTGGCGCTTGCTGGACTTTCTTGGACGCCCTGAAGCCTTCTTTACAAGAATTGAATCTCTTTCTTTGAAGTTCTTGATGATCCTATAAATTGTTGATTTAGGTGCAATCTTAGTAGCCACAATATCCTTGCCTGTGAAGCCATTTTTATGCAACGCAATGATGGCAGGTCACCATGGTTAACAATGGAAGAACAATGATTTCAAGCATCACCCTCCTTTTAACGTCAAGTCTGCCATTCTAACCCAATCAGCCTGACATAATTATCTCCAGCCTTGTGCTCGTCAACATTCTCACCAGAGTTAACAAGACGATTACTGAAATGATCTCAGCAGGTCCTTTAATGACAACAATGAAATGCAGTGGAAAGGTTTTATTTTCATGGCAAAGAAGGACTATGCAAATCATCTGATCACTCTTCATAACATTCTGGAGTATATGCAAATTGCTATTATAAAAACTTAAGCAGCAACTTTTCCAATTTCCAATATTTATGTTATTCTCAAAACTTTTGGCAACGACTGTACACACATGACTGCGTGTCTTCGCACAGCTCTACATCTATAATCAAATTTGCTGATGATACTGTGGTTCTGGGCCTCATTCACAACAATAATGAGACCACATACTTGGATGAGGTAGAGAAATTAACATCATGCCAGGACAACGGTCTCTCTCTGAATGTGAGCAAAAACTAAAGAACTGATTGTGGACTTCAGGAGGAGACAGTAGCAGCCTTATACTCCTCTTATGATCAGCGGGACACCTGTTGAGAGGGTGAGCAGTTTCAAGTACCTTGGTGTAAACATCTCCGAGGACCTGACTTGGACAACTCGCATTCAAACACAGGTTAATAAAGCCAGGTAAAGACTGTACCATATGCGACAGCTGAGGAAATTCAGGGTCTCACCAGCAATCCTGAAAACTTTCTATTCAGGGGCTATAGAAAGTGTACTGACTCAGTGTATCTCAGTGTGGTATGGGAACAGCTCCAGTCAAGACTGCAAAGCCCTGCAGAGAGTTGTGCGATTATCTGAACGCATCTCCGGGTCTGCTTTCCCCTCTCTGCAGGACATCTACATCAAACGCTGCAAAAGCAGAGCTGTTAAAATCATCAAGGACTCTATCCCCCCCAGTAACCATCTTTTCACTTTGCTGCCATCTGGTTATCGCTTCCGTAGCCTGATGGCAAAAACCGAGAGACTCAGGAGGAGTTTCTTCCCCCAGGCCATCAGGCTCCTAAACTCAAAACCAGCCTTTTAACATCTTCATGTCTCCACTTAATGTTCACTTTATCAGTAAGATCTTCATCATTCACTACCTCACATAGACACACTGACAGTGTCAACCTGTTTGCACATTTGCCTCTTGTACATTCCTGTGTATTTTAATATTTAAGACTACAGTTTACTTTCATGCACATTATTTTGCGTTCTATATTAAATTTTTTATATTTTATTCTTATATTTTTTATTGTATACTTTTATTTCATTCTTTCATAGCTATATTTATGTATATTTTCATCGGTGTTGTGTTAATAATTGCACTTGCCATGGAACGGACCTGACTCCTATTTCACTGCTGGTTATATATGCTCTATATAATTGTATATGTGACGAATAAAAATCTTGAATCTTGAATCCATTCTGGGCCTTGACCATGGTAGTACCCTTGCTATCTATTGAGGGTAAGAGAACTCTCGGACCTATGCCTTTAATAAAAAAATTTGAAAAATTGAAAATGACATGATCTAGGACCTTTAATACAATATATTAAATTCAATATGCCAGCTAACCTTACTAGGGTCTATATTTCAATGTACTCTGAAAGCTACATTTAATATACCACTTTAAATTTTTGTGAAAAAAGGCCAAACCCGAAAACCATTGTGCTCCTGCAGGAAAGAAAAAGTGTCTGGAAGATTCAAAGCATCTGTAAAAAGTTTCCAGAGCAATCCTTGCTCGTTGAAATATTTAAGCAATAATCAACGAGGATCGTTGGGCCGCTGTTCCACATATAAGAGATTTAGAAAAAGGGAAGCTGCGAAGTCATCTGAGGTCATTTACAGTGTCTTCGAAACAGCCTTCATATCTCCTACTGCTGCTATGAATATACACAAAGGAGTTGTCTTGAAATATTCATTGAATATTCGAGCAGGGAATAGTGGGCATCTGAAAAGGCAGCTAATAAGTGGATTTAAAACTAAAACTGTGTGAAAAAGTGCACTATGACAATTAATTGTCAAGAGGCCAAGAATAAAATTAGATCACATCACTTCATAATGAATTGAGGAATTGCGACACTTCCACGTAATGGTTCTTGTCCCTTTCTGGCAGTCTGTCTGAGATACTAGCAATTAACAGGTTTGAGTGCAGTGTTTTATCATGATTTATTTTAATTAGTTTAAAGGAATGTCCTAAGTAGGTGCCACTTCAGTTCTTGCAACTAATTTCCATCATTCATTCCCTACAGGTACAAAAAAAACAAAAAAAAAAACACTTGAGACAAAGAAATTAGCTCCATTGTTGAAATGAGTAGTCTGACATGTCTCCATTTACCTAAAAAATATCTAATTCAGATATAAAATGAAGCAAACATTTTATTTAAAATGGTAATTAGGAACTGAAGGGGATACTTCAGTTATGCAACCCAACAACTCAATTAATTACCTTACACTATTCGGAGTACCCCAGAATAACCTCCAGTAACAAATGCATGGCTATCCCTTGATGCATTTCTGCTCAGTCATTAAATCAGAGATGCATAAACCGATTAGAGTCATAAAGACTTCTCCTATGACAGTAAACACAAGTAAAATGCTATCTTCTCATATCTCATGAATAAGACTCATGAATATTAATGACTGAATAATTTTCTGGTAAGATGG